>NC_139822.1:13517017-14017017 GCF_963457635.1 Microchirus variegatus | reverse complement strand
GTGTGGACTTTCCATTTGCAGAAAAGGCGATCAAATTGCAAATCTCGACAGTAACTAAGTACGATTCTCGGTCTTTATGCAGTGTGCAGCAGACTAGCTGACGGCTTTAGCTACATACAGCGCACATGTGCTGCAGATATGAAAGTGGTGAGATATTATAACTCAAAGTGCATACATCATAGATGTAGTTCCCAAAATGTCAAACTATTCCTTTAGGAGTGGTGTTGGACAATAGACGGCCATATAAGTAAATATACTCAAAATGTAAACACATATAAACACATTTAACTAATTAATACGGGATGCGTTATTTACATTGTAAACACAGGAAAATGCCGTAATTTAAAGATATGACAAATTGGTTCAAAATCAACAGATAATTGATTATTTAGTCTGATTTCAGCCTCGTGAATGTTTGTGAATTTGTTCTCTGCCCCTTTATGAAACTGACTTGAATATCTTAGTTTGCAGAAACGCTGATCAACATTTTTACATCATTTTCTGCAACGGGTGAATCGATGAAAACGATCGACAGTTGCTTGCCCTACTGTTACGTGAAAACCTTTTGTGTTGTGGAGGTAAATGAAGGTTTGCCTACAGCGAATGCTGCTGAGAAATATACGGCTGCTAAACCAAAGACATGGCCACAGTTCAAAGAAATCATCTGGGGGAGACGATCATCATTATCTGTTTCCGAGTGAATGGATACCTATCGATTTGGAGAGTCCACTAACGGTGCAGTGTTCCTGGGGGAAAAAAAATAGATTCAGCCTTCAGCTGCATAGGAAGTTTTTGGTGAGGCGTTGATAAGTCTGGGGTGACGCAGCAGAACATGTTTTCATAGTTTTGACCGGGCAACGGCTTAAAAGTCTGGGTTGTTTAGTCGGATACGCTCCTGCCTCTCCTCGCCTCGCCTGACTTTACGTTCAGGAAAACCTTTAAAGCCACTGACATGAATAAGTGCTTATGGGAGGACAACAATCTAGGGTTTTTCCTCTCTTATTAGGAGTAGAAGATGAGAAGTTGGCGTGAGGAAGGGAGTGATAAAAGCCTTCTACTGCATTAGTCATTCTACCCACCCAACCGTAGCCTTCATTGCTCTCTTACCTGCCTTTAATGGATTTCCCTCCACTACAAGTTTGTCTGTGGGAGCTGTAATGTGCAGTGCTTGCTTACGAGATCGTTTGTCACTTAGAGATTTGGATGATTATTCAAAATATCTGGCTTTTTTTTTTTTTTTAAATAACTTTTAGTAGCAGTTCCTTCCCCTATTGCACATAAACAATGATATAATGTAATAGAAATACACATCAGTAAAATGTGATGAAATAGCTCATAAATAACAGGAATTTAACAACTGTGTATAACAAAAAGAATCAACATTTTCAACAGTGCCCTCTTTCATCACGGGGCTATAACATTTGTTATATTTCATAAAAAGCTCTCTAAAGTGAGGCCATCAAACAAGAGTGAAATATAAAATGTATCTACACATACGCCAGTTCATTCCCTCCACGTGTTTAGACTCATGTCGGCTCATTTGAAAAGCATCAGTCTGTGATGTTTCCCTCTTAATTTGCGCGCACACTTTAAATATTATGTGAAGGGTACAAAAGCATATGACACAAATGTGAGAAGCAAAACCTTTCATCTTTTCTAGCTAAATCAGACGTTTAAAGTTATTTTTAAGGCAGTACTTTCGAGTTTTAATCAGCCCTCAAATACAACATCTACACTCTTAAAGCAAGTTCTGTTACAGATCACAGGACTGTTGTTTTTTTTTAAACCACAGTTGATCCCTTTTTGTTTCGCAGAGTTCAACATGGTGTTCAAACCAAATATTGACTTTGAATTGAGGAAAAAAAAGTCTTGACTGAAGCCCTTCTGTCTTGACATCTGTTCAGGACGTCACAAAGTAGTCTTAAGGTTAAAGACTGGGCTCATAAAAAAGTAGTTTTTTCCCATGCTAGCCAGCATAAACCAAGGTTTTTACAAAAAAGACTTTTCTCTTAGAGTTCAAGGGAATGATCACCTGAAAACAAGCACAGGATTGATTCCTTCACATTATTCAGTTGCTCCATCTGCTTGAACATTGCATGCTGGGAGGTTGAGTTTGTGTCCTGGCATTTGCACTTGACTGAGGGCTGTTATTGCTGATAAAAGGGAATCTCCTCTTCAGGCCACGTCTGTGCAGACTTCCAGAGTCCAGTCCCTTTTTGAAGTTCATTAATTAAATGAATGCACTCCATCAATGGCAGGCTCCTTCTCCTCCTCCCCCCGCCCAGAAATGCTTTGAAATCCATCGCACTCAAAGAGAAAGACACAAGGAAATACTAAAGGGCTCATCCTGGAATGTGGAATGTAACATTTCAGAAATCTATATTAAAAGCAGCAAAGAAGTAAAAAGAGAATATCAAAAAAAGCAAATGAGGAACTAAAAGTGTTGTGGACTTCACTGTACACGCTGTAAGTGTTCACATCACATATGCCTCTCAATATGCGTTAGTGAGTTTAGTATTTTCAGTCAAAATCAGGAGACTCAGCTCAGGTCGCATCACTCTAAAGCTGACTTGTGAAATGGCCGTTAAAAAAATGGGTTAGGTGGAGTCTGGATTTCCTGAGGTGGGAATATGAGCCTGCCAAAATGAAAAGACTTCCCACAGGGCGCTGAAGAGTTTGCCCTTGGGGGAGGGAGAGCTAGGTAGAGGGTTTAAATTTTGATGAAAAATAAATAAATACCCAAAGCAGAACAGGGGAGCTCTGGTGGCACTTTGTTTTGGATCAAAGAGGTTAAAGTACAGTGATCTACAGCATTTACCACTGATTGAGTGAGAGTAGAGAAAGAACATGGTGCTACAAAGAAAATGTGGTGTTCAAATGAGGTTAAGGTAAGGGGGGGCAATTTCAACAAACCGGATGCATCTCAGTGCAGCCCAAAAATGGCAAAGGTCCATGTTTGTTGTTGTTGATAATGCTCGAAAAGATGTGAAGAGAGGGAGAGGAAGAATGAAAAGGTCTCTGGCTCTGTTTATCGGCTTTGGTCCCTGGGTTTGGTTTATCCGCAGCTGCTCCACCACCGGAGCCATTAGGCTCTAATCTCAGCTGCTGCCCCGCGGTACAGCAGTCATTGAGCACAGTACAGCCAGTCAACTCTGGACACAGTCTCTCCAGCACTGGCCAGGTCTCATCTGACCTCTGGAGTCCTGCGGCTTTGTCTCAGCACCAGGCTCTGTGCCAAAGGAGAGTAGGTGCCACGAAGGGAACCAGAATCTCAGCCTCATCGTAACAAGCACGCAGGCTTAAAAAGTGCCCGCTTGTTTATGAGAACATGTAGTCTAGGATAAAGAGAAGATGTCCTGGCAGTCACACCTCGATGATGTTCACAGATGGCATCTTGTTGTTGTTGTTGTTGGAGAACTGTGGGAGGAAAGGGGGAGATGACAGGTATGAGAAGGCTGGACAGACAGGAATCATCAGGCCAGTTTCCACAAAGCGCTACAATTCAGGCTAGCTTTACACAACAACGATCTGAACACAAACCGCAAAAGCGCGTCTTTGGGTGGAAATCTGCATGCACACAGTGACGCAAAAGTGTGTGAAATTTGATGTAGTATGCATTCCAGGGGGCTCGGTGGCACTGTGAAGCACTGTCATACAACAACGGCAGGAGAGCGCGCATGCGCTGAAACGTCCTTCTACTTCTCTCTAGTAGTGCTGAGTAGCCCACAGTCGAAAACCAAAACATTAACTTGGCGTAATTGCTGAAATGATTCCTGGACAGGTATCAGAGCAGCTAAGGCAACTTGAATGTCCGACTGATGGTTGTAATCCGACATGTTTGTTGTTGTTTGGCTGTACTGCACATGGATCTGACGTCAACGCGTACAGGAGGATAGCCAGCGTGAGCAGCTCAGAGCACACTTTTGCGTTTTTAACCCTTTAGACGAGAATGCGACAGCGGAGCGTTTTTAAGATTTCCACTCTAGAGGGTGGGTTAATTTTTTTTGCGTTTTTAAGCCTCAAAAACGCCATCGCCGTCTAAACGAAAGGCACATCTGAAAAAATATTTTGTCGGTTTCACCCGGGAGCGTTGTCATGTAAAGCCAGCCTCAGCTCAGTACGTCATGCAGTTTTTGGCAAAGTTATTTTGATTGTCAAAGGTTCGGCCACTTTTTGAAGATTCTGATACCGATTCGGTCTTTTCACACAATTATTCAGACTTTTTTCTTAACTGTAATCTTCACTGTGGCTAAGGATTCCCGTGCATCACCCGGCCAAGAGTTTTCCAAAACTGCGCCACTGGGACCAACATATGCCCTTTCTTATTCAACAATTGCATGTATTTTCAACAAAAATTAATAAATAGAATTCTTTATCGGATATTGGCAAACACACGGAGATCTACTGGTATGACTAATGACACTACAATAGTAGACTGAAAAAGCTTCTTCCTCCTTGACTTCTATGCTAGCGCCACCTACAGCTATTTTGCTTGTATGCTTATTTATTTTGCACAATAAAGATATTTCAGATCCATATCTGCTGCGACATAAGTGTGAAAAATAGTATGTTCATTTCACTACAGATGAGACTTGATGAACTCTGCAGTTGGGCTAAAGGAAAGATGTATACAGTATACGTATATACACACATATATGTATGTGTATATATATATATATTAGTGCTGTCAAACCATTAAAATATATAATCGCGATTAATCACATTGTCATAAACTCGCACATTTTTATCTATTGTAAATGTCCCTTGATTTCTTTATGTACCATTATTTTCCTCATTTTAATACTCTTATCAACATAGAAAAGTGGATTGGCTTACTTTCTCTAAATGTTACTTGCCTATTTTGGCATATACTGTAGTGTCGGACTGAACAATTAATCGAAATGTATCTAAATTGCAATACAGCTTACTGCACTTTCAAGACACAATATTTATAATGTTTATTCAAGCCGAAAATCGAATTTTAGATGAATTATTATTACACATCTTATTCTACAGACTGAACCACCCTGGCAGACAAACTATTCTATGTTATACGCTAAACCTGGTGTGTGTGTGTGTGCGTGAGGAGCTGTGTGTGTGTGTGTGTGCTGTAGGAGGTACGAGACGTTCGCGTACTGTGATGTCAGAGAGGTGCGTAGGTGAAGCATGAAGTAATGTGTTCCGTGTGTTTATATTTGCGAGCTGCAGGTGAATATCTCCGTCACTCTGCATATTTTGAGTCACTCCTCTTATTCTGAGAGCCGCAAAAATAATAAGAGAGGCTGTGTATCGCCCCGCAGTGCTGTGAATAAAGAGCCGTTCTTCAACGCAGACGAAGTCCAGTGGTTTAATGTGTTGTTGCCGTAACGAGCTAATCCGAGCTGAAGGAGCTAGCGGAGAAGCGCACAGCGCTCGCCGTCCACCCAAAACGTAACGTTTACTCTTACGGGAGCCGACTACTCCTTGGCCGGCTCGCTCAGCGTGTCTGTTGTTTTGTTTCCGGTCTAGCTAGATCCGGTGTGTTTTCTTGTGGCACAGCAGATGAAATCCTTTAGATGTGTTGAGTGGCCTTTCATTTCGTCACATTGACGGATGACTACGCAAACTGATCGAAAACATCCAGGTCGCTCTGGTCGCAGCCAAAAGAACATGATCACCAAAGAACCACAAGCGCGTGCTTTTGCAAATGATTCAGGTTAATTTTCCATTTTAGTCTTTTAAAATATAAACTTAAAACATTTGTTTAGAAAGGCTTTTAAACCCTGGCAGCACTGTGACACTTTCCTTCTGTACATTTCCTCAAATCATTTTATGTTTTATGATAATCTGATGTTAAGTAAAAACACTACGGATACATTGTCGGTTGTTTTATACCGATGTATATGTAATGTTTTATAGAGCTTAAACGATTAATCGATTGCTAAATTAATAATCAACTATTTTGATAATCGGTTTTAACCTTTTTTATGATTAAAACAAGATTTCTGATTGTTTTAGCTTCTTAAATGTAAATATTTTCTTAATTTCTTTGCTCCACATAACAAAGAAATCATTAAAACTGAATCATTTTGGTTTGTGGACAAAAACAAGACGTTCGAGAACATCATCATTTCCAGGTTTGACAAACATTGATCAACATTTTTTGACATTTTATGAACTAAACGATTCATCGAGAAAATAATCGACAGATTAATCGATTACCAAAATAATCGTTAGTTGCAGCTCTACTGTTTTAAATCATTCAATGTGATATTTCTCTCCCTCTGCTTCTTTTTAATACATTGAATGACTGACGTCAAAACAGCTGCTCTGCACTTCACAAGTCATAGGTTCAGTTCTTGTGAGAAACGGGACATTTTTTAAGTTCAAAATCCAAAGTGAAGATTGAAAAAAGACTACCAAGAAATTCAGAGTGAGATCATCAGGACAAATAGCTCACACTGTTGGAAGACGTCTTGTATTGCTGAGGTTGAGAGTTCAAAGCTTACAATCATCTAAAGTTCTTTAGAACTTCAGACCAAAATAAGAATTTATAAATACCAGCAACGTGATATTCTGCCGGTCAGTAAGAATAGCTCATGCTGGAAGAAGAAGACTTCTATGTCTGAGGTTGTGAGTTCGAACCTTATGGTGAGCTCTTTGAGTGCAATGGTCAAAGTCAACAGTTAAAAGATCTCAGAGAACCTGAAGAGCTGTGGAGCAGATAGCTCAGTGGACAAGAGCGCTGCTTTGAAGTCGCTGAGGTTGTGGGTTCAATTCTTGTGCAGACCAGGATCTTTTAAAGCACATCATCCAAAGTGAAGATTGAAAGGAGACCAAAAATCCTAAAAGGAGCATGAAACAGTGGCGCAGTGGTTTTATTCACAACCATGGGGATGAGTCCACAAGGTGGCAAGTTCGATTCCAGACCTTGCAGTTGGTGAGAGGAGGCGACGGTGTGGTGAAGAGAGGCGAGAAGGAGAGAGGAGGAGGCGAGGGTGTGGTGGAAGGTGGAGAAGGAGCGAGGAGAAGAGAGGCGAGGGTGGCGTGGAAGGAGAGAGGAGAAGAGAGGCGAGGGTGGAGTGGAAGGAGAGAAGAGAGGCGAGGGTGGAGTGGAAGGAGAGAGGAGAAGAGAGGCGAGGGTGGAGTGGAAGGAGAGAAGAGAGGCGAGGGTGGAGTGGAAGGAGAGAGGAGAAGAGAGGCGAGGGTGGAGTGGAAGGAGATGAGAGGGGGGTTGCAAGAGGTCAAAGGTCAGCATGTCTTTATTGCAGCATGCAACAAAAGGTAAACTCTTTTTGACCCTTGGGCCAGTTGGGTCCGCCTTGGCCAGTTGGGGCCGTAGGCCCCAACTGGAAGACAGTTGGAACTCACGTTCTCGCACTCGCGGCCTTCGGCCGCGAATGCTCAACGGGGGTTCGGGGGAGTGGGCGAGGTGGGGGGGTGGCAGGGGGAGTGGGCGAGGTGGGGGGGTGGCAGGGGGAGAGTTCAGTTTTCACCCGTTCTCGCACTCGCGGCCTTTGGCCGCGAATGCTCGACGGTGGGCTGTGGGGGGCAGTGAGAAGGGTACTTAGTAATAATTCTACGACGCCCAGGGTACGACGCCCAGGGTACGACGCCCAGGGTACGACGCCCAGGGTACGACGCCCAGGGTACGACGCCCAGGGTACGACGCCCAGGGTACGACGCCCAGGGTACGACGCCCAGGGTACGACGCCCAGGGTACGACGCCCAGGGTACGACGCCCAGGGTACGACGCCCGCTGTGTGGTGGGGGGGGGGGCACTCAGCAAGAGGTGAGGTTGGTCAGCAAGAGGTTAGGTTGGGTCCATCTGAACAACCACACAGTGTTGGAACTGAACAGGCCACCTTGCTATTCTCTGACACAACGCTCCGGTCGGGAACATAGCCATCGTGCCACCAATGCCGCCTTCGTCTAGATCTTTTTGTCTCATTTTAAACTTCACTTTGGAGTATGTGCTTTAAAAGGTCCTGATCCACACAGGAACCGAACCTACGACTTCAGGACTTCAGAGCAGCGTTCTTGTCCACTGAGCTACCTGCAACCTGTTCACTTCATGTTCTCTGAGAGCTTTTGACTGTTGACTTTGAACATTGCACTCAAACAGTTGACCATAAGGTTCGAACCCACAACCTCAGACATACAAGTCTTTCTCTTCCAGCACGAGCTATTCTTACTGATGTGCAAAACATCACGTTGCTGGTATTTATTCATTCTTATTTTGGTCTGTAGTTTTAAAGAACTTTTGTTGATCGTAAAATGTGAACTATCAACCTCAGTGATACAAGTCTTCTTTTCCGACAGTGTGAGCTACTTGTCCTTAAGATCTCACTCTGAATTTCTTGGTAGTCTCTTCACTTTGGATGTTGAACTTTAAAAATGTCCTGTTTCTAACAAGAACTGAACCTGTGACTTGTGAACTGCAGAGCAGCTGTTTCACTCACTGAGCTAACTGCCCTGACAGCTCTCAAGGTTCTCTGAGAGCTTTTCACTGTACTTTGAACATTGACATCCGTCAGTCTTGGCTCCCTCTAGTGGATGACTTGTGTTCCATACAAGTATTTAACATGAACCTTTTAATCATTATTTAATTAAGTCATCTTTGCCTGTTCATTTAGAATCTGACACACTTCAACACCATGTATATGTGACATCACGTCAACCGTTAACTGGAGTGAACCTGTTCATTAACTTTGTGAAGCAGAAACTTAAGTGATCATGCAAATATGCAGCACTTTGATGCAGAGAAAATGTAAGTAAAACTACGAATGTTGCAATTCACTACAAACTTTGTAACATTTCTATACATGTTAGAAAACTCATACAATGTAAGAAAAATATACACATATTAATTCAAAATTAACATATCTGTATTTTGACAATCAATCAACCAATCAATGTGTACTTACATAGCCCTTTACAACATACCGACAATGTATCCGTGGTGTTTTTACTGAATTATCATAAAACAGAATAGTATGAGAAAATGTACAGAAGGAAAGTGCCACAGTGCTGCCTGGTTTTAAAAGCCTTTCTTGGGCAATAATGTATAAAATCCTTGTAACAGTAAAAATGTTGATTATTAGCTTACAGCAGGGGTCACCAACGTGGTGCCCGCGGGCACCTGGTAGCCCTCAGGCAGCCAATACGGTGCCCGCGGGCTCACTTCACTTCACCTCACTTGCATGTATCCGTATGATCACTCAGTAAAATATCTTTGATATTGTTTATAAAAACTGGTAATCGTTAGGAGTAAGCACTGGAATGAATGTGTATGCAGGTGAATGCATAATATTAATCATTTAAATGGTAAACAAAAAAAATAAAATGTTAATGTGGTAGCCCTCCATATTATTTGTTACCCTTCAGGTAGCTCTCATCTCAAAAAGGTTGGTGACCCCTGGCTTACAGTATATCAGTGAATGGAAAATCAAACAAAAAGAGTCCAAGAAAACAACACGATTCCTGTAACAACACATATAAACTAATACCCAAGGTCAATTAAATAAACCATTAAATTGATCTTTTTTGATTAGTTAATTAATTAATTAACATTAATTAAGGGACCCATATTGTAATGAAGATGCACCTTGGCTTTGATGTTTTATTGATGTAAATAGTTTGTGACTTGTGTTTGGTGCTCTGGTCTGAACACAGCAGATGGAGATGGTATGTGGCTCTGTTCACTGATCAAAAGAGAACTCATAGGAAGCGATGACTGCAGTGGAATTAGCCAGCTGTTGCTCAATGCTGCATAGTCCATGCACATAATGGCGCCACGTGTGAAGCAGTTACTGTGATTTTTCACATGACACTATGAAGTGTTTGCGGCGTGAAGTATCAGTGGCCGGGATCATTCACCTGCCCGGCGCCGCTGGGGGGTAAGGTGCCCGGGGAGAGGAGGAGGGAGTGGGTTATACCTTACTGCGCAACAGCCCCCCTGTTGGGTGTTCAGGAGTGCTGCACTCTGAGGAGTTTTTGGCTTTGTCCTTGTTGTTGTTGGGCTCGTTGTCTTTTATTATGTCATACTGGCGACAGAAGAGAGCGATTACACCTGAGAGGGAAAAAAACACAAGTCGAGTTCACAGTTCACTAGTCACCTAAACACACATGAGCGCAGCTGCATATCGAGCAGGTTTCATTCCTCACCTGCCCACATGATGAGCACCGCCACGATGATGATGAGCTCCCCTGCCCTTAGCTGTGTGCTCTGGCCCACTTCCTCCATCGTCACCTCGTCTGAAGGAGTTAAGAAACAATGTGTTTATAAATCTGTACATGCTGCCATCGTGGCGCGAGAGTTTCTCAATCTTGGGGGGCGTTAACAGCAAATTGTAACACACACACACACATCAAATATGTTCACAGGTACTCTGCATCACAGCCTTGAAGTTTTCAAATTTTACTTTAACTTTAGTGTCCTGGTGTAATGTGGATGCCAGGCATATCCAGAGCAGGATCTATGCATTTAATTTTTTTTTTTTTTTTACATGAAATCGATACATTGTTAATGTAGCCTGAGTTAAACCCTTAGAACAATGAGCATTTAGGCTACTTTTTTCCATTACTATGTTTAGGTATATACAGAGGCCATAACGATGTGCAACATAGAGTGTCTAATGCTGCGTTCCAGAGCCCATCCAAACAAATAGGATGTGGGACTTATCCGTCCTGAATTGTACTAGCTGCTACTTCAAAGCGTTCCAGCAACTGAAGTCAAATGTTAGAAAACATGGACGACCGCGGCACTTTAGATTTATGTTTGAAGAGGCATTTAGACTGTCAGCAATTCAGTCTACTTACATACACAAGCGAGCCGTAAATGTAAAAGCGATACATATAATGTCATGAGTATACTTTTACCGTAGCCCTACATATCTTCATGCTAATGGAAAACAACAACGACATAATTTCACGCCATAACATGAAAAACAAGTTGTGATAAAATCGCTGTGTCTAAAACAACTCTACACGCAGAAATTTAAAGTTTATAGCCTATTCATGTGACTTCATGGGAGCCGCCATTATTCTCCGACGTCATTTTGGTGAAGTCGGGGTAGGTTCGATCAGCCCCGACTTCACAAGTAGGAGGTCCCACTTCGACCGGCATTCCAGTGCACTTTTTCTCATTGGAGGTAGGATAAGTCCCACGTCCAACTGGTTTGGATAGGCTCTGGAACGCAGCATTATATCCTTTTTTTATAGACAATCTTATAAAAAACAACAGCAACATTTTGACCAACTACATTAACACACCTGAGCAAAAAGTCCTCAAAATGTTAAAGATCCGATTGGTCAAATGGTCAAAAACATCATAGTTTAGTATATTATAGTATAGTGCTTTGAGTATCTAGAAAAGCGCTCTAGAAAAATTTAATGAATAATAATAATAATAATAATAATGATGTCCAAAAATGGTCAAAAATGGTCAAAAACGTCATAGTATATTATGTTGTCCAAAATTGGTCAAACGCCATTGTAGTATGTCCTCCAAAAACATCATAGTATAGTATGTCGTCCAAAAATGGTCAAAAAAGTGCCTGAAAAATGTCCACCAAATATGTGATTTTTGACAACTTTTCCAGACTACCTTTGAATATCTGGCAGTTATTTACAATTTACTGCATGCTAAAACAGTGTATTAACAATTTATATTTATATGAATGTTGAACAGTATAAAACATTTGTTTCAGTCTTTGTCTCAGTCACAAAAAGGAAACTATGTACAGGTGTTTTTTCCCCAACTCTCTCCTCTCTGGCTACAAAGATGCTAATACGTGCAACTTCTCAGCTTTCAGAAACCGTTGGATTCGTTCCGAGAGCACAAACACAAAGTGCAAAAGTGCTGTGGTACACTCGGCATTAAAGGGTTAATGATGAACAATCATCTATTCAAAGCAACCTCAATAAAACATCATCTCAGAAGCTGAATGAGCGCCTGGAGTAATCGAAGAGCCAATGGTTTGTTTTTCTGTGCTTGTAAATGCAGCTCTCCTGTGCCTGTGGAGGACTGCAGGTCTCAATCAAACAAAGTAACAACACACAGTGTCTGCTTCCCACACTGCCGAGTGGAGTGTTGTAGAAGTCAAAGGCTTGATCTAAAGTTCACCACGGCGGAGAAAGCACCTCTTTCCCTTTTATTAGATGCAGCGGGTGACATTTGGAGGCTCTAGTGTGGCAGGAACCCTGCGCTCCAGTAGCTTTTAGCAACAAGCAATCCAGTGGATGGATTGGCCTCTGTTGTCCAGTATTAGCTGATCAAAGCGTAGTAGCCTATGGCCTCGTTCAGAGTAACTGCTCAGCTGTAACACCTCTGATGCTCACTGACCACACAACTGTTCAAAAAAACCACCGCAGGAAATAAACGCTAATAGATAATAAAAGTTTTAAGCCTCTATTATTTAGAATTTGACTCTTCTTCTTTTATCGAGCCGTCTCTTGTAAGTGCACAGTCACTGGAGTGCATTTTAACCGAACTTTAAACACATCTACTTCTGATTGAGCCGTGCAGTGTAACCAAATATATCTGGCAACCTGTTCTATTTGCTGCAGTGGAATAAAAGAGTATCAGGCAGCAGAGCAGAACTGAGGACTGTTAAGAAGCTCCTTCACACCCAGAGGGGACCTGACATTTAATCTCAATGATTACATCACATAATAAGATCTTGTCATGTTGGAGATAATGCACTATTTATGTGTAATTGTGTTTTTTTTTATATAACTACCCAGAATAAACATTCTGGAATATTAGTCAGATTTGGTCCATAGAAGACCAATTTAGTCATTGCAGTTATAAGAGAACTTTCAACACTCATTTCCAGTCGGCCCACAGGGAGACATGATTTTCTTTAAAGCATCACAATGCAACAGTTGTACAACCTTAAAATAACACTTTGATGGTTCACTGAGTTGTAATGAGGGCAAACGAGTGTCCAGCAACAGCTAAAGTTTCTGGACAAAAGGACAAAGTGTTTCTGAGCTGATCGTGGAGGTCAGTTTGCATAAATTCTCACTGTTACACTGTGACTTCTTCCCTTTTTCTCTCTCTCCGTCAGTCACTCTGTTCCCTCGGCTCGTCTCATTCTCTGATTCATTGTCTCTTCCTCAGATTGTGCTGTTTTCCTGTGATCTCCCGGTGTTTAAAGCTATTATGACAGAGAAAATGAGAAGACGGCGAAAAATCCACTCTGTACTTATTCTTTGCTCTTTGCACTTGAGTTCAGTGTGATGCAGCAGAACAGAGAGGCTGAGCACATGAGTGCAGATGGTATAAAAAAACAACTTCCCTTTTCTTCTTGTGACGTCTGCCTGTCATATTCAGACAAAGGACTGGCATCGAGAGACTCTTTCTTCCATCCATCTTCTATAATAACCACTTAAAGGTGAAGTAAGTAGTTTATAGCGCCATCTAGAGGAGAGGCTGACATTTACAACAAAGAACTGCTCCTCTGCTCATCCCCTCCCTTCCCTGAGCGCTACGGTATCCTCAGACAGTCAAATGTCGTCCTCGTCGTCTTTCTCCGTGTCAGCAAATGAGGTTTGTGAGGCGAGGGAGAGGGCGAGCTACCGCGCCCGTAGCAGACGAAGCGGAGAGAGAAGTAAAGCGACGCTTGATTTGTTCTCTCGCGTTTGTCTATACAGGCTCCCGTAGAAACATGGCATCGTGGCAATGCAGTAGCGGCCCGCGACCATGTTATTTTACATGACTTTTTGAAACACTACGAAAATGAAACAAAGAATATTATACAGCGACTAGACAATGCAGGAGCACATAATATGTATACAAAAGTGGATTTTGGGTTACATAAACCCATAAATACTACGCAGTGTCCCTTTAAATACAAATAGGAACACTTAAGTTATAAAGTATAAAGACCTCATATATCCTGGTGGATTTAAACCAGTGTTTCCAATAGGAAACACCTCATACTATTTTGAAATGGTAGACCAGCCATTTCATATCTATCTATATTTCGTTAGCCTAATAGCATAATTGCCTAAGTAATTTTTTTGGTAATTGTGATATCTGCCTTTACCAACTTTACCAATGTGCTTGCTAAAAAATTTGTTTTTTCTTGTTTTCAGAAAACGTTCAAATATGACTTAAGCAACTATGCTAAATCAATCACAACTTTAAGTTTTTTTTGCATGTTATATAAAACATTTGAACATTAATTGAACGATTGTAAAAGTTGTAAAAAAAATGTATTTGGGAATGCCAGATTTAAATGAATCATTCTTTTCAGATTGATGGAAAATGAGCTAACAATTATTCTGGTAATCCCTAATCCCAACACTTTAATTTTACACTGATTGCACCATTGTATACTGTAGTTGGGGAAAATTACATTTATTTTTCATCAGATTGCCTAGGTTGTGCTGAAAGAAAGGATATAAGACGGTCTATATTGCACATTCTTATACGCTCTGTATATATTGTACCTTGTTCTAAGGCTTAATAAACTTAGTGTCCTGCAATGATTTGACTCATTTTCCAAACTCTCTCTAGCCCTGTGCTCGATCGTCAGAGTGTCTCGTGGCAGCTCACATGAGAGATGAGCGTAAATGAGAGGAAGAATAAATGGAGCAGGTCTTCAGCCAAAAGCACCGCTGACTGTCTCCTCTCTGTGTGAGTGATAAATGCCTCGACTCATTTTGGTTTTAGTGCGCACTTGTGCCGGGTGCATATAAGGTGAGTCTCACAAAGACGTCAATATGCCATGAAGTACACACACACACCCCAGGCTGTTATTATTCCTGAGTTGTGGTTGGTGGGGCCAGCTCCAGGAGCACTCTGTTGTGAAATTTCATTTCATGCTTTATGTGTCTATTGATTTTTATTGGTTTAGACAAAATCAGTCAAGATATAGTCAAAAGGCCAAGTTCCCTCTGGACTCACTGTCTTGGAAAAGGACTGTGAAGAAATGTGGAGTTTTTTCCTTCTTTCTGTTCTAATGTGCTTATTTCGTCTTTGCGCCACGCTCACCTTTACTCTTAGAGGCCTGAGTCTCCGCCTCCTTCGGCGTTCTGAAGCGCAGCGGTTCGCTCGGCGGGCTTGTCCCGGACATGCTGATGGACTGGACATGCACTATGTAGTCTGTCTCTTCCTCCAGGTCCCATAATGCACAGGAGCGTGTGGTGGTGTTGACTTCCTGGATGAATCGCAGCATGCGCACGTCCTTCTTCTGTTGGAGCAGAACATTGGAGAGACAACGGTAAACAGAGAGTCTCCAGAA
The DNA here is from genome assembly GCF_963457635.1 of Microchirus variegatus. Classification (NCBI taxonomy): domain Eukaryota; kingdom Metazoa; phylum Chordata; class Actinopteri; order Pleuronectiformes; family Soleidae; genus Microchirus; species Microchirus variegatus. Next base: position 14,001,784 of record NC_139822.1, on the reverse strand, counting down.
TTCAGGTTCCAGGTGAGTGCATGTTCACATGAGATTATAGTAGAGCTGGAGCTGGTTTCGATTACTCGTTTTGAAGCTTTTTTCATTATTAAAACAAGATTTCTGATTGTTTTAGCTTCTAAAATGTCATGTATTTTCTTTCGTTTCTTTGCTCCACATAACACAGAAATCATTAAAACTGAATAATTTTGGGTTTGTGGGCAAAACAATACACTTTAGAACATCGTCATCTCCATGTTTGACCAACGCCGATCAAAGTTTTTTAACATTTTATGGACCAAACGATTAACGGAGAAAATAATCGTTAGTTGCAGCTCTCGTCTAGTCAACAAATTCTGTGGACATTTTGTGTTTGCACATACAGCCACTCCAGACAATCTCCTTAGAATCTCTGGAGGTCAGGGCATGTCTCCGAGCAGCTTAACGGCAGTGTGTCCCAGAGGCAGCGATGAATATGAAAACACTGTGTTCAGGATCTAAAGAGAGTAACCCTAGTTGTGTGTCACTAGGGTATAATAATAAAAATGACGTCTGGACATTTCTCTTAAGGACAGAGTAGACCCTGAAGACTGAAGACATATTTCACTTAATTAGACTATTGCTAAAAGCAATATACAGAAACTCTTCAGTGTTAAAGATGATGGCTACTTTTCTCTTTTTGTGCTAAACATCGGATATTAGAGCCAGCATGGACTGTTTGTCTTCCTGTCATGGACTGGTGGCTACAAATAAATTGCTGGAGGGCAGACAGGTTTGTGATGTGATGTGATGTGATATGAAAGGATGGACACAAATACGATGAAACCATATAGGATATCCTCTATAGTTAGCCCGAGGGAAATTCATTTTAGGCTCAGTGGTGCAGCAAAGATCCCAATCAGTGAATATCAATATATATATATCTATTAATGTCACTATCACAGTTAGTATGGCTATCTGTTCCTCTAGATTTTGGTCTACTGTACAATATATGCTAAGCTACACTAAGACAGATACAAGAGCAGTTTTATTGCTTACTCATAAAAACAAACAAACTAGAATTTAAAACATGTCTTATAATCCAAATTAAAAATAATATTGGCGAGCATTGTCCCTTCTCCCGTTTGTCGCCAGAGACTCAAGGTTGCCAAGTAGTTTGAGAAATGAAAAAGAGGATCTACAAGGAGCTACACTTACACTCCATTTCCACACAATAGAGTGTGATAATTACTGATGAGAAATAAAAGAAAGCCATGGCATTAAAATTACGTCTTATTTTCCGGTGACATTTTCTGTATTTGCAATTTGTTCATTCATAAATTGTTATTTATGTTGATGGATAATTACGCAATTTGTTGTGAAGCGAAACCTTTTAAATATGACATATGACAATATGATATTAATTGCAGGATTTTCAGATTTCAAAGTGAGCCCCCAGCACTCTTAACTCTTTAACACCTACACCTCAAAATGTCCGCCTGGATTTTTAAAATTATTATTTTTTGCTTATTTTAACCATAAGAGGGCCAGAAAATGTCCAGTGAGTTAAGTGCTTTTGCTCATTTTCCACAATAACTTTCAAGATCTGGCAGTTATTTACAATTAACAATGAAAGAAAAGGAAATAACACTCTAGTTGTACACAAACACCAGATTTTGCGTGTTAAATCTGACATTTGAACAGTATAACGTATATTTAAAATAGCATTTGGTTGAGTGTCCCAATGTCCAAAAACAGGCCAAACAATGAAAACTACTACTATAAAGATGCAGATTCTCCAGCTTCCTGTAACGGTGCGAGTGAAATTACCGTAATAACCACACGTTGGCTTTGACAAGCAACTTCTCAGCTTTCAGAAATCACGTAATTACGGTAATGCCAAATGCACGTGTGTAAAGTTAAGTCCATGGAAATTATAATACAATTAATATGAAGTAGCAGCATGACGAGTAATGTATGTGTCACATGTCAGAGAACAGACACGCTGTCCGACAGGATGCTGCGTCCTCTGATAATACCCACAATGCATCCTGAGTCAGAGCAAGGGAATGGCACAGTGAAGAGAAGAGGACACGGCAGAAAACAAACGGCGATGAACCCACGAATGGATGAAGCAAAATGTTGGCTTCTACTTAGTGTGTGTGTGTGTGTGTGTGTGTGTGTGTGTGTGTGTGTGTGTGTGTGTGTGTGTGTCGCTCACCTGCTGTGTGATGGCAAAGCCAATGACGGAGTCTCCCTCGGGGATGTCCCATGTCACCACAGCAGAGTTCGCCTTCAGCGCTTTGATGGTCACATTGACAGGAGGCGACAAGCTATCTGTAAACAGAGAGAGAGAGAGAGGGTGGTATGAAGCCAATGAGAAGCATAGATCTGTATTATATTTCGACCAGCGTGGCAGGAAACCAGATTCAGCGGTGTGAGTAAATGGCTCAGCGGAATCAATCAATGACAGGAGTACAGAGACACAACACAATCCCTCAGGACGTTTGAGTGCATCTGACGCTCGGCGGGGAAGATCAGTGCAGTGGGGGGACGGACAAATTTAATCGTAGCATCCACGGCATTACAGTAAAAGTGGCGTTTGGAAGTTTTTAAAAGCTGAAAACGATGCTTCAAATTGTCATTTTATTGACCGAGCAAGGACGGAAATGCCTCAACAGCAACATACATCACATACAAAACGTAACACCTGTGAAATGAATACGTCCATCACAAATACAATATCAAAAGCAGCTCTTATATTATTGATTCAAATGTCACCTTTCTTTTCCTTCACCTCCTGGTCTAATCGTCTGCACTTGCGTTCTCCTGCTCACTTTAAAGTGGCGGGGCAGGTTAATGGCTGAGCTTAATGAAAGACCTAAAGCAGTGACTACTTTATGTCTGCTGCTGATGCTCTCCTCTAAGTGTGTGTGTGTGTGTGTGTGCGTGTGTGTGATGTTTCATTTTCCATATACTTTAATTAGGGGTCAAAGGCCACAACAATTTTAGAATAATGTTTTAGTTTCATTATATAATCAAAGTGTGGACTGTGTGGCCTCAGCCAGTATGTCTAAATGGAACTCTCTTTAATTACTGCACACACACACACACACACACACACACACACACACACACACACACACACACACACACACACACACACACACACACACACACACACACACACACACACACACACACACACACACACACACTTCCATTCATGTAGACAGCCAAAAACAAAGTGGTATCTCCAACCTTAATGATAACTAGTCAGTGCCTGACCCTAAACTTATCCAGTAAATAAATGAGGTTCTGCTTCATTAGGACCATGTTTTGGTCTCTTTGAGGACTACTGGTCCTGACAAGGTCAGTGCCGATGCCAAAAAGGGCCCTAAAGAAGCAACAGATATAAGTATACCATTATAGAAACCCAACTGAAAGGCTGCCTGAAATAATATGCCAGAATGACTGTTATATGCAAGAATATTATATGATATTTTCTTCAAAAAGGCCAAAAGAAACAATCAATAAAACCAGGTGATATTTAGGACATTTTACTCTGAATTCTCTTATTTATTTAATTATTTATTTCTGTTGACTCCCAAACTATAAGGATTTTCTTGAACAGTGGTCACGGACAAACACAGGATGGATTGTGACCAGTTTCCAAGTACGTCCCATTCTGTTCTTTTATTCATCTTAGTCTCACTGTATCCTGCACATCACAGCAGACTGGTTCTTATGAATCACTGAGGCCCTCTGGGGCTGACAGATAATTGTAATGTGAAGAAGAACTGAGAGAAATGACCAGGAATGAGAAGTGGTCACTCTCAGTGACGCCGCTCCGCCGTCTTTATTGGCAGATAAATCAGATTCAACCGACCGACTGCTGTCAGTGAGTCACTGAATAGGTTAATACTCTCTTGTCCTTCGACAGGGACAAATCACACAGCTGGTAATTACATGTTGATGGGCCTGCTGTGGCTCTTGTGTACACACTGACATACTGTACAGTCAGAAACCACACATCCAAAGCTGCTGTTGACGTTTTTGATGGACAGGTCCTGTTCAGCTCTGTTCAGATGGACAGCTATGAGTATGTCGGTTCACACCTGTTCATGAGAATGTGACTCCGCATGTCTCAAGTGACCGGCTCGCCTCCTTCACTCTACACACAAACACATCCATATTTTAACTAACTATAAAAGGGCCAGAAAATGAGTTATTTACAATTACTTTTGGTAAATGGTAAAATGGTGTTGTATTTATAAAGCGCTTTTCCAGTCTTGATGACCACTCAAAGCTGCTTTACACTACAGTTCCCATTCACCAATTCACACACACTTTCATACATTTTTCTATCATTCATCTTTCATACCCATTCACACACGCTGGCGGCACAACCGTCAGGAGCAACGTGGGGTTAAGTGTCTTGCCCAAGGACACATCGGCTTGTAGACTAGCGGAGCCAGGAATCAAACCCACAACCTTAAAGTTGAAAGACGACTCTCTCTCCCACTGAGCCACAGTCGCCCTGTGATTTTTCCTACATAAGGTGTTAATACGTGCTTAATATTAACTGATAAAGGGCTAGTATGCTACTTATATGCATGTTAGTAAGCACCTAGTTAGTGGTGAATATGTGCTCCCTAATCTAAAGTTTTTCCAAAAGCTTTATTTCAAAAACTGTTTTATACTTTTCACTGCTGTTTTTCTTCATTTTGAATTGTTAATACGCCATTTTAACATGCAGTAAATTGCAAATAACTGCTAGATATTGAAAGTTCTTTCGGAAAAAATGGGCAAAAGCTACCGACTCACAGGACATTTTCTGGCCCTTTTACGGTTAAAATAAGTCTAAAAGTCCAGACTGATATTTTGAGGCTTAGGTTTTAAAAGGGTAAACAGCAAGGCTGCAGGTTATCCACTGTCTTTGTCTTAGTTGAATGTGTTTATTATTTCCGTAAAGCTGCAACAACTTCAGTCATCTCAGCAGCTCCCAGGTTTCAGTCTGCTTAGAGACAGATGTGCAGAACATCTGGCTTCTTCCACGCCTTTTTCAAGCATCCCTTAATTGTGAAAAGGGCACAGAGCTGCTGTATTCTCTCTTCAGTGACACACTGATGTTTGCCTTTTCTTTTGTCTACCGTCTATTGTTTGTCTGCGGAAGGGAGGGAGGGAGGGACGTCTCCGGTGGAGGTGGCTGATGGGATTGAGGAAGTCACAAATCAGATTCATTATCTCTCAGTTAGCCTCCGCTTACTCTGCTCCTCCCTTTCTTTCATGTGCTAACGTCACTGTCAAAACACCGCGTCGGCCGACATTAAGCTCCAAAACATCTTCAGGGAACACATTTTATTTCTGACTCGGACACACACACACCGATGCTTTGTTTACACATGCTAAAATCTATATCTCTTTTTCAGCTGTAACTAGACCTAGAAAGGGAAAGAAAGGATTTGGTCTGGAAACTTGACAGAGGTCAAATATTTCTTTAGGCTGAAGCATCATCATAGTATCTGTTTAAAAGTGTAACAATAGACTGGAAATATAAAAAAAAATAGATTTTGACTTTTAGAATGACTTCTGTTCACTCTCATCCAGAAGTGATAAAAGAATCAGTCTGACTTCACTTCTTTCTTCTTCAATAATCACCTGACAACAGTCTGATCCACAAAGCTCTACTTGTGAAGCCATAAACCTCACAAACTCGCCTTTTTTAATCCCATAATTTTGCACGGTGCCTGTTCACTTTTAAAGAAGACGATATCTTTCGGCATCGCGGTCAAACTTTAACATGGAGCCAGCCGTAAACCCCCCTCTGAAATGAGAAATCCCTCTCCTGCGCTGCACCATCCTAAAATAACAATATTGTCATTGATGTCTGTAATTTGCAGAGTGTCGCGTCTTTGTTTTCTCAGTCTCATTTTGCGCTGACGGGCTGTTGAATAATGTAAGTGAAATATAACAGACCTTAAGCTTTTTGATGCTCAAAAATTGAATGAGAGAAAATGAAAAAAAACAGGGTGAAAGTATTAAACATAGATTGGGGAATACTGCGATGACGTTCGGTGAATAGAGTTTTCTTGGGGGAAAACAAGTGAAAAGCAAAGTTTCACCGTGTCTTTCAGTGTCCTTACGTCCATTACACCGTCTCCTCTATCGCTCTATGACTGCGTTACACAAGGGGACAGCAGAGGCTGACGTGAGCCATGACTGTGGGCCTCAAAATATCCACATGGCGTGAGAGCCAGGTGTAATGACACAGCAGACAGATGTCTTCATAGACTCTGTCGTCACTGTAACACACAGTCGGCCTCACCCTGGGTGTTGGAGGTGACTTTGAGCCTGTGGTGTGTGTCTTTGAGTCTGACGATGATCAGAGTGACAGCTCGGTGTCTGTCCCGTGCTGAGTCGTCTGAAGGGTGACAACTCCTTAATATGCCCCATTCATTATAGCACCCCACTGTGTGTGTGTGTGTGTGTGTGTGTGTGTGTGTGTGTGTGTGTGTATACAGTCCAGAAGAGGAAGGTAGACTGATTTTTCACACACCATCCTGATCCAAAAAGTCAATCATTAATTAATGAACTCTCTCCTCATCTTTCCATCAGCTTCAGAAGACAGGATCACCTCTGTCCTCCAGGTCTGCTGCTGCTGCAGGCTCACTCCCCCTCTGAATCTCCTCTAGCTTTGTTCAGAGACCGCACACTCCCTGACTCTGAGTAAAGTGCACTTCGCTTGCCTTTAAATGAGTCCGTTTGATATACTGCACGCACCACAGAGCACATGACAGCCTCGAAAGAAGGCATTGTTTTTATTATATACACTCACTTAGAAATGTCCTTATTTTTTTTTAAGGAAAAGCACTTTTTTTCAATGAATATAACATTAAATTAATCAGAAAGTCACTCTATACATTGTTAATGTGGTAAACGACTATTCTAGCTGCAAACATCTGGTTTTTAATGGAATATGTACATAGGTGTATAGAGGCCCATTTCCAGTGTTCTAATGGTACATTGTGTTTGCTAATCGCATTAGAAGGCTATTGGATGATTAGAAAACCCCTGAAAACCCTTGTGCAATGATGTTAGCACAGCTGAAAACAGTTGCTTGTTCTTTGACGAAAGCAAAGTTTGAAGGGCAAAAGTATTATTTGGAATAAAAATCATTATTTCTAATCTTGTCAATGTCTTAACTATTATTTTCTAACTCTTTGATGAATAAAAGTGAGTTTTAATGGAAAAGTGGCCCGGCAGATGATTGTATTTCTTACGCTGCACACAGGAAGTGTTATGGAGGCAACAGCGACATTGCACTTATAAAGTGACATGTTGGAGTCCAATTGACAAGATAAATGTTTGTCCCATTTCAGGTCTGATAGTACTGCTTGACACATACTGTATTCAGACACATTGACTCTGACCAAACAGAGGCAGAAAAACATCAACAACAAAAAACACCAAAACTTACTTAGTACTGCAGAGTGATAGAAAATTCTAATCTTCAGCCAACTTCATTACCAGATACCAATATACCAACCAGATACCAAGGATACACTCATCTCAAGTCTTACTAACTATACCTATCATACCTGGCCAGAATCTGCAATGATGCCTTTATTGTTCACATGTCAGACATCAGGCACAAAATCTTTCAACTTAATAAATCTCCTTAACGTGCAGCTTTGAACTAGAAATATTGTTTTTCTTTTAAAAATCAAATTATCATAAATCAGAAAACCTTTTGCTATGTCAAAGCAGGAAAATACAGGTCATAAAAGTAAATTCCATTGAGCTGATTCACCTCCCCAAACTGTACAGGGTTCACCTATCGCCCTATGTTAGCTGAGATTGGCACAGCGACCTTCATGTGGAGGATAAAGCGGTAGAAAATGGATGGATGGATGATTCACGTCCCTGGGACACTTTGAAGAGAATGGGGTCATTTTAAGTGTTATTGACTGTTTTCACTTCTGTTTTTTTTTTTTTACCCCCACTACTATGACAAGTTGTGCAAAAAGGGGCTGATGGATTGTACATTTGTAGATTCACAGTCCTGGGCAGAGAGCAGCGACAATTTCTTTTAAATACCACCTTATTAATGGTTAGAAAATGGATTTCTGGGATGCTTGTGAACTAACATGAAACAACTGCCTGTAGCTACATCACGTTCCACTCTTATCTGGCATTTAAGCGTCAGACACATGCCTTGAGTGTTCCCTTTAAACCACTCATTTTCACCGTTTAGCTCCTTTTTACAACTAATAGTGAGTAAACATTCACTGTGTGTATAGAAGGTGTCACTTTACCAGCAGGCGGTAGAGAATATGACATCCAAGATGCATTCAAAGGAGCACTGTGGAAGCAGGAAGTTATAAAAACTCACAGTAACAGGCAGAGTGCATGAGGCCACAGGGGAATTAGCAGCTATAATTGGACAAATTACAGTTGCTTGTTACTACTTTCACCCGTTAACATGCTACTGTGTGTGTTACGTGTGTGAGCTGCGGTCCAGCCCGGCAGGAATGTGCTGGATATGTGCTGATCTGAGTTTGCCCTTGCACGTGTCAGAGGAGACTGTGAAAGCACATATTTCACACACACACTCAGGCAAACGTGAGGCGTTAATGTGTCTCATTTAGTAGCTAAAGCAGCTGGTGAATAATTTAGAGGCTCTGTCTAATGCATGCATGCTCATCTGAGTCACACTGTAACGCCCTGACATGTTTCATAATTGATTGCCCATAATGTCTTTTTCATTAGCGATCACCTACTGTTCCACAGCTGTAACGCACGCTTCAAATGTTACATAAACTACTAAAGGGGGAGCTCCAGTATGGAGATCCTCTTTGTTTGGTAAAACTGCCTTGTCCTTGTCTGACAAAATCCACCTATATAGAACTATTTCCTCCTCTGTTTACTATTAGAGACTATTTTCATGGCTGTAATGGACACTCATTGCAAAAAAAACTTCCCCCTCACTCCTTTCATCTCCGCCGTATTCGACAACACCGCAGCTCTCCGGCAGCTCGTTCACAGCCCGGCGTGTGAATCTTTCTCCCTCTGCCTCTAACTGACACTTCAGTGGCAATCTGTGTGCAGTGAAGAGACGGAGGCTGAAAAAATGGAGACTGTGACTCACTCATGTACTACTCTATTGATCACTGGCTGCTGATCATCCATTTCCAACACTCTTAAATCTATCATCTGACATAACGTCTGAGGCAAATCATCAGTAGTCAATATTTGATATACAGTAATACTAGTTAATCAGTGTGTTACAAATAGATCACAACGCATTTTTGCCATTTACTGTGCAAAGACCTTGTGTTTAAATTACTGTTGGGCGCAGTACACAGGTACACTGGTTATTTGTAGCGCTGCTCTTTTCGTTAAGAAACAGACCGCTCTAGTTCGACTGTAGGCGCGCTAACCGGTGCTAAAAGGAGCTAACGGAGCTAACTGGTAAACGGTGTCGGACTCCGGTGTCGTGGCATGTAAACACGACGTCACACGCGTGGTTTTCCGGTCAGTCGTTGTGGAAACGCGTCATGTGTTAACCTAGCGCTAAGGCACAAGTTTAAATGTTGTTTTTTTCCTTCACGTCCAGCTAACCATGAATTAACCCTCAGTGCTCCAGTGGCATAGATCTGTGCCGCATGAGCACCTGCAGTCATTTGCCGTGAGAATAATACAAAACTCCTTATATGGACATCCTGGGTGTGTCACATATTCAGGCTTTAAAAAAAAAAAGCTGTTTTTTCTCTTCCTACATCTGAAAAATGGGCTCTACCAAGAAAACTATCAGACCTGACTGAGGGAGTGTTGGTGTGTATACAGCAGCAGTGCAGGGACAGTGGGATCAATCATTTTTAGCAGGTGTACCCAGGGTAATAATACATAACTTATATGGACATCCTGGGGGTGTGTGTTTATAGGTCACATATTCAGACTTAAAAAATGTGTTGTTGAGTCAAAGTTATGATTCATTTATGTCACGTTTTTAGTTGTGATATAAAGGAGGAATAATTGTGCAGAAGTCACAGAATTAGACCTTATTATATACAACTAATTATAGTTGGTGAAATTATCATATATTTTTTTTAGGTTGTGCTGAAAAAATGGATATAACACACTCTATATTGCACATTCTTGTTAGCGTTTGAGCCCATTTACAGATTATACTTAACTCCTCTGACTGTGTGTTTTTGAAAAGTCTGTCCAGTCACTTTGGCTCCACTCTGTCTTTGTACACCACAGCCCCCATCAAATAACCTCACCTCAGGGAGTTTTTTTGTGAGAAATGAGTAATTTACTCATAGGAAATTAATTCTGCGACCCTGCTGGCCATGATAACACTGTGGTGGAGAGGGTGGCTTTTGCAAAACAGCATCTTTCTCCATATCCTTGCGTCAGACGGACACACACACACACGCACGCACGCACACAGGCACACTCTTCTCTAATTAAATGTCAAAAGGCAGGGTATGAAAATCAATGCAGCATTGTGGGCACAGAGAAAGCAAGTTTGGCTCACTCACAAAGGCAAAGGAGTGCTGCGAGGCTGATTATCTGACAAACCCAGTGCTAATGAAATCCAAGCTCTGAGCAGGAGTGACCTAACCTCCCCGAGGCAGGGAAGCAGCAGCATCATGGGATGGGGGTGGATAACGCTTAAAGAGCTCACAGCGTGATATAAGGTTATGCATATGATATTAGTGCTTAATAATACACTTTTCTCTCATCACACACATACACACTCTGTTGCTTCTCTCTGTCTCTGGAGCTTTTTAAGCCCTGCTGTGGCCTCAGGGCACAGCTGGTAAAGCAGCGCCTCCAGAAGCTGCCTGTGAGGATCGGTGTCACAGGCAGGTGGAGGGGAGAGCGTCACTGATATTCTCTCTCTCTCTTTCTCTGATTCCTCCACTTTTCACTGTCTTCATTTGCCGTTCGCTGTCTCTCTGTGTGTGTGGTTTTATCTTTCTCTCCTGTGGCTCCGACACGTGCACTCGTTTCCCTTCTGCATTTATTCATTTACTGTCTTTTTGCACATCACTGACACTGTGAATGTGCAAAGTTTTCTCCTGAGATGTTTACATGGTTACATTTAACTTTGCACTACCATTAAAAATAACATCCCTGTTTGTAATGTATGTACACTCTTAGAAATAAAAGTGCTAAGTAGAACCATATAAGGTTATTCAGCTTGTCCTCATAGGAGAACCCTTTTTGGTTCTACCTGGAACCCTTTCGGAGGGTTCCACCAAGAACCCCTTTAAAACCCTTTATCCAGGAAAGTGGTTTTAAAGGGTTCTCTGGATCAAAATGGTTATCACTGGAACCATTAGTGTTACCAAGAACCCTTGAAAAACCCTTTCTTCTGGAAAGGGTTTTTCAGAAACAAATGGTTCCAGGTAGAACCTCAGCCCTTGTAGAAGGACCCTTTTGGAACCCTTATTTCTAAGGGTGTGTAGCTATGTGTCTGTGTGCTGCTAGGTGGACCAATTTGGCTAATTAATTGGATAGATTTTTTTTATTAATAGCCACTTTTAACCTGCAATTGCTTGATTAATTGGCCCATTCTATATTTTACACATGTTTGTTCTTAGAAACTGATTGTGATCACTATAGTGCCGATACAAAATGCAGACTGGAGAGAGAGTGTTGGTCAATAAACGTTATTTAACAGTTTTATTCCTATTAAATTGGTTTCATAAGATGAAGGAAACAAGGAAAACCACCTTAATATACTGTCCAAAAACTCCCTGTCATGTCTGTTAGCAAAATGAATACTTAAACTATTATTCCTGGAGGTGTACATGTCTGTTTTATGCAAAAAATAAAACTAGAAAAACATTGAAAGTATTCAGTTAATGTCTTGTTTTCACTGCTGAGATCTCCTGTGTCTATTTGGTGTACCGTATTTCTGTTTTTACCAACCACATAGTGTGAAATCACTTCTTTAACCCCTTCGTATATAGTCTATGTCTGATAAATAGTATATATTTTGGTTCTAAACACATACATTTATCTTGTTTTTGTGCATATTTTTGATCACTGACGTTCTGGGACTTAGAACACACCCCATTTATTTGTACACCATTTGTGCAAATAAATAAACATGTGACACAGAATAACCTAAAAACACCAAATGTCAGAACCTCGTCCACTCGCAGACATTTCAGACATTGTAAAAACAGCAGACTGTGTCAGAGAGCTGTCACTACCACATCAGTCTTTTGGCATTGCCTTCTCCGTCTCCCACAGGCCCAGTGTCCAGATGATCGCATCCATCTGTCCCTGAATGACCATTCCAAGCCCATACCAAGCTGACAACGCTGAGCAAATGTAAACACAGTGACACAAAAGCTCCCAAGTATGACAACTCCAGTCTTTCACAAAGCAAATGATTAAAATCTCAGTTATTTCAATGAGCTGAAGATTTAGGCATCATCTGAGCTTTCATTGTCAACACAAAGCCACAGCTATTCATCTGAGTCTCACTAAGCTAGTGGATACCCTTTAAAAAAAAAAAGAAGAACTCCAAAAAGAGGGTGATGAGATGTCAGGGAAAAGAGCAGCAGAAGTAGAATGTTGATATAAGTGCACTGCCACGTTTTCTTTACCTCAGTCGCTTTAATTTGGCGCGTCAGTTGGTGACAGTGAGGAGGATTAAGGGAAGATCATCAGCGGAACAACAATAACACTTTCCTCTCGTTAATCAATTATTACTTCCAAGCTCATTCAGTAATTATGTATTTGGGCACATTTGCATATTAAACTATGTGGTCTGATATGTTACACCTCATTAGGCAAGATGAGCTGAAATGAGTCTAATTGTCTTCTTACATTTTAGGATGACTTAAATTTGCTTTATGTAAGTTTTGCTCCCGAATCTCCACTTTGTATATACATATATGTATAGTGTATATATATATATATATATACACACACATACATACATATACACTATACATATGTATATGTATATATTATATGTATATGTGTATATATATATGTATATATATATATATACATATATATATATATATATATATATATATATATATATATATATATATATATATATATATATATATATATATATATGTACATATACATATATACACATATACATATGTGCATATATATATATATAAACACATACATATATATACAAATATACATATATATACACATACACACACATATATATACATATATATATAGAGTACAAATTGAATTGTTCATTCCTTTGATGCATTTTAACAAGACTATAAATGATAATTTGCCGAAATGTGTTTTTATGAATTCTGTTGTCGACACAGTCCAGGTTTTTTTAATTTAAATTTCAACTTATTTAAGGAGTGGGTTTTAACATTGAGAACAGTTATGTGTGTGTGTGTGTGTGTGTGTGTGTGACCTGACATAATGATAAATGTTGTATCTCATAATGATCTAAAATGAATCAAACTCTTAGGCTTCCATGCGTTCCATTCATCTTTTTTGGCTCGCGTTCAACACCGTGAATAAGCGATTCAATCCTGGTGGTTTTTTTGCATGACAACATGTGGAAAATAACCCAAAAAGTATTCATTCGCGTGACGAAAAACACTGCGACGTGGACACAAAACTTGCAAACGGCAGACATAGATTACAAACAACTAATAACTGCAAACAGCTAATTGTGCTCACACAATTCAGCAGAGGAACACTAATGAACAGATAATCACGGCCACAGACACAGTGATGATTCAGCTCTCCAATCAGGAGGCTGGCCCAGATTTACAGAGCTGGAGATAGAATGTAGAGCTAAAAACCATTCAGTCTTGATTTGTTTTTTTTTGTTTCATGACAACCTGGTGCGAGAATGAAATGAATAGCTTTATACCAACATTGGCGTTCACGCCTCAGGCCTCTGACTTCCCTCTATAGATGCTTAAATGGTTTAGCACTTGACACCAAATATACTTTACTCACAGAGAATTTATCATCTGGCAGACGGCTGCCAAAACGTTCCTTTTTTCTTTATGATTTATAGCTTTAAAAATAACTTCTCTGCCCCCCCCCCCCAAAAAATTTGACTTTCTTTCCTCATAATTATGAACATCTCTCAAACAAAGAACAGCCTGAAGTCTTTCAACTGCTTGCATCACTGTTCAGATTGCTGATTGATTCATTGATTTCTTTTCCCTCTCTCTCCAAACTCAGAAAACTCAGAACCGTTAGTGACGGGGGGGGGGGTTGGAAATTGCCCCGGTGGATTTATGGTCTCATTTAAGTGAATGTGTTTGAGAGTCAATTTACATTTTAAATGGAAACATTACCTTTTTCCTTTCTCAGGATCAACCAAGTGTTTATGAGTCACTATAAACACAGACACAGTAAAGACGTCACTGTCGTATACATTTCACGGCACGCACACACACACACACACACACGCGCACACACATTGATTTGGCCTGGTTTCCCAGTGCAGGTGTCTGAGCTGGGAGACGCACAAAAAAACAAAACTTGGGAGATCACACAGAAGCGTGACTCATGATTTGTGAAAGTAAGTCAAGACCTGTTTTTCCAGGAAAGACCTAAATCAAGGGAAAATGCCAGATATAACAAAAAGCCCCAGTGACCTAAACCACCACCTACATTATAGTAGGAGTATAGTCATTAAAATGAGCTAATTAAGGAGAAGTATATTTGAATAGATCTGTTCTGATGACCTGTGGTTTTAAAAAGCTGCAGTGAATAACCTTTGGTGATGTTTGTTGTAGTTATTCTTCCTGAACGGACATAATAAATACATTATTTATATGCTATGTCCTACATCTGAAAAATGAGCTCATCACATTTGGTTCACTTTTTGCCAAGTGAACCAAATTTCACAAATTCAATCCGAATTTAAACATTTTGAGTTCATATAGTTAGGCCGTGCTGAAAAAAAAAGAAGATATAATACACTCTATATTCTTATAGCCATTGTATATACTGTGTTTGAACACAGTAATGGAAAAAAGCAGCCAAAATACTCTGTTCTAAGGGTTAAACTTATGAAAAACTAGGTTTTTGAGCAGGAACTTTTTGTGTTTTCAGTTATACTCCAGCCTGCAGCCACCTGAGATGATGTGCCTCTGTCTGAGTGAATTTATTTATAAATTAAATGTGTCTATAAATGCAAGGAACTGTCTGTCTGTTAACCCTTCATGCTCGCGTAGGCGCATCTTTGGTACATTTCCGCGAGAATAATACACAAGTACTTTTTGCTGAGGTGTAATTATATAGTTGGTGAAATGTTTTCATGAAAAATCAGATTATGCTGAAAAAAAGCATATAAGACACTCTATATTGCAGATTCCTATAGCCTCTGTATACGTTTAACTTAAATTCTCTGTGTTCTCAGAGTTAATCTCAAACGGTTCACTCGACAGGCCTCAAACTCGGCAGGTGACTTAAGTGTCAACTTTGGACAAGAAATGCAGGACATATTGGTCGAGATCACAAAAAAAAAAACAACCCTGTGTCTGCCCCATCTTTCACAGCATGCACAACCCACCGTGGTGATTTATCGTCAGTGAAAAGGTCGCGAGGCAGCAGGTTTCAGAGTGAACCAGAGGTGCATTTTCATGGCAGGAGTGTGTCTCTGCAACGCAGTGAGCCGTCAAAGTGTGTACGTGTGTGTGTGTGTGTGTGTGTGTGTGTGCTCTAAAAGATATGTTTTATAGATACACACATGCAGCACTGTGGTGTACATGGACAGGACCAGCACTCACAGAGACACATCAGCAACGCATCGCTGCCGTTTCCATGGATCTGTGATAAGACGACCGCCGCCACCACCACCGCTGCTGCCCCTCGGCAATCTAATCATGTGATTCTTAGTGAGCCACGGGCAGTTCATTATAGTCCCATTTTGGAGTCTGGAGTCTTATACGATAGGATCATCGGTCTCTTAGTTCTCACACTGATGGACAACAATGATTCATACACAACTAACTCAGGCCAACGCCAAGCTGGAGAATGTGTGTTTATGTTACTTGCTTGAAATTAGATTAAAAGGTCAGCTTGTGGGCTCACACACACACACACACACACACACACACACACACACGCACGCACACACCCCCATACACACACACACACACACACACACACACACACGCACACACACACACCCCCATACACACACACACACACACACACACACACACACACACACACACACACACACACACACACACACACACACACACACACACACACACACACACACACACACACACACACACACACACACACACAGAGGTTTCCATAACTTCAGGAGACATTGCATTGACTTACATTAATTCCCTGGAGACTTACTCTAACCATAACCATAATTACTAGTGGCCTAACCCTGACCTCAGCCTAACTTTAAATCATGTCTACCTTAAAATGTAGTCATTTACATTATGGGGACTCGGTGTCTGTCCCATAAGGGAGACAAGTCCCCATAATGTGACTGTGTAAACAGATTTAGGACCCCACAACATGAGGAATACCAGGCACACATACACACGCAGGTTTGCACAGATATTCTTCTCAGGGCACTGCATTAACTTCCATCCGTCAGGACAGCCACACCAAAGCCTTATTCCTAACCCTTAATGATCACCAGTTATTGCCTAATCCTAAGCTTTAGTTAACCACAAGACACATATTCTTCCTCCTCCACCTCCTCCACCTCCTCCACCCCTTAAACACTCACATCAGAAATGAGGGTTTTTGCCTCATTAAAACCAGGTTTCTGTCCCCATTAGGACTGCTGGTCCTGAAAAACTCTACCATAAAAGACACACACGCACACAGACACAGTTTCTTGCAGAAGCAATTTAGCTCCACATTTAGAATCCACATGACAGCTGTCTGATTGTGCTCATCAGATGTGAAGTGTTCTAACAAACTGTATTTCATATTTGCATAATCAGATGAGTACAGACAGCACGAAGATGCCTCTAGTAGCCAGCACACACACACACACAACACACAGTCAGCCCCTCCACAAAAAAAGACACACCAGACTATACGCAATGTCTCAGAACAAAGCAGGTCCACATCTGAAAACCCTCCACAATAACAGCTCCGTGCAGAGATCCAGCAGCAGCAATGTAGCCGCTGCAAACACCAATGTGCTCGCTTTAATCAGGCATTAAAATCCCAGTCTGTCAGTCAGGGATGAAAGGACTGACAGACAAAAACACGGAAACGTCTCCTCTCTAAACGGCACATGAGCATAAACTTACCCGCTGTGACTCGAGAGACGCCGAGACAGCTGAGGACGAGGAGCACAAATCTCTCCATCTTCCTACGTGCGGTCCCATTTACTCTGGCCGCCCGGTGCTGTGCTGTGCTACTCGGCGTTCACGTCTGTTCATGCGTGTCGTCTCGACTGGGGAGGGAGGGAGGGAGGGAGGGAGTTACGGAGGGAGGGGGTGGTTGGTAAAGGGGAGGGTGGGAAATGCCGCGACGCGCTGTTCAGCACCACGGACAGCGACACCGCCGCTCTCTCTGTTCCCGAGCAACCACCGACCTGCGACTGACCATCAGCACTGACGACCGGAGCGCCGCCGCTGCTCACATGCGTGCGTCGTCGGTCCTTGTAACCGCGCTCCTCTCCACACACTAAAACCCTCCTCCCCCGAACTGCTGCTGCTGCTCAGCACTGACACCGACTGCCTCTGTGCACGAGCGCAAACCAATGCTCCATACGACTATAAAGTGTCAACACAACCTTAAGTTTAAAAACAATAATGTGAATGATGTCACATCATGTATTTTAGATTAAACTGATTTTAGTTCCTCCAGGTCACGAGAACTCTGAATTATTGTTGCCCACTCACTTGTCCATTAAATATGCACCCACGCAAACAGTCGCCTGCGTGTGCAAAGACTCGGGATTCTCGTCTCTGCTGCTGCTCTGAACTCACTGCTTTCCCTCTCCCCCTCTCTTAAAAGAAGACTTCACCACTCAGTTCCTTCCAGCCTTCTGTTTTCCACAAGCTTTGAGAGAAGTGCGATGGAAGAGGAGCAAGTAAAGTCTTTGCATGTGCAGTTACCTGCTGCTGGTTTCCGTGGAGCTTTCCGGGATGAATGAGTGTGTGTGAGAGAGAGAGAGAGTGTGGGTGTGTCAGTTTCCCGAGACTGTCCCCTCGCTGTGTCCCCAAGAAATGTGTTCCTTACCCCGCTGTGCGCCTCCACTCCCAGCGTGCTGCCTCTGACGTGCTTCAGCAGGACACCGTCAGTGGTGGAGGGTTTATTGTGTGTGTTTATTTGCACTCTCTCCTCCGTGTGTGTGTGTGTGTGTGTGTTCAGACACAAAGGTGTATATATTAAACGCCTCTGTCAGCACCCCAATGCATGTCCTCAAAGATGAAAGTTTGTGAATATACTCACAAATATACAAGCTGAATGTGCCTCAGTAGTATTTGCAGTATTACTAAGACAATGTGATTGCAGTATCTCTTATAAAGTGATTTAATGCAGTGAAATGGCCCTTTATTTTTACCTTTATAATTAACAGTTATGGTTATTTTTGTATGTATGTATGTATACAATCATATAATATATATTGTGTGTAAAACTGTTCAATTAATTATTATTGTTGCAGTTACCAAATACATGTTAATAAGTAAACAGTCTAATAAACACAAATATAGCAAAGTGGCCTTAGTGTTTTACTGTTTATTTGTTATAACTAAGTTGGAGCTAAGTTGAACACTTTTTTTGAAACATTTTACAGCCTTAACTTATCATACTGTAGCTATGAAACACAAATAAATGGCAAACTACAGCTAATTCTAAGACATGTATAACATTATATAATCTGTGCTATTGTAGCTATATGTATAGTTAAAAAAAAAACTGTGAAAAAGTACATCGGCTAGTTGCCTTTAACTGCAGTTTTCAAATACATGTAAATAAGAAAATCCCTTATCCCATATTCTTGCTATTTAAGACACTTAAATTCACATTTTAGGTGGCATTATACTGTAGATCAATAATTCCATGGTTAGTGTAATCTCTAATCTCTGTTTAGAGCCTCATCAGCATTACGGGGGCTTTGACCAATCCAGTCAGAGAGAGCTGGTGATCCACTACATTATTGGTCCCTGGTTTAGTAGCAGAGTTGTTTCCTATGGGATGTTTATTATATTTTCACTTCCTTTGTGGCTTCAACTGGCAAACCAAAAACCTACATCTTGTTTTTCAATCTATCTATCCCGACATTAGTGAACATACTAATTGCTTAAATCATAATAAGTGGCACGCTTAAATAGCTCTTGAGAGGATGTTCATATGCCCGTATACCAAACTTTAAAAACATATTTTGCTGATCACATGCCTCTGAGCATCAACAAGGTTTTTTTTTTTTCTTCCCCCCACTTCAGAAAAAGCACACGAAGCAAACTGGTCTAATTTCATGTCTGATGATGATAGAAAACGACCCGTGGAGCAGAATAACACACACACACGCGCACAGGCAGAATTTATTTGGCTCATTTTGAGCCCAGGCTGTACAAAGCCCGGCCCAGTGAACTGTCAACAGTTTCCACGCCGTCGAGAAACTCTCAGAGAGATCTCAAAGTCCTGGGCCAACAGGATGTTAATGGCCTTTAAATTCAGTACTCAGCAAACACATAAAGGACTCAGCCCAAGCGAGTAATTTGGTTCTGGAAATTGGCCTCACTGATACCTTACAGTCTTCTACATTAAACACCGATCAAGCAGAAAATCAGCAATAAATCTTATGTCTTTATGGACATTCGAGTAGTTCATCTATGCACCTCCGAGCCAGTGGGAGACACTTATCTCAGTGTGTGTGTGTGTGTGTGTGTGTGTGTGTGTGTGTGTGTGTGTGTGTGTGTGTGTGTGTGTGTGTGTTTGTGTGTGTGTTTGTGTGTGTGTGTGTGTGCTGTCGTTTGGTCAGGGAAAAGGATTTGTATGGTACCTGTAATCATCTTTCAAACAGAGGAGCAGGAGGCCATGAAGTGGAACATTCGTCTAAAGTTGTGGTGGCTGCACTCGGCTAATCCAACTCTTTGAAGTGTCCCTTCTGCTAACACTCACACACACACACACACACACACACACACATACTGTACACACACATATACACACACATATACACACACACTTCTGCAGCAGCTTACTGTCACCTCCCCGTTTGTTTAAAAACCTGCACGTCACACCTGACAGCTGAACACACCTGTATTATACCACACACCAATGACCTAACTGGTAAATATATATATAAAAAACACTGAAAATGTTATTAAATAAATTTTTTAGTCTTCTTTTTAAATAAACGCCCGTTGTTTGATTTACCCCAATACATATTTCAGTCATTCACTCACAGTACTGTGTACATACAGTTAGAGGGAAGTGTAGAAACATTAGTTTATATAAATTATGTTAATTTCGCCTTTTCCAATCTCTCAGGAATAAAAAAAAGTAGCAACTCTGAACTGTAATACGTACCCTATAGAGATTAAAATACAATAAAAACACTTCACCATGTCAAATCCTGAAATGTAAAGAAAATACGCAAAAGACAAGACATTTCTTTTGAGTGACGCTTGATAACTGCAGAGCAGACTGTGCTGCGGACAAATGTTGGGGCAAAAAGACGGAGTGGATCTTAAACTTTTTCCATCTTGAACTGTTTCCGTCCAACTTGGACATGTTATCAGACCAACCCCAGAGCGGCTGCAGGACATGGCTGACAATAAAGACATCCTGCATATCTGCTGCCACCGTGACTAAAATGCTAAGTGGTTGTTCAAAAAAAACCTCAATCCTGAACTTCAATTATGGACCAAATATTCCCTGTTTTTTTTTTTACTTGATATAAAGTCCTGCTGATATTGCAGTCCGGGGGCAATAATCCATGGTTGGTTGAAACAATTCAGATGTTATGTTATTCATTTAATTTGAATTTGCTGAGACATGAAACAATTACTTTTAGTCACAAAGTAATACAACTCCATCTGACCAGACCAGGCACTGGAGGATTATAAAAAGCAAACTCTAAAACGGCCATAAAAAAGTCCACAACCTGGTTTTCTCCCTGAAACACAGAGAGAAACAGCAGTTGGGTCATTCTGGCATGAATATTTTACAGCACCTGTACTTCCTGATGCAATACTGCAGCTTACTGGGACTTTTCTGATGCTCAAAAAAAACGAGTTTGGATTATGAGTTTAGGCAGGATGCTCAGAGGTGAGGACCAGCATGGTGACAGGGTGTTTTGTTCCTGTTTCAGCTTGATCGGATGTGGACTTGGGAGAGGAAATATTGAGCTGTGACAGCAGGGGAAGGCGTGATTAAACTTGGGAGAGAAAGTCGGGAATTATACGTTTAAAACATTGCTTTTCCTCACCCTTTGTTTTTGTCTTAGTTGTAAAATTTGGATCGTCATCCCCCTTTAGACACATTAGAGGGAGGGAACACGTGAGCAACTGTAGCTCCTGAGTTTTCCGCCTCATAATCCCATTACAGTGGTGACGATTCAGATTTCATTTACAGCTTTGTGTGCTCCCGTTTGAAAAAAAAAAGAAAAAGGGGGGACATATCAGAACTGACAGCGGCTCACTGACTCAAAGCTTCTTGTGGGAGAACACGGAAGATGAAGCTTTTAAAGTAGGAATGGGAATGAATCTGAATTCATTTTTTTAAAGGCAGCAGAAAACAACAGCCACCTCTGACAGACTCTCGATGGTGACCTCTGTAAAGCAAGTAAAGCGCACATATGGGGCTCATTATAAAGCTGCAAAAACCATCCATCTATCCATCTTCTACCCACATGAGGGTTGCATGGGTGCTGTGCCAATCTCAGCTGACATAGGGCGATAGGCGGAGTACAAAACCGGCAAAACGGACACACATGCAGTCGATTCTACACTCATAAACCTCCTAACTGTTACACACTGGACCCTCAAGTCAAAATCAAAGTATTACCATCAAACTATGAGCCAACTCATGAATAAAATATTGTGATATTGCAGTCTCAGGGTGTTTTTTTTCCCCTCTGCAGGCTCTCATTGTGCTTGCTGAATGTGCACACGCTCTCCAGCATCAGCTGTTCCGTAAGGAAGCCAGACGATTGTAAGTCAGTGAGGGCAGACGGCACACCTGACTCCTCTTTTTAGACTGGGACAACATGTGCAGCTCTCTCTCTGCGAGTCAGGTCAGGGACACAATTACAGTCATGTGGCTCTTTCTTTGGACTGAGTCTCCCTGCTCGACCATGGGAACATCTTATCTTTTTTTTTTTTTTTTTTCAGTTAAAACCCTCTCCCACTGTTGTTTCCCCCTTTCATCATCTTCGGCTTTCTGATCCACGTCTCGCAGCGTTCAGGCGTCGCCTCGTATACGACAGAGACAGTGAGATTTAGAGCAGGTCACGGACGCTCAGCCTTCACACCATCCACCCAAATAATGACGCTCATGAATCAAGCCAAGAATGAGACGGCCGCTGGATCCAACATCACGGTCAGCACTTCTGCCTTTAAGTAACCCGATGCGCGGATGATAAAACTATAGTGGAGGCTGTTTGTGTTGATAGGAGTGTCTCAGGTTAGCCCTGGTCTACATGGTTTGATGTGGTGGAACAGGGTTACAAGTTGGAGAGGGAGCATTTCTTTGGCCTTGGCAGAAAAGTCAATTTAATTGGCTGCTTTTCGCATCACAGAGCACAAGTGCATGGCTGGTTTTTGTTAATGTGAGGGAGTCGCACATCTCATTCCGATAAAGTTTTTCCAACTGATTCATCAGGACTTTGTGTCGTGTGAATGACTCCTCTTTATATACCGTCAGTGGAACGGTAGCTGTGCTCTAAACTTTGCATTAATTTTACGGGAGAATTAAAGCCACAGTTTGTGTAACCCTCAGCTCACATTTTAGTCTTACAGAGTAACTGCACCACCTCCTACACTGCTGCCTTTGATTTGCGAGCTAAGCTGTGATGTCCTTGTCCCACATAAGTCTTTTCCCCCCTGCATGCAAAACCATGCAGACTTCATTCCCGAGCACTTCATTTAAAATTCCTAAAGACGAACAGAAAGAAGAGCACGACCCCTGCTGCGAGGCTGCAGCAGCGCGTTGTCAAACTGTGACAATAATGATGAAAATGTTGTTTCATTCCAAGTTTGTTGAACAATTGGTTTGATACCCGTGCCTTTATATTTATATTCTGTACAAACACTGATGAAAAGCAACATTTGAGTCCTTTACCTCGTAATTGCAGTTTTGCTTGTATAATAACAATAAAGATCCTTTCCTTTTTAGTCATTTATCAGGGTGCTTAGTAACACCTTTTCCTGTGGGGTGACAGAGTCATAAGGGACATTTTTTATTGCTATATTTCTAATTACACAGACTTTAAAGAAGCAGAGGTGTTTCTCTGCGGGCGTGTGAGTGCTGAACTCTCTCTGATTCACAGTCTACATAAGTAACGTCGCTCACTTTCACTACAATACTCCACTTCCAGTTGATGTCCTGCTAACACCCGGCACTGCCGATCTATAGACCAAAAAAAAAAAAGGCATTTTGTAATTCTTCCCAAGTGTTCATCAAAGCCGCATCGAAATCCACTCCTTCTAAAAGCCCAGTGATCATCTGAGATAAAATGGCGAGAGATTGATCGAGGGATCCCCCCCGAGCCTCTTCCACATCTGCCAGTCTGACTCTTGATCAGTGATGTCACTGAAGTTTGAGCGCTCCAAGAAAACACTGCAGAGAGAGTCCTGACATCGTTTAATCTTGTTTGATGAATACTCATAAAGAAGGAGGAGTGGTGATGGCAGTATGGATTAGCATTTTAAAATATACACGGCATCAGGAATTGTCCTTTTTATTATTTGGGGTTGGTGTGTGTGTGTGTGTGTGTGTGTGCCAGGTATTCCTTATGTTGTGGGGACATTAATCTGTTTACACAGTCACACTATGGGGAGAAAAATCAAGTCCTCATAATGTAAATTACTACATTTGAAGGTTTTGGAGCCGATATGACAAAGTCTCTCTCTCCCTCACTCTCTCACACACACACACACACACACACACACACACACACACACACACACACACACACACACACACACACACACACACACACACACACACACACACACACACACACACACACGCACACACACACACACACGCACACACACACACACACACTAACAAACTATGTAATCATAGGAGCTGTCTTTGTATTCAGCATCAATGGGAAATTGGTAAATAAGCTGAGGCTGTGTCGTGATTCTGTTAAGAGCAAATGTCCTATAATTACATTTAACCTATTAGTGAAGTGTGTCTCCGTGAATGAACTCTACAACATTAATTCTACGACGTCGTCGTCACGGATTAGAAAATGTGGTTGGCATTTAAATGAATCTGAGCGTATTACATGTTGGCACAAATTTGTTTGAACTTGATATTTGCAGACGCTGCTATCCTGGCCTGATCGAGCGCAGAAAGGGCCCGAGTAAAATATAATATAATTATCACAACCACAAGGATAAGACAGTTTTATTAAACCATCATTTCCCCCCCTTTAAAGCTTACGCTAGCCCTTCAATAACCCACTTTAACACACAAACACACACACATTATACGCTGAGGATTAGCCCAGAGGACTGAGGGCTCACGCAGGAGGAATAAAAGCAAATTATAGCAGCAGGAGAATACATATGTACTTTGATTGCTGCAGTGTAAGCAGACACACACATGCACACGTGTGGGCAGAGGAAACGCAAAAATACCGACACACCACAGCACTCATTAGCTTGAAACAGTGCATCAGCTGTTGTGTTGTGCATTTTCTTCCTTCTGAGGCAAAAACTGCCCTTTGTGTGCATGTGTGTGCGTTTTTTAGTGTTAATGTCAGTGATTGAAAAGCAGAGGAGATGAAGTGAAAAGGGCAGCCAGCAGCATCTGTGCAGCCTCAACAAAAACTGTTGTTTTAAGGGCCGTAACCCTTTAACGCCTAAGACTCAAAATGTCAGTCTGAACGTTTTTCTTTTGCTTATTTTAACTATAAAAGGGCCCGAAAATGTCCTGAGATTAACCATTTCTGCACAATAACTTCATATCTGGCAGTTATTTACAATTTACTGCATGTTAAAATAGTGTATTGACAGGCCAAAAAATGCTGATTCGCGGGTTTCCTGCAACAGCACGAGTGAAATTACCGTAATAACCACATGGCTTTGACGTGCAACTCGCGATTAAAGGATTAAAGATCTCTCGAAATGGTTCATCTTCATCCGTTTTGTAGTTGGACATATTTGTTTGTTAAATTTCCTTCACACACTCTGATTAAAACAGGTGATACCCCCACAACTTGTCACTTGTACAGCTGCCCGGTGTAGTGATACAGGCCTGAAAATAGTGCCAAATTGATAGCGTGGTCTGATGTACTGATGGACGGCGGTTTTATCGTCGAAATGTGGTAAAATAACATATGCATGTCTTGTTTGTAATGCAAAACTTGGGGGAGATCTCTGTTATATCATTTGACAGCGTTACACTCACTCTCTGGTATCTATGTAATGCAATTTAATGTCCACAAAAGCACTATCTCTAGTCTTAACCAAAACCAGTTAATGCCTAACCCTAACATTAAATTGACCACAATTCAAATCAAAAATGAAGTTCTGCCTCATAAGGAGCAGGTTTTGGTCGACTGGTCCTGACAAGGTCAGTGTTTATGCCAGAAAAGGACACATATCTGCACCTCACACAGAACAGAAGCAGTATAGGAGCAGCCACAAACTCCTCGGCTGCCATTTCTCTCTCTTCTGCATTGCCACTGTGGCAGGTCAGTAAATTGAGTGCATCTACGCAGAGCAGCTTCCCCACACATCTTGCCTCACTCTGGCAGCAGCAGCAGCAGCAGCCTGCCCGTCCTCACTCTCTCACCTGTCACGCCGCGCTTCTCTCAATTAAATGGACCACTAAGCACCTGTGTTCATTACCGAGGAAGGATTTCCTTCAAGTCGAGAGGGGTTTGTGGATCTGCAGAGTGGCCGAGCCACAGCCAAAGACGCGCACGTTGGGTTAACGTGTTTGTTTTGTGTTGGCCTGCAGCCGTGGTCGCACAAGAACAACGAACCCGAGCCACAGTGACACTGATCTTTTCACGGCTGTCTGACTGTGAGAACTCTGACGGAGCGCTCCTGTTAAGGAAGAAATTTGGTTTTGTGACGATGATTTTTAACATCAGGACTGTGAGCGTGTGTGAAATCAAGCACACGGCTGAGCCGAGGCACACCGCTCCAATCCAAAATGAGACTCTTGTCTGGTAACACGTTTTGGGTGGCTTCCTCAGCGTAATTGAACATGACTTGTCTCTGGTATTACCACCACTGTCTTTCATTTTATTCTCCTCACATATCTCCCTTCCTTTTTTTCTGCTTCATCCATATAACCAGAAAATGTTTGTCCGTCTGTGTTTGTAGTGGGAATAAAAAAAAAAGGGAGTCCAGTCCACAGGAGAACTGCAGTGGGCAAAGCACCAGCGCTCACTTTAAAGTGTGAGTTGAACGCTGGCCTCTAATCGAAAGTCTATCTGCCTCCGAACGCCCCCTCAGTCCAGCCTCTGATGTAACAGGTTACTTTCACACACCTACACTCTTTTAGCACTCGGCTCTTCATCCTTCATTGACTTGCGTGTGCGATCACGATCGCACAGTAGTACAGGCAGTAGTAGTCTGGCGATTGATGCAGAAGGGTTTTGGTCAGAGTTTGTTCTCATGCACTTTATTTAGTACACCAGCATCACATCTTAAAGTGACATACACTATTATTATTACATGTGGCGCATAACTAACTGATTTTAATCTCTTACAGTTCTGCTGCCACCAGTGAACGGCATGAGGTCAGGACAGGAAAGAGGACTCCGTCATCCCCAAGTCACTGAACAACCTTCACTACAGGCTGCGATAAACACAGTGATCCGGATGGATCCTGGCATTTAAAGAGTTTTTACTTTCTATTCTTTATAATTGTGTATTGTATGTTTTGGGTAACATCTACTGCACGTCTGTCCGTCCAGGGAGTGGATCCCTGACCTGTGGTTCTTAAGGTTTCTACCTTTTTTCCCCTGGTGGTTTTTCCTTACCCTGGTCGAAGGTCTAAGGACAGAGGATACTATGTTTTGTAGTGCGGGCTATACAAATAAAATTTGATTGATTGATTGATTGATTGATTGATACACTGGATCCCGAAACATCTCTTTACGAGTATGATCTCAGTGATTGCGTATCTTTTTTTGGCAGCTGCATATTTGAAGATGGTAAAAAAAATGTGGACAATACAAGGCCAAAAAAAAGAAGACTGTTCTGTGTCGACACGGTGCAGGTTGTGGATTCACACTGTTGACACTGTCTGCAGAAATCTAGACTCATCACATCAGTCTTCAAATGCCCAGGGTTGGACAGTCTGTCACTGCAGCCTCAGATTTCATGATCCTGCCTTGACAGGTTTGACATTCTGAGCGATGCCTTTCTCCACCTTCCTCCTCTGACTTCTCTCATTAAACAAACTGCTTTAGAAATGTGTAATTATATCCACACTACAGCAGTGGGTGGGTGGGTGTATTGTCTGTCTGTCAGATGTGACAGCGTGGGACCAAACTATTCATAGTCCAGGTAGAAAATGCCCGAGCCCTGTGAACGGCAGTGACAACTGTGTGACCATTATTCTTGTCACAGACTACTTTGCTCAGCGAAGGTGTCGCCATTTATCATAACGACTAATGCTTGTGTATTAAAGTGTCTCTTTTAATTAAGAGGAAACATTTTCGCTGAAATACAATCCTTAGAATCGTTCAAATCGTTAATTATGACTTCCTTTGAACATCTTGTCCCACTCATTCTCAGAGATGACTTAATTTATTCACGTTCCCGACATCAGCGACTCAAAAATAAACTCATTTTAATGATGAACACCCACTTTTAACAGCCATCTGTGATGCTGCGCTTTAGTTCAGGATGCACACATACTTTCTCCTGTAGCTGCTTCACATCAAACCAAAACCATTCTTTCTTTGTGTTTCTCTCTCCCTCTGTCCATCTCCCTCCATTCCTCACTGTCTCCTTCATTGTCTCTCTCTTAGGATATTCTCACGAGACATTATTCAGCACCAGGGTGGACAAAGACCTGCCTGCTGGAAGCTGATACAGCCACAGTGCAGCCTCTGCTCTCTGATGTTATGCCATGCAGGACACACACACACACACACACACACACACACACACACACACACACACACACACACACACACACACACACACACACACACACACACACACACACACACACACACACACACACACACACACACACACACACACACACACACACACACACACACACACACACACACACACACACACACACACACACACACACACACACAGAAGTATTAACACGAACGCTTTCTTTGTTTGGCCAGAGAACAATGAATTAAAGGAGTTTCGGTGAACAATGGAAGCAACGCACATCTTGTAATTTGTGGTAGAGGCGAGCGCGACGCTTTCAGACGCAGACGAAGGTCCGCCGACAGTGATGGATGAACACAGACGCTGGGTGACAGTGAAAAATGAGAGGATGGGAATTGTTCTTGAGGTGTTGGCGGTCAAGGAGCCAGGAGCGAGGGATGACGGAAAAACAGGGATGGGAGGGCGCGTGAGATGAACCCGAGTCATCGGGTCAGTGGAAGTGAGTTTCACGCTGTGCATGCTGTGTGCGAGGCGCTGAGTGCATGAACTCACGTGTCCTGGCAACATTTTCTTTATTTTTTTGAGAGGGGAAAAAAATAGAGGTTGGAATTCTCCAGAAATAAACTCACCAGCCACTTCATGAACTACATCTGTTCAGCCAATCCCACGGCAGCAACTCAGAGCATTTAGTCATGTGGACATGGTCAAGATGACCTGCCATAAGAACTGAACTCATGCACTGGCACCATGTTGACGTATTGCGACAGGAAGCTCGGAGGTGGTAACCTGCAACCAGGCTCCGATTGGACAAAACCAGCTCATATGTGCCTATGTATAACCCGCCAAATGGGAACACAATTTAGCAAACTGACATCATGTGCTATTGACGAAGTTACTGAAACTGAGGAAAATGTTTACTGACGTTATAAAGGAAACCAAAAGACTTCCATTTTTACTCACGGCGGCGTGGTCTCAGTATCTACTGGGGTTTTTACGCACAACCATGTCAAGTGTTTACAGAAAATATCCAGTGATTGGTAGTTCTTGAGTTGATAATGCCTCGCTGATGCCAGACAATTACCAGAGTGGTATGAAAGAAAAATTAAAAAAGGCTACAATAACTCACAAGAGCAACTCAAATAACAACCAAGTTATGCAGTAGACCATGTTTTCGAACCTTAGATGGGCTACAGCTGAAAAAAGACCTCACTGGATCTCACTGTATGTACTGCATATTATGTCTTACTTTTACACTTCTCTCCTCCTTGTTTGTTAATCTAAATATATAGAACAGAGGAGGGGGGGGGGGTAAAAAAAGGTTCCACTGACCTGCAACACGCACGATTATTCACATGACGAGCGAAGAGTGACGCAGGCTGTGATATTTAGGTCCTGCACCGCGGCGGGTTTGTACACCCGTCCACTCCGCACGCAGAGAAACGCCACATGGAGCGCAGCCTCCTGAGGAGAGACGAGAAGGGAAAATGTCATCGGTTGTCTGCAGACTTTTAGAGTAAATGTAACGTCAAACTAGGGCTGAACCATGAAGTTTTAAATCAGTCAATATCCTATCATAATTATATATATATATATAAAATGTCAGATATTTAAAGATTATTCTTTCGGATCTTGACTGAAAGCCCCTGAATTGAGTTTAAAGAAGGAAAATCCACCATGTTGCCACAGTCAGGTCGTGCATTGATAGCCATTGATGGCATATGAACGTTGGCTGGTTCTCTGATAGGGCTTTCACATCGGCAGAGCTCTGTGTCGGTTCCCGAACCCAATTTGATTCATACCGAAAAAATAACATGTTTGGAACAGGGATGTTTGGTTCTCGAGGCACCCAATAAATACCTTGTTCTTCCCTGCGAACCATGACATCACCAGTGGGCGTGTCTTAGAGGAAACCAAATGTTTGGTGGGCTTTTGGCTTGAGACCAATACAAGAAGAACTAAGCTTTATGCTGAACTGATGGATGAAGACAAATGTCTGCAGCAACAGGACGAAAGCCCACAGATGCTCCACTTTGGTTCCTTAA
The DNA here is from genome assembly GCF_963457635.1 of Microchirus variegatus. Taxonomy (NCBI): domain Eukaryota; kingdom Metazoa; phylum Chordata; class Actinopteri; order Pleuronectiformes; family Soleidae; genus Microchirus; species Microchirus variegatus. The sequence goes on along the minus strand of NC_139822.1, from coordinate 13,971,516 downwards.
AGTTCCTCCTTAAGGAGAGCACCAAGGGTCCGAACAGAACTCGAGCTGGAACTGTGCCAGCGCTTGCAATTGTGAAAGAGCTCCAGAAGTAATGCATTTAAACATATCAGTGCAATGACTTCACCTCTGCGCTCGCCCTCTTCCATTAGGCAAATAAACGCTCTTCAGAATTATGCAAATAATATGGACATGCTGAAGCAATTACAAAAGTGAAGTGTCTCCGTTTGGTCCGGGTGATCACAGTGGAGATGAAGTGCCTCTTATTTAATGTGTCCAAGCTCAATAAACCGGTCATTAGCAGGTGATGAATAACAAGAGCAGCTCAGGAACACCTCACGTCTAATATGAGTCGTAAACCGCGTACAGTATACGGCGATGTCGTCCATCAGAGCCACCGATCAATCTTTCATTCATTTCAGCCCACTCAGGAGGACTAAAAGGCACGCTGGTGAAATAGTGTGCCAGTCTGTCAAGCTGTCAGTGTCAGTGGGAAGATATAGCTTAATGCACTCTGGCTGCTGCGTGAATGATGAGGAACACAACTGCAAAGTGGGATTTGGCACTTGTGCGTGGGTTTAGCCTCCCGTGACCTCTTGTTGCTGCTGCTGCTGCTGCAGCAATTGAACCAAGTGGCAGTCACATCCAAGAAGTTGATTATATTGGGATAGAATGCATGAATTGCGTCAGATTGTTGTCCTGCCAGTTCAGACAGTTGTCTTTGTTGCCTTTGAAGCACAGGGCAGCAACAGAAAGCCAAACTTCAGTAGGGTAGAAGTGTTGAGGCTGAGTCACGTAACGAGCATCTCCGTCTTTTGTCGTCTGGTCCTGTTCTCCCCGACAGCCAAATCAAAGCTGCATCACTTTCTTGTGACTCGAGGTTGGGATTTTAAGTGACTCATCTTTGGTTTGATCCGTCCATCAGGATCATTTCACAATCAATCCTTGAATCGGATCGTGGTTTTTGTCAAGTGAAATAAAACAAACAAACAAGTGGCCTCTTCTCTTCAGCACAAAATATGCTGTTCCAAATCCAAATCCCTGACCGACCACCACCTCACCATCTGCTTCAATCGGTCTAATGAAGCACGTCCTTCTCCTCAGAGACGCCACCTCCTCTCCGGCCTAATCAGCTTCAGAAAGCTGCAGCCACTCCGGTTCAGGCCCAGGCCACATTAGAGCCCAGTTGATCATTTCATCAACACTAGGCACCAAATGAACTCGAGGAGGGGATGGCAGTGACCTGAGGCAGGAGGGAAATAAGGTAGAACTACCAGCTCGGGCCCTTTGTACTAATAAAGAGACTCTTTGCCTAATGAAAGTGGATCTTTTGTTTCATATAGGGAACACACAGAGGATGGGACTCAGCAGTTGTGGTGAACTGACCGCTTTAACATTCAGCCCCGTGATAAATGGTCAAGCAGTGAATTATTTCTCCCTTTTGGGAGGTCTTCTCTCATGTGCCAGCACTGTATTAAGCTCTCATTTTAACTGATTGGTTTCCTTTGTGCTCCACGGCCACGGCGCGCACCCTCGCAATCTCTCATTCTGCAAATGCGAAAAATGTAAATTCCTTTGCAGAGGCAGCTCTTTCCGTGCTCGGCGTCGACTGGGAAAGTCGCATTCATTCAATATCAGAGTGGACTGCGGGGCTCGCGGAAGAGTGATGTGTGTGCGCGCCGCATAGTTCCGATAGATTTCTGTTCCACTGAAACAAAGCGAATCATTTTGATGATGATGATGATGATGATGAGTTTCTGGATGATGAGCTGAGATTTGTCTCCATTCAAACAGGGAACAAAAATCACTACGAAGTGGCCTTGAGGAATATTAGTTGCAGCACAGTTATAATCAAGCTTATTAATCATTTATATCACCAACACTCACCCTGGCTCACCTCACACCAGATTGTGGCTCTAAATATATCCCTCCTGCATGTTCTCTCCTCTACACACACACACACACACACACACACACACACACACACACACACACACACACACACACACACACACACACACACACACACACACACACACACACACACACACACACACACACACACACACACACACACACACACACACACACACACACACACACACACACACACACACACACACACACACACACACACACACACACACACACACACACACACACACACACAGACATGAAAGACTTTCCCTGTAGCCATGTGTCCTCAGTGGATAATTCACTCTTGTATGGACAGATGCCAGAAGGAAGCCAGTCAGGTTAGAGCTGGAGAACAACCTGGCCCCTCACATTTCTTTGTGTGTGTGTCAGATCATCTAAAGGCCTCACTACTCCCCTGTCAGGTCATGACGCAAAGTTAAAAAAAACAAAACACAAACTTGATTTATACGGTTATTCTCGTAAAAGTAAGCCCAGGCGACGGCGGCGGCGGCGGCGGCGGCAGTGACGCATTTCCATTTAGAGGAGTTTTATTGAGGCTGCAGAGATGATAACGCGTATGATTTATGAGCGGAAGCGATATGCCAGGTTAAATCTCATCCAACAGCGGGAGGAAAGAACCCGCTGATTTTATTCTGAAGGTGGTAAGAGTGCAGTTTAGCAAATTAGAAGGAGATAAGAGCGGCGTGTGATGTGAAGAGATAAAGGCCCTGCGTGCTGAATACTAACACGTTAACACGGCAGTGTGATCCATCACTTATAGAAATCGCTACTTTTGCTCCGCTGAATATCAGATCCTTTTATTTTTTTGTTCCTCCTCGCAGTCGAGCGTGGAGGTTAAAATAAAGTGCATCCCAAAGGGCGCTGTTCCCTCCCTCTGTGCAGCATCTGTGTCTTCATGGCCGCGCTGCACTCGTGAGCAGACAAACCGGTGCAGGACTTTCTCCATCTGGTCGCACAAAAGCAAGCGACACGCTTTACTACGGCCAGCTCAACGCAGAGCTATTAATACTGAACACAGTGTGGAGAATATACCGCTTAACATGCACACACGGTGCACATGGGACAATGTTGTGCCGTATTATGTGGTTTTTATTCAACATAAGGCAGCCTAAAATCCATACGAATAGCTCCATAAAGTTAATCATATGGGCTTCTTAATTGCATATTCTGTGCAATCATAAATTCTAGCGGTTGTTAGAACTAAAGCACCAATATGAGAGAACCACAAAGCACCGCCATAAACAACAGGTCCTGTTAAAGAACAGTCTGGATCATATTTTTCTTTTTTTTAATCTTCCATATGACCTACATGGTTCTAGCTTTAAATTATTATTCTTATTATAATTAGAAAACGTGGCATTTTAAATAAGACTTTAGCTTAAATATATATATATATATACAAAAAAAAACAGGACCGTGTGTGAAAAATACAAAAGCAGCTCAAACAACAACAAATCTGGTTCAGACTCCCATTTGGCAGGAAGACAACCGCTCTTGTAAATCAATAAAAAAGCGCATTCTTTAATACACATAGCGTCGCTTTGCTGAAAAACTGCTGTATTCCGACGTTGCCAATGTCAAAGCATCACAACACATTCATTTTGCTGCTTTTAAGCCAAGATCGCAGCAACTCCGGCAGTTTTAGTGTGATTATAATGCGGCTTACAGGGCGATACTGGAGAATGCTCCATGCATGCTTATTGTGATTGCTTCCACTGGGGGAGGTTAGCCTGTACTCGGGGAGAGTTAATGACACACTTTACAGGAGGAGGAAAACCACTTCTTAAGGTGGTTTTCATATGCAAATGTGGTAGTTTTGTACTTGGGGTGGGGGAAAATGATTCACCAGAAGTGAGGCAATTTTGAAACCCAAATTCAGAAACACAGGCAGTTTCTGTGATTACAGCAATAAAAATGTTAAATAAATAATGTTAAAACTAAATCATTGGGTGTCATTCTCTGTCAGGTTACATGTTTGTCTCTGACTTATGATAGGAGATATAACGGTATCATGACATATCCATACAATGGATTTCCTCATGCATTTAAATGACATGCAGCATTTTATATAACAGTCACAAAACACGTTTTACACAAAGCAACAGCGAAGACACGAAACACAGGGCAGAACATGTGATGGTGTGTGTGGATAATTCCCCTGTGCAATTCATGGGCTGCAGTATAGCAGGATTAACACTTTTCCATTTACTGGAGGGATTATGTGGAGGGGAGGGGCGTGGGGGGGCACAGACTATATCTGTCTATGGTGCCAGGGAGACTTCCTGTCACACTTGAAATGATTTATGGGATGGGGAAAAAGGCAGGAATTACAGCAGAGGAAGGGAATGTAGAGAGGGAATTGGGAGTGAGGGGTAAAAAGTTGAGCGTGAGGTTGGCTTGAGTGGCGGGGGGGCGGAGTCTGTGGAGGAAGGATGAGGTCCGCGAGGCACAAGGTGGACGAATGTATGCGGTTCATCTTCGGTACAATAATTAACTTTCTGTAAAATTACATTATTGTACATTTTAAAAAAGGCACATATGTATAATGTAAATATATATCATCCTAAGAAAGCAAGCAAAGGCCAGGCCAAAGGAATGAGCCATGAAGGCCATTAAAAGCAGGTAGAATAAAAAAAGAAATCTTGTGTCCATTATTACTGCACATATTCCCTTATATCAACCTAAAGGAACCATAAACCTTTTTATATAAAGGCAATTAGAGGAAGAATGTGTGAACTTTTGTCAACACTGATGTGCAAGACTGCGGCTAATTCATGACAGCTGTATACGTGCGAACCACAAAGAACTTACAGTGTCAGTGGAAAATAATGATTTGCTTTACTTTCTTCTTTTTGAAGGTTGTTCTGGAAATCAGTGAACTTCACACACGTCCTCTCTCACCTCAGTTTCTCTGCCTCGGATTTGACTAATATCTGCTAGGAAGTAGGAGAGGAGGCAAAGCAGAGGTAAAGATTCAACTTCAGGAAAGAGAAGGTAATTCTTTGTGGAATATTTACTTGAGTGATTTCCCTTCTCTAAAGAACACTCAGGATGCTCAGGGTGGCACTGTATATGGAAGACACAACACAGATGGAGGAATCAGAAATGATAACACAACACCAGGGACCATCTTGATCAGAAACACCACCGCACCAGCCTGTCTGCTTCTCCAGCTGAGGAGTGGCAGGTGTCAGAATGGTGATTGTCAAAGATAGAAGAGTCTCCTCACATCAAAAGGCCACCGGGCCAGATGGAGACCTGATGGGTGGCTCTTTATCGATGAGCTCCACCATAGGGGGACATGGATTGAAGAAGCAATGTCTAAACTTGCCTACAGAAAAAGATATTGTTGATTTTTATCTCATTTGATTTCTTGTAATCAAAGGAATCATCAGTCTTTCACATACACAAAGATCATTTTGGCTGCTTTATTCCAATGCTATGTTTACACATACGGTATATACAGAGGGTATAAGGCTATAATGTGCAATATAGAGCAATCTGATGAAAAAAACAAAGATTTTTCACCAACTATATAAATGCACCTAAGCAAAAAGTACTCAATATAGACCATTCACCATTTACAAAGCTGCAGAGCAGAACACGGCAGCCAGTCTGCATTATTACTAAATTGTAATTACTTTTTAAGATATTTTATCATGATTTAAATGACGTCATAAAATCACGATACACACAGCAGCCAAAAAGCCAAAGGTTAAAACACAAATTTTAGAAATATGGAGTGTATTCGAGTCACTAATTTCCACCCTCCCCACGACTTATGCGGTGCAGATGCTGATGAGGCACATTTGGATGTCAATATGAGAGGCAGACGTTCAGGTACGCAGGTGAGTTGTAGCCGGAGATGTCCGACAACTCTTGTGTTTGAAGAAAGAACCTCCGGCACCTTCACCTGCTGCTGGGATTCAACATGAGCCCCTGAACTGACCACAATGACTTAGTCTAAATAGTACGCATGGATTTAATGAAAGGAAAGATCCATTTAAATATCACTCACGGGCCAAGAGGACTTAATGTTATTATTGTTATCGTCGTTTCTGTCTCTCGTCACCTCTACTTCCACCCACTTCCTCCCATGCCTATGCAAAAGCTGTGAGCCTTTCTTCTATATTTAACAGCAACGGTGTGTTTCGAGACACGTGCCTCCTCAATCATTTACGAGAGTTAATGCAGAGAGCGAGAGCAAGCGGCCACAGCCTGCTCCCCGAGCAGACCTGCGGGTACAAGGAAATTACAAATCAGTGGCTCTATAAACCACGCTGCCGCCAGGAAGAGCCGCGGACCTCGCTGCTCTCTTTGTGCATAATGTTCGAAGAGAAGTGCTGATCAACCGTGAAAGACTGACTCTCGTGTTTGTGCACAAACAGAGTTCACTGCAGCCGTGTTTTCAGGTGCTAATCTCAAACTGATTAAAGGACAACAACAGTTAACAGCCTGACCTCCCTCAATGTTGTTTCACCCTCCTCACAGTGTGAACGCTATGTTGTGGCAAACATTCAATCAATTTTATCTAAAAACAAAACCCAACAAGATTTCAGGAAGGACACAAAGGTCATTCTCTCAGCTATAACAACTATGACTTTCACACACATGCACACACACACACAAACATTCCATTTTCCTCGTGATGGATGAAGTGTTATAGAATCCCACTCATATGGGGAACATAAATGCATGAAGTCATATTATCGCCCTCCCGTTTTTTTTCTCTAAATCTTCCACTGCAGCTCCTCTACTTTGGGGAGAAGAGACAGAAGTGATATCCTGGGGCAGTGGAAGCCTCCTATTCTTCCTCTCACTCTCTGAAAAGTAATTTTCTTCTGCTGCCAGTTTATGCCAGTGAATAAAAGAGATGAAAAGGTGGAGAGGAAGGAAAAGCTTAAGGGGCTTAAGGCTGTGTTAACTTTGTTCTGCCTTATGTTTTTAATTTTTTTACTGTCTTTCATGCTAATTGACCAAAGCTTGGTGCTAATGAGTGAAGTCCTGATCACAGCTTTGTAGCTCACAAGAACTCGGCCCACGAGTGTTTAAAAAACACAACATAGATGTGTACGGAAGAGCATTAGGGCCACATGTAAAAAAATTATAAAAATCAAAGAAATAAAGCATGCTGTTTTTTTTTTTAGATTAGATTCTGAGATTAAAGTCAGAATTCTACTGTCCATGAATCCATGCTGTTGTATTGTTTACTATTTTATGAGATTGAAGAAACAGCAACATTCAGAATACTGAGATTAAAGATAAAATCAGCATTCTGGGAGATTAAAGCCACAGTTCTGAGATTAAAGAAAAAGTCAGAATTCTGAGATTAAAGTCAGAATTCTTACTTCTTTACATGTGGCCCTACTACTAAAAAAAAAAAGATGTTCTCTCTTTTATTATCAGTCATCACACCTTGACCTTAACATCTGAGGCGGCCGAATCATGGCCTGACAGAAAAGGTAAGTGTGTGGTTAATGACATTTCGCAGCAGCAGAATGAATATCCATCTATGTACAGTTTTGTGCCTCCATCATCAGCACACTCAGCAATGTCGCCGTGACTTTGCAGAACCTTTTACCGCTTACATCTATTTTACGGCGCGAACAAACATAACGTTCCATTTCAGTGGTCTCAGAGGAGAAAGAGGGAGCAGGAGCGAGTGAGAGAGAAAAGTGGGAGGAGACGTTTGGCACTTGAGAGGGTTCGTAGGACTTCACAAGAGTAATTGCGTCCTGCATCCTTACCGGTGTCCTCACAAACTTCATGCCAATCGAGACGTCCTACAGAGGCTTAGAACACAAGCTCACAAATAAAAAAAACTTCATTTTAGATTAGTTTAGAGCAGTGTTTTTCAACCTTTTTTGAGCCAAGGTACATTTTTTTCATTGAAAAAAATCACGAGGCACACCACCAAACAAAAATGTTTAAAAAATTATACTCTGTAGCCTATATTAACAATTCAGTCATTCTTATCAAGGTGTCTTGGCCGCTTAGGTATAATAACGACCCTTTTGAACTTTATATAAAATGTACATGCATCACATATAAATGGTATATCATATAATACAGATTTGCATAAATCTATGTGGAAGCTTTTTTTCATGGGGTCATTCCCACTATCAGATCCTTCTACATGTACGATTATGAACACACGACGTCGTTTCACATCACCGTACCTTTAAATGGCCTTAAAAACAATCTTCGTAAAAGCAGAAAACAACAGACAGATCTACAAATGTAGCCTTGGGTAGGACGTTTTGACAAAGTAGCGTGTTTTGTGAGAACACCGGTGTTACACATACACATTTGTTCAAGGCGACTGGAGTGCATTAAAAGATACAAGACGATTCTGAAGAGGCACTGACAAGGCGAGCTGTGACAGCAGCAGCAGCAGCAAACACACCAAACATGTCCTCACCAACTAAACCACACATTAGCATTTACCACATCCTAAACTGTGCAATCACAGGATTCTATTGCAGCCTAATTGCTCATTGTGTTAATTGGTGGAGAGAGAAAGACAGCATAAGAACCAGAGGTTGATATCAAGTATCTCTCTGTGGGGTTTTTAATCTCCTAAAACACCCAGTATTGCAGAAAAGCTGCAGGGTGTCGCCGTCAAGGCTGTTTCACCTGCACAGTGAATAACAAGAGTTTGGGAGGAGAGACAGAGCACAACTGTCAGTTTACCAACAAGAGTGGGCGCATGAGGCATGTCATTGTACACACAACACAAAATATCAAGCAACACAATTACAATTTCCTACATGCAAACATGCAAAAAAAGTCTTATTTATCTCAAATTTGGTTCAAAATGTTGTTAAAATCTGTATTAGTGAGGAAGACCCCTACATTTGAAGAAGAATTTGATGTTTTAGCAACAACAGAACACATTATGTGCATAGGAATAAGAATAATCGATATAAAATTGCACTAATATCACTAGATGTTTAAGTCTTCTCTATGCTTTTTGTCTCACAAATTTCTATATATTTATAGCTTAGCATTAGGAATGAAAACAGTGGAGTTGGCCCACCAAAGTGCAAAATATGTCTAGTCTTGTCCTCATATTAGAGATTTATTTAAAGGCACAATTTCACTCCACACAACTTCCCAATATGGAGTAAATGCCTTTGTTTAGAATTAAATCATATTGTGTTACTGTGATTGGACCCAAGGAGGTATTTTGTCTATTTTACACTAACTGATTAAAGCGGGGAAATCTTCTGGGGTACAATGAAAAGAACCGAATTAATTCCGAAAACAAAATACAGGTGATCAATTCCACAAGTAATAATGAACATAATGAGAGCCATGTCGTTTTATGTCGAGTTAGTCCCACAGATGTCTTCACTTAACAAAATAAACTAAATTGAGTTTAAGGGTGAGAAAAAAGGAAATAGAATAAAACTGCCATCGTCTGTCTTAAGGATATTTTGGTTGCAGAAAATGGTCACATTTTCATTCTTTAGCTTGTGTGCTTATTTAAAATAACACTAAGCTAACTTGCCAACATGCTTTACATTTGGATGACGAGATAAACTGCAGTATGCACAAGTATGCACGTTATAAGAACATATTGTGTAGTGCACAGCTGCTGCATTAGACTTCAGTCTTGGACTGACTGATGATTTTCAGCCTGCATAGCTTTTCGTCAAGGCTAAGTTGATCTTTATTGGCTTCCTGTACATTGTTGAAGGCATGGAGTCCGACACAGAAAGCCTTTAAGGATGAAAAAGGGATTCAGCCCCCCGGTGTGAGGGACTGTGAGTGCCTGCGATGCCTCTTGGCCCTTGGAGCCGTCACGTTTTCCAGCTTTACACTAGCCCCACATCTCTCATAAAGCTCCCCCTCACGCTCACTCCATCCTAACCTAACTGTAGCTTCTACTTTTATGAGCCAGTTAAGCAGAAGGCTTTTTACTCCTCCAGAGAGTCAGCAATAAACAATCACCCAAAGTCAACTGAGAGGACAGTAAGGGAGGGAAATTGATTCACAATTTTAACAGGGAACAAACATTTCCGGGTAAATGAGCAGGGGAGGAGCTGAGGAAATTGAGGCTGGAGCAATGGTAATGTTCGGTGTCAGCTTGAGTTAAGGTGATCATGTGGCCTTGCCTCACAAGTCGCGCTCCATATGTGACTGTTCAAATCTGCACACTGTAGACGATGAATATCTCAAGTGTAAAATCAACTGTGTCATATCTGAGAATGTTCTTGGATTAATATCTAGCACGCACGTGATCAGATCTAACACCAGCGAAGGAGCCTGGAGCTTTTTGCTGATATCAAAGCGACAGCAGCGCCCATGGGCAACGCAGTGACACGCTGGTGTCATATACAGTCGCTGTGAGCCGTGTGGGTAATTGTATCACAGCTCATATAAAACACGGCGTCGCGAAGACGGGGTCAGAATCAAACAGACACATCCTGTGTGTGTATGGATGATAGCGAGTCCTCCAGAGACTCAGCGACTGAGCAGATGCTCAGTGGGGAGCAGAGAGACGGAGAGAATCAGAGCTCACTGCTATAGTAAAGAAAATATGTCCCTTTGTGTCTGTGAACAGGGATGTCTCCATGGGTAACATGATATCATGGAATTAGATACAAATTGCCCACTGTTTTATGGACATATTTGTCATAAAGTGGTGTGGAAACACATTCAAAAAACAAAATAGGTCTATCTTGTACTATCTCAACAATCTGGGACCTGACATGTCTTCTACTACAAGGGATCGGGACCTGTGGTATGTTGTGAAATGAGCTGTGTGTTTCTTATGTGTGTGTTCTTGTCAAAAAAACTCAATATAAAATAGGTCAATGAATCTGTGAGTGATTTTGCTTTCGAGTCATTTCTACAAAGAGGCAAATATACTCAAGCAATTAGATAATAAAATGAAGAAAAGTTTTTCCATAATAATGATAATACAAATGACTATGAGCTCAATTTAAGCCAAATCCTGCAATGTAAGTATAGCTTTGACCACCAACGTAAATGTTAGGTTAAAGAGGGTAATCGTCCTCGGGGAGGAGCTATTGAACTTAATGTGTCCCAGGAGAAAGCTGTCAGGGCGGGCGGTGAATATGATATGTAGAAGCCAAAGATAGTGCTGGTGAAACTGTTCTGTGACGGAAGATTACTGAGGATTACTATACAAACACACTGACCTCGTCTGTTGCCAAAGAAATAACTGTTGGTCTTTTGCAGATTCAGCAAAAAACATGCTCTTGTGTAATGATTCTCGCGGAGTCTTGGAAATTAATTTCTTTAAGGCAGATGGCTGGTTGTTCATATGGGAGGCCAAAAATCGCTTTAGGGTGTTTGTGGCACAAAAAAAACCCACCCCTTTAATATACATTACACTGTTGGTGTTGATTTTAAGGCCCACACTTGTATTACTGCTGGAAAATTTATGACGGTACAGGCAGAGGAGTGGAAGGAAGTGTGAAACCCTATCGAGAAATCGCATAAACATAAACAAGAAAATATCACACAGGAGACGGGGATTAATTTAATAAATCATGGCGTGGTCTGCAAAGAAGCGAAATCTCGACCGTGCCTTGGAGAATAAATCTTAAACACATATAGCCGAATATACCGTTTTTGATTTGAATTCTTTCATAAGGAAAGGCTGCGTAAAAAGGCTTATTCTGAGGCTACAAAAACCAATTGATTATTAGTTTAAAGAGATTATTTGACAACAAAAGCAGCGAAATGTGACACTTGGCCTTTAAGTTGATGATGAGAAGAAATGTCAGAGACACAGAAAATACACTAATTCAAAGGAATGTGAACTACGAGTAAATGACTCTATTAGTGAAGGTGGATTATTGTTGTATTTATGCTACGGACTAATGCCTGCAAAGCCAGCATTTGCTGGGTCTCCACGGTGATGAGAAGGAAGAGTGGAGGTATCCATGGGAGACTGTGGGCGTGATGGGATCCCTGGGGAGTGTTGTGGAGGAGGTAAAGGAGAGCTAAATGTCTCAGAGAGAGAGGGAAACAGAGAAAAAACAGAGGAGAAGAAGTGGGGAAATCCACGTGGAGCAGAAATGCATCATATCACTAAGGCAGAGCATCTATCTTAATTTTTTAGGTTCCTCCTATCAATGGTGATGCAGTTATATTTATTTATTTGAATATTAGTCCAAAACTGAGATATTAGCATTCATGTATTTGGCCACCTTTCTTTTATCTCTGGTTTGGTCTCCACCCCTTTCACCCCATTTACTTTTCTACTATTATTTGTGCCAGTTTATCTTCACGTTATTCTGCTTATAGCTGCTTGATGAGCAGCCTCTCCAACACAATTATCTTGGCAGATACAATAACAAACCGAGGGGAAGGATAGTGTGAGGCACTGATGCACAGTAAACGCTGACGCTGCCACTGGGAGTGCACACACAGAGAGTTCAATACAGCGTTAAAATGTATTATTTTGTGAGTTTACCCAAGTGATATCAGCTTACCAACTGGCAGCAGTAGACACTAATTCTGTTCATGTTCCAGGAAGCAAAAGCTGTCTAATGCTGAGATAAAGCTGCAAACATTATTCTTAAAGGGGACATATTATACCCTATTTCTCCAATTAACCTAATTCCCTTTTCAGAACGCTCAGTTTAGTAGTATCTCTTTAGGTCCACCTTAAAAAAAGTAAAACAAAACTTAAGGGACAGCAGTTAGCATTTGGAAAAGTGATCATTTGCAGGCTCTAGCAGGCACATTGCCGTCATATAATATATGACGTGACATTATAACATGTATCCACTGTGCAGATAAATCCTCTGAGGCTGGAGGTTTGTGTAAAACTCTGTGCTGCACTGTGGAGCCAAGAATAGAACTTTTCGCGGACTTCCGGTTTTTGGATACTGTTGCCCTCGCCAGCACTCTCACAACAATTCCAGGAATTTAGCGCATTGTGCCATCCCGATGAGTGAGGAAGTCAACATCGCATGTTTTATCTCCTGTACTTAGACTGAGGAGGAACACAAAAACATGAGTGAGTCATCTTTTTTCACACTTTGCCGACTGGTAGGGCCTCCAGAGTCCCAAATATAAGGATTTAAATGATTCAAAAGTTGATTTAGCATAATATGTCCCCTTTAAGGTATCATAGGCATACGCTGTAGTGACTAACTTTTAAACATAAACGAAAATCCACACGACTCTCTCTCAGTATAGACCTCGTTTTCAGCAGAAACAAAAAGTAAACATTTCATCATACTTTTTGTGCAATACTTCTGTCTAAAGCTAAAGTACTTTTATGCGACAGACAGGACAACAACATATCACAACACGTTACAGTATATGAGGTCAATTCCTCCTGTCGTCCTCCGACGACATAACGTGTGTTCTTTTGACGTTATTACGAAAGCAGGGTCTTTCTGTATCAAAAATAAGGTCCATAGCAATGTGTGTGTTTTCGTGTTGCCCAGACACAGATGGAGGCGATGAGGAAGCACAACAGCTACATAATACTAGTAAAGCCAGAAGGAATATAGCTGAAAATGCCAGAAAAATGTCCCTCCTAATCCTAGTCTTCACTCCTGCAGACAGCCTCTGTGTGTATGTGTGTGTGAGCATTAGATCATGGCCACTGAGAAACTCTCAGGGAAATACGTTTGCAGTCTTTGATTCACTGGTCAACTTGTTCTGTGCACTCAGCATAAAGTTCTCTATTAATCACTGCTGCTCTCTCACTCGCTCACTCTCCTTGTTGAAGTGGAGGAGATGTGGTGCGGATTTTGGTAATTACTCAGACTTCCTCATGGGGGTGACATAAAACTGTGTCCCTGTTGGTAGCCATGTATCGAGTAAGCGTGATGTTTCCACTACATGGTCCCATGATCTGTTACTTGAAGAGATAACTAACCAGAAGCAACCACTTCTGCAGCATAACATTTTATTGATCCTCTGTTAATATAAAACAGTGTAGAGGTGCAGTTCTGACTAAGTTGCCGCACTAAAAATCCATTTTCATTTCTACGTGATGTACTGCAGCATCTACCCTTCAACTCATTATAGCGTCCAGCAGCACAGCACACACACTCTCATCAGTGGCTCTGTCACTGCCCCCTAGGTTCTGCGTTAGATCTAATTGGCTGCAGTGCATGTGTCTGCTTTGGTTCTTGGGAACCCAGAGGTCAGCAAAGTCAGGGTTCATTAGTGTAGCAGTGGAGCTGCCGCCATATTCCCTCAAGGATCTATGAGGTCTTTTTTTTCTTACTAGGCTTCTCTCTCTTTCTCTCTGTAAATGCTGCCCCTTCTTGGACACACAGCCAGAATGCAATCCATCAAACGGCTATTCATAATAGCTTGCAGTCAAACACATTAAAATGCAAATATATGTGACCATAAATACACGGAAAGTTCTGAATAGATACGGAAATAAATCTCTGACTTTACGGAAATGTGTCGTAGCTGTGGCAGAGTAATGGTCCAAGACTTTTGACCCACCTCATTAAAATGAATCTCATCTCGCAGACGCGCCGTTTCGAGAGAGAACGAGATAATTCTTTCGGACTTCTAAGAGCGGCTGAACTCTGTGTTGTTATCTGGGAAAACACGCAGCTGAGTTCTATTATTAGTTTTCTCATTTTCAGCGGATGGGGAAGCACGGACACCCAGAGACGGCATCCTCTCAGACACATTGTGCAGACTAAAACCTCTGTATCTGTTAAATGTGACCTCAGTGACTGCTCGCCATTTTTTAACTTTGAGTGAGGCTTAAGGGCCCACATACAATCTGGTTGGCTATGTCCAATGATTATTGGGTAAAGATGTGGCTTGAGGATACGATCGATCAAAGAGCAAGGGAGGTGTGGCTAACATTCTCTGCAGGTCTTCATGGTCAGAAAAGACCATGCGATCCGTGCACAATTAGTGTTTCGTCTTTTCTATGCCTGTTCTCTATAAAGTGCAGTATACGCGGTTAAGGTAAGTGAAGTTGAAGTGGTGAGGAGGAATCGTCTCTGAATGCTCGGGTTGCCTCTTTGATGTTCCTCTGAAAAGACGAGGAAAAGGGGAAATGAAAAGATGATGGCAAGCTTCAGTGAAGATGGAAACGGTGGCTGTTTAACTGCTAGAGCTCTGATAAAATATTCAGTGTATTATGAAAAGGTTGAAACCACAGTCAGAGAATCTCTCCACTATTCTCCTCCTCCTTTCCCTGGCACCATACGTGCAGCCAATATGTTTTATATCTTTAAATATTGATGGGAAGTTGCAATTTTACTGGTTTATAAACCTTGATCTTTGCTCAGTGGCCTCCTTTTAGTGTTGTTTTCTGAGATCAATACTTGTCTGCAGTCCAGTGTTTCCACAAGGCCTCAGTCATGATGTAATATTATCGAGGCATGTCACTCATCCATGAAGAGCAAACACATCATGTTAACATCGCGTATGTTTGCTTGTACACCGTAGGCTGATGCACAGTACATGAGCACGTGCGAAGGGTTTCGTCTTAAATTATAGAAGCGGAGAGATCCAAACGAGACGACAGCCACGCTGACTCTTTATAGGTGAAGCCCATCCCTGGAGACGCAAATCAATCGAAACCCATTTAATTAGTGACACATTCACAAGCAAGAACCTGCGTTATAACCCCGATTGTAGAAGAAGACGCCTCACAGTTCACTGCTAATCCACACACATGAATAACATGAACAGCACACGTGCCGCTTCTTCTTCCAGGGCCATAAACTGTGTCTAATAAAGCTCGGAGATACACACAGTAATAATGAAAGTCGTCATAAAACACACTCCTTTAATTGCACACGGTGAGGAACAATGCGTGGCTGCTTGATGGAGTGCGAGTCGATGTGTATGGCAATAATGGAATAAATCGTTGCAGTGTGTTCGTCTAATAAAGTGTGTTTTATGTGATGGAACAAAAATGTTCCTGCATGTCAGTCGTGCGCAAACACAAACACAAACACAAATACATCCATCTTAGCAAGTGCTACCATTGTCTACCGCTTTATCCTCCACATGAGGCCAATCCCAGAAGACAGCCACTCCATCGCAGGGTCAACATATAGAGACGGACAACCATTAACTCACACCTACAGGCAACTTAACCTCTGCGTGAAACCCACACACCAGACACAGAGAACATGCAGTCTCCACAGCCCAGCAACCCTCTTGCTGTGAGGCAACAGTGCAAGCCACGTGAGCCACTGTGTGACCTCTGAAACGATACAAAACATAGTCAATCAAATCATTGCTACACACAAATCTGCTTATTCATGCAGGTGTACAAACAGCCAAGCATATTGCATAGAAAAGATGCAAGCTACAGATCACCAGTTTCACTTAAAGGTGCATTATGTAATAAATCTAAAGCAACTGGCCATAAAATCCTCCTAATATGTCACAGAGACTCCGGAATAATGTTCATATAACAAACAACTCACCAACAACAACACTACAGCCAAAATATTTGCATTAAAAAAAATATTTAGCAGACTGCAAATCATGTTTTGGCATGTGGCGCCACCTACCGCCGTCTACCAATCATTGCAGTCAGTAGAGTCTCAGCTGCCGAGCAACCACGGGTTGCCAGTTGCGTCAGAAGAAATTAATGAAACCTAAAAGACCTCTGTATTTTGAATTTGAGTGTAGTAACCGTTTTTGGCCACATTCTTACATACGGCACCTTTAATGTTGACATAAAACATCAGGATGGGGAAACATTACTATGAATCTGTGGCCTCTGAAACCAACAGAGCACATACTGAGAAGTGGTGGAACAGGTGATTGTCGCCAATGAATGAACGAAACTGACACATCTTCAGAAATGACGAGACGCGGTTGTGTCCAATCCAAGGAAATTCAAGAAATGCACAAAATGGACAAAGTGGACTATTCATCCATCGTTGAACATCTCGGTCTGTCTTTGTGGTGTGCAAACTCTTGTAGTGCTGGATGTGAGCAGCTGGTGGAGCGAACGACAGAGGGATGGAGGCAGAGTGCAGAGTGGAGCGGAGTGAGAGGGGGTTTCATATCACATGCTCGTGTAATGAGCCATCTGTAGTGGGAGCCATGCGGTGGCCACTCTGACCTGCTCACTTCAAAAAAAGGGTAAGGCAGCACATGCAGTACAAGACGACACCCACACACCACCGTGTGTACTGTATGTCCACTTTACTGCATGTTACAGTTCCCTCAGGAGGAACTGTAACATGCATCAGAGAAGTACAAAATATCCAAATGTTCTACTATAAATGTCACAAAAAGCATCATGGACTCATTTTGTTCCACTTATTGAGAGATAAAGGGGTTTATTTTCCCTGTAGCTGGAGGATGGTATATTGTTCAACCTCAAATCAATTAGATCTTTTACTGCAGCATAAGTGTGCCAGCGTCAGCTCGGTGATGACCCAATATGTGCTTGGTGTAAGCTATTGAGAGTAATAACCTGAGCTAAATTTTTGAACATATTAGCATGACACACTACACTACACTACACTGCGATGATGGGCATGTGATCAGCTACAGACGACCTCATCTCTCCTTTACAGTACATCCATCAGCTTAAGTGAGGCAAGGTAACAAACCTATGGCCAAAGAAAAAAATCATTTTCCCATTAGAGTCCTCATAATCACCCTAAGTCGCTCTGAACACAGAGACAATTGGTTCTCAATACTCCTGAAGGGCTCTTAGTTGTTCATAGTCAATCATGGCAGCATGAGCTTTGGGGTGTGATGAGAGCATATATTGTGGATCATTGAGTTTGTTCTGTATGTGGAGGGGGAGGCAGAGTGTTGCCTCTCAATTATTCAATTTGGCAACAAGTGAAGCTTTAAATGACTTAAAGTGAATATTATTGTTGCCATTATATTAATATTACGCAGAGGTTGTAAAAGAAATGCAATTTTACTGCATTATAGAAGCACTTCACCGAGCAGCTTTCCACTGAAGCGATGTAGAGGGACCACTGATGCTTAAATATCAACGTTGCCAGCTCAATTTTCATGGAAACATGGTTATCAGCCGTACACATGCTGTGCCGAGTACACAGGCAGACGTATAGTGTCCTCTCAGACGGTGGTGCAGACCCTGAGGAAGGAAATGTTGGCCTCTATGCTGATGCGGAGCTGAACACTTAACCGAATGATTGTGCTTGAGGCGCACCAACAGCAGCCAGCAGCCACAGTGACATAGCTGAGGATGGCCAATTCTGTTCCAGTGCTCTTTTCCATGCAGAGGCTGAATCCACCAAAGCTATGAAAATAAGGGGATTATTCAGAGCTGCCAGTGAACTTCTTTCATCTGGCGCACAGTGACACGGGGGCTGGAGTCAATTTGTCGATGGGTGCACTGAAGAGACACTCCATCGATTGAGGAATTGTGATGATAACACAGTTTGCTGCTGCCTAATACAGGCAAAGCCTTAACCGTGATGAGGCCAAATGATTTAGAGTCTGTCTAGGCAACGACGGCTATCAATTCCGTCCAAACGGGCTGTGGCACGCATGAATAAACATGACGACAAAACAAGAAAGACAAACATGCGCAGCAGGGCGAGCTTGTCGCGGCGAGGCGCTCGCTTCTGCAGGAGCCGATTGCTTCTCGTGTAAAAAAAGCCAATCCAAAAGGTTGTCACCAGTCGGTAGGGTTACGTGATAATAGGCAATGAAGGGAAATTTACAGCAGGGTGAGGGCAGTTGTGTGTATATATTTTTTTAAACAGGCCATTGCTGACCTGTCTCCTGCAGTATATCACCGGGGTCAGTAGTATCTCTGAGTTATTCGAAGATGAATAATCATTCAGAGCACCTGAACTTCATGATTAAACACACATCATCACAAATGAATCACTTCAGCTGTCACACGCTCTAAAGTGCTCCCCAAAGAAAGATGTGGCACGGGAGCGTGGAGCGGAGTGGACCTTTTGAAAAATGACACATTTGCCACATTGATATTCATGGCTTTTGCGCTGTCCATTAATTATGTTTCCGGGAGCAGCTCTCAACAAAACAAGCCTGCGCGAAGAGTTTCTCCGAGTTTAAAAAAAGAAAAAGAAAAGTCGTCTTCTGATAAAAGCAGCGACTCGCCATGCTCCCGCAAGTAATTAAGCCTCAGACATTAATAACTCTGGCAAGAGGGGGAAATTAAGTGAAACACAAGGAGGATTTATTTTTATTTTTTTTATTTTCATTCCAACTCCTATATAGTGAATTATATTCACGCTCTTTCATGCTGATGTCTATTTTTAACACGGCTCTTGTGTGGTTACTCACTTGCTCTTATTCTGTACGTCCTTTCAGGCAAAGCCTCAAACACTCCTGATCAATAATGTGCCTGCAGGAAAAGAAAAAAAAAATCTTTCTTTCTTTTCCACACTTTTACTTGCAGTTCCTTCGCTCAGATCGATGGATTTCAATTCCAGCAACAAAGGTATCTTTGTCTGAGGCTGTAACATTAACACTCCCACTGTGGGCACACACACACCAGAATACAGTAGTTTTCTGGATAGATGGCCATAGAGATAATACACTGCTGCATTTATACACTGTTGTCATGTGTTAAAGCTCTTGTCCTTAGGCTTAACTCACCATCAACACATAAGCTCTCACACCTTCTGCTGTAATAAGCGTACATTAAGAATAGTGCCGGCGGCAATGTCGCTGCAGTCGTTGCCAGAGAATGTGGTAGCTGTTTATTATTTTGGGAGAAGTCGTCCCATCACATGGAACCATTAGCATTCCTGTGTTGATGTTGGCGGTGATTGCTGTTGAGGTGAGAGGGAGAGGGTGGCTGCAGGGGGGTGATGCTGCTGAGAGGTAATGGGTGCTGACATACAGCCAATGATGAAGGAGCGACAACATTAGCTGACCAAAGATCTGGGACAGAGGCCAAAAGCTCAGGAACAACAACATCCCACCACTCCACCAACACTGGGCTGCAGATGTGGGGGAGGGGGGGGGGGGAATAATAAGTGGAAGTCGGTTTCAAAGTCGTTTCATATCAGCTTTGGTGGACAAACACAATCATTTGTTTTCTAGTGTCATGTTAGGATACTGACTGACACAAACACAATGATTGACAAACAGTAGGCTCTGCTGCAGGGAGTGATTTAGCCTTTTCCTGTCAGAACAAATAACCTTTTCAGACAGGACACGGCAAGCTAAACTGGTGAACTATCTATTCTATTAATGTGGCGTTATCATATCAAAACTATAGATTATTTATAAATGTTTATTAATAAAATAAGTAAATTCCTAAACAAGGGCTTCACAAGTTTGTGCAACTTAACTCTCTCCACTAATAATTACAGTCCTTTAATTTTATTTTATTACATAATTGTCCTGACCTACATTTCCAATTTCATTTCATAGAATGTGTTTCCCTGTGTTAGTTGCCAGTTTGCCTTAAGTTTAAGGTTCCACCACTTCTGTGACCTCTGACCTTCCTTGTGTTTTGCCTGTGGTTATTTTTCCTGATTGATTGAAACTTCATATTTGCTATTCGGTCCTTTACTGTTAACCGGTGTGATATTTACCAAAACAATAACAGTTATCGGTTAAATGCCATCAAATGAGACAGCTTCACATCTGAAATTGAGGTTTCTCAGTGAAACACTTGTGATGACCTGTGAGTAATGTGGCTCAGAATGTTGGTTCAGTGTTCTTCTCTGATTACTTAATAACCCTTAACTAAACTTTTAAATCTGGTTTAAAAAAAAGCAAAATCACAAATTGTGGATTGCAAGGATAACAAATCACAAAGCCGAAGCACAGACAAAGGAAATGTGACACCAATTATAGGCAAATAAATAATTGCACTTTTTATCAGTTAATCATGCGAGTACACAACTCAGCATAAGTATCACATAACTTACATTCTGCACTGTTACATTACCCTCTATATCGTCTTCTCCCTTCTAAATATTAAATAAATTAAATAATTAAATACAACAAGAGACCGGAGAGTATTTCTTAAGGACAAAACCAGACACTAAAGTGTGCATCCATTTGTGGATGAACTGAAAATAAATAAAGAAGATAATGAGGAAACGCTGCTGAGAAGCCACACTAAGTAAGAGAAAAACGAACAACACTGCAGTTTCACTCCTCCGCCACAAGATGGCGACCAACACACTACGGGACATGAGCCAATTAAAAGTCAAAAATGTGGGCCTGTATCAAGAGCTGTCCTCTAAAGTCATGAAAAAGCTTGTAGTGAAGAACAATTATAGATTATATTATACATTATATATGTGTCTTAAATGCAAATGTAGATTTTTCTTTGTATGGCTGTAAAATATACATAAAACGTGACAAGTAGGAAAGGAAAATACACAACAGGGGTGTCCTGTTTGTGTATAAAAGTTAAAACTACTACTACTATTACTGTTACTACAACTACTACTAATAATAATAATAGGTTTATCACTGTTTAATATAGAGTTACAAGGTGCTTTACAATAAAACAAATAATGCAGTTCAAATGATTAAAGTGGTAATTATCAAAACATTGTATTATAGTAAAATGCAGATAGATAGATAGATAGATAGATAGATAGATAGATAGATAGATAGGTAGGTAGATAGATAGATAGATAGATAGATAGATAGATAGATAGATAGATAGATAATCCCACAGGATCATTTTTACTCACATTTTTGCAGTCACAGCGACATTGCCGAGATGTGGAGGCACAAAACTGTGAGGGGGGAAAAGAAATAGAATTAATCACAAGCCTGTGTTATTGTAAGGTTGGGGTATGGTTACATCAGATGTTAAGGTCAAGGTGTGATTTATTTGTGTGATTTTTAAAATTTTGTTCCATGCAACGGTGTCCTTTAAAAGAATGTCTATTTATGCATTATTTGTATTACTCTGTGATGAGGATCATCCTCAGTTAGCATTAAAGTCTCTCCACCTTCTCGTCTCTTTTATTCGCTGGACAAACTGGCAGCAGAAGAACATTACTTTTCAGAGAGTGAGAGGAAGAAAAGGAGGCTTCCACCGCCCCCAGGAGATCACTTCTGTCTCTTTTCACCAAAGTGGAGGAGCTTCAGAGTGGGAAATGGGAGGTAATAATATGACAATTTATGTGCCTAATATAAGTGGAATTCTATAATCTGCTTCAGCTCTCATCAGGAAGAATGGGACAATTTTTTGTGGGCGATGTACTGTTGATGAACATCATCTCAAATCATATTTGAGAGGCAGCCGAGTGCTCTTTCTTTAATCTGGTTTTTCCTCACGTCTCCTCTGCATAAATAAAAATGATTTTCAATAACACAACATACACATACACTGTGTGGAGGGTAGAACAACATTGAGGGAGGTCAAGTTGTTGGCCGTTGTCGTTCTTTAATCAGCTGAAAACGCTGCTGCAGTGAACCCTGTTTGTGCACAAACACAGAGAGTCGGTCTTTCACGGTCGATCAGCACTTTCTCTAACATTATGCACAGAGAGAGCAGCGAGGTTTCGCACGGCTCTTCCTGCTGCCAGTGTGGTTTATAGAGCGACTGATTTGTAATTTCCTTGTGCCCGCAGGTCTGCTCGGGGAGCAGGCTGTGGCCGCTTGCTCTCGCTCTCTGCATTAACTCTCATAAATGATTTAGGAGGCACGTGTCGGCCTTGGCCCGAGTCACTTCTTGCAAACACACTATTGCTGTTAAATATAGAAAAAAGGCTCACATCTAATGCACAGATATGGGAGGAAGTGGGAAACACCCTTTTTTCAGAATGTGACCCTAACCACCCTCCTGAACTTGCTTTAACCTGTTCATAAATACTAAATCCTCTGGAATAATTTGGCCTGTGAGAGATCTATAAAAACTTTTCCTTCATTTCATCAAATTCATCCTCTCCAAACCACGTCAGTGATGTCAGTTCAGGTTGAATCTCAGCCGCAGGTGAAGGTACCGGAGGTTCTTTCTCGAAACACGGGGTTGTCAAACATCTTCAGCCACAACTCACTTACGTATCTGCGTGTCTGCATCTCAACTTGACAACCAAATGTGCCTCATCAGCATCTTCACTGCATAATTCATGGAGGGGGGGGGGGGGTGGAAATATACTCCATCTATCTTGAATGAGTGTCCTAGCCTTTGGCAGAGTGCAGAGAGGTGGTGTCTGTGTGTGTGTGTGCTACAAAAAGACTGATGTGTTTATTGCGTTTTCACCACCGTATTTCAATCATGACACAAAGCTTATACAGAATATGATCCAGCGAGTGAAATAAAAGTCAGATAAATCTAATTTTAAGCTTCGCTTCACTCTCACAGCCTGTGATGAATTTGGTTTTGTTCAACGTTGGCCCAAATAGTAACTGAAATTGCCATCTTTTATTGTCACAGTTTTGAAATACGTACCCTGATGCATACTCTAACGGTGTAATATGGCGCTCGAGCGGATACAATAAAAAGAAGCAGCAGCAAATCTGATGTAGGTAGGAACAGCAGAAGAACAAAAGCATCCAAAGCAATGTGTATAGGTAGAGTAGTTTCAGCTGTTCTGTTATGAAATCATTTACTCTATGATTAAATGATCTGAGTGAATATGAGTGACAGGATAAATCAATTGGAGCTGGTTCGCGTCCTGGTCTGGGCCTTTCTGTGTGGAGTTTGCATGTTCTCCCTGTGTGCATGGGTTCATATTGAGTTGTTCATCTCAATATGTTGGCCCTGCAACCCTCATGTGGAGGATACAGCGGTAGACAATGGATGCACATTAGATCAATAAGATTAAGACCAAAGCCAAACAGTGAAGTTCCTGGAATAAACAGACAAGCAGCTACTGGATATAATCTGTTACACCTGCAGACTTCGAGAGAACCTTCACAACTCTGATGCATTTGTAACAACTACCAGTGTTGATCCAAAAGAGTCTGCTCCATTTTAAATCTAAAGGCCTATTTTATTAACGGTTAAAAGTGTTTCTCCAACACAAATATGCATCTAAAATGATCTGTATGGCTGAAACACAGTGATCAGAATAAAATAATGTCCTCATTCTCTTCTATAAAACTGGAAAAAGTTAATTCTACTGTTCACTCATGCTGTCCTGCTGTATACACACAAACACTCCCTCAGTCAGGTCTGATAGTATTGCTGGACATCGCCTGTTTTCAGATGAAGGATGCGGCATACATCATTTCTGTTCACAAAGGCAGAGGCAGAATATATCAACAATAAAAATCCACCAAAACTCAGGCACTATAAAGCGCTCCTGCCCGAGTGTGATCTGCTCCTCCAGTTTGTTTGTTTTAAACTCATCCCTTTCTCTCCCCTTGCTCATTGTAGGTGACCTTTCCCCTGGCCCCACCCAAAGCCACGTACATTTTCTTTGGGGGACAAAAGCCCTGTCCCCAAATCCTGCTGACTCCATAGCCGTGGCCGGGTCCCAGGGCTGCGCCACACTGAGCTGCCCCCATTGGGGGCCCATGTCCTGAAGGCTGCAGGCATCAAAGAAATCCCAGGTCAGGAGGCTGAGTAGAACCTGGTTTAACCCTCCCGTGCCCTTTGCATCACAATGTCTGGGTACGTTCCCACTCTTTAACCCTCACTTTCCCCGTGATATGCGTATATCAATAACCCCCCCCCCCCCACCTACCGCCCACCACCTCCCTAACAACCTAATGTGTCCCTCCCACTGCTATCTGACATACAGATCATAGTCTTGTTCATTCACTTTGGCAACACAATCTAACCTTGATTTAAGGAAACTGTGTTGAAAGGCAAGGAAATAATTACAACTCCAGCTAACGCTGAATCCAAACTTGCTGCTAATACTCTCATTAGGATTTAGAACACTTTGACTGGATAATCATGGTATCAGGGATCAAACCACTTTGCTGCACAGTGAGCTCACACTGCTAAATAATCCATTCTTATCTTCATGCAGCTAGCAGCCAATCTGAATGTCATCTATTATTGTTATTCTGAAAGGTAGACTACTCATGAAGCTTCTTTGAGGAATATGTTTGATTAGTGTACATACACTTCACCCTTCAGACCCACTTTGTTTTTACATTAAACAAAATGCTCCATGCAGATCCATTCTGTAAAAATGACTTTACAACAAGACTAATCACAATGAAGTCATTTAGTCAAGCATCGCTCACGCCAGATAACATTTGTGGATCAACAGAGGTAAATGGCCAGAACTTTCCCTGGGAGCTTATGGTCCCACCAACCACATTACTCCGTCCATAAAGACGTCAAGGCATTACAAATCCTTTTATCTCACCGCCATTTCCACTGAGATGGCGATTATCCATGCCGTGCGAGACACATTATGCAACAGAGTAATAGACTTGCCATTCAACGTTAATGGGATTATATTTCAGTCTGTGCCGCCCTGACATGTCTATAAACAAGGTTTCTGCTGAGGGGAAAAACTTTTCTCCAATCTAGATTTGGCGACACAAAATGCACCAGGAAGCGCGGTCAATCTACTCGCATTTCCAACCGTCCGCACTCCCAGTTCAAATGGTTCTGCTGAAGTCCGAGAGACAAAAGAGGCATGAGGCCTGCGCCCGTAAATAAACACCAACACAATGGTTTTCAGCGAAACTGCACAAACTCAAAGCTGAAAAAAGTGAAATGACACTGGAGGCGTCGCCGCGGGCCAGTTTAACATAACAAAATTCATTGTGTTATCATGAGTTTACTTTCCAGGGGCTGAGCAGAAGGCAATTGTTTCAAAAAGGACTTGGTTCACTCAAAATGGGAGGAGGAGAAGTGGAGGGCAAAGGGCACAATCTTACATGAGTTTCCTCTTTCTCTGATGCGCAATAAAATTGTGAAAGGGCTGAAAGTGAATGGCAGGGATGGGGTCACTGAGAGACACAATAGTATCTGAGGAGAGAGGAAATCTAATCTGCTTGGAGATGCTAATTTTATGGAGCACCAATTAAGGAGAGTTTTTTATGACACTTTTTGGAGAAAACAAAACAGCAGAGCTGTCCCCTCTCGCTTGGGGGCCCCTTGGTCGAGTGGCCCTTCTGCACTAGTTAAATGCCCCCCCCTCTTTTCGCTTTGCCTCAGCCTCAGCAGCATTGAGCCCAGGCTCTAATGGGATGGCACCTCCTTTATGCCTGTCCTCGCCCACATTGGGAAAATGAGGCAGTGTCTGTTTGTTGTTCTGGAAGGTTGTGTGACCCGTTTATCACTGTCACAGCACAGAGACACACAAAAAAAGACAAGGACCGAGGGGGAGGCAGGGGGCTCCACTGTCCAATCTGTCCTGCTTTAGGCTTTACGACAACGGGCCCCACGTGGCGAGTACCCCACCCTGCATCCATACATCTCCATCTCTGCCTTTTGGGCACCGACAGCCTTTGTATTGGCTCACTCCGGCTGCCAAGATATGTGTCTGTGTCGCTAACGGGGGCCCGGGTAGAGCTCCTAACTAGACAATGATAGGAGATCCAAGGCGGCCAATGTTTAACCAGCGAGTGGCCCACTCACGTCCTGGCCCGGCCCCATAGCCCCCTGTGCTTTTGTGGGCTCAGGGTTAATCTTTTAAAGGCCGGAGCAGGGACTCACCCCCTCCTGCCCACTGTCCCACAAATATACTGCCACGCAGTCACTAGAGCTGTACTTTTATGGGACCTTTTGTCTGCAGATTGCATACACTGCCTTTAAGTCTACAGCGCTTCATTATCCCTGATCCTTAAATCTTTTTTCTTTTTTTAGGAATTACCACATCATGAATAATAGATTGCTTGGAAAGTGAAGCAAGAGTGAAAACATCGCACTCATTGTCACCTCTTGTTGGTAAACATAAATAAAATCATTAATTAATGGTTGCTGGAAGTTATAGATGTTCTGCATAATAGATAATGAAGCTTAACAAGATTTAGGTTGTAAAGAAAAGAGAATCACAGCTAAGCACAGCTGCCTGCCACAGGTGGACAGTTGTCTGATACCCTGCAGGGCTCTATTCATAGTCCTTTTCATTTATGTCTCCTTTCCATTTCTTCTCCTCCACTGCCCCACTTTCCATCTACATGCACACGGGGAGAAATGCATAGCTCGGTTCTCTCTTTCATCGCTCCTCCTCTGTATCGGGCATTTACAGGCCCTCGTAAACTTGTATTGATATTTAATGCTGCACACAGCAGGGCACGAACTGTCGGGCCAAACTTAGAGAGCCCGTGTCTCTCCGAGACAGGAAAAGTGAGACAAAGAATGATATCAATAACAAAGGTTGCTATAAACCTACAGTTAGGCCTCATACTGCTGAGAGGCCACACAGCCATATGACGGCAGCCTGGTGTGGCAGCTGAGAAACACACTTCTGAACTTTCCCTTTCATATGCTTTCTCTTTAAAAGAAGAACTGGCAGCATTTTTGTATAATACTAAGGTGCAGGATATTGAATGTGTGTCAGACCAAGTAGTCCAGTTGGCTTACATTCGGTGCACAAATAAGTGATCGGTGCGGACACTTAACTGAATTGTCAGTTGTCGCAGTTGAGACAGTGACTTGTTGCTGTATAACCTCCTCTCCATCCTCAAAGAAATAAATCAAATATCATTTTTGAAAGAAGTGCATCGTCCTTTTGTAAGGAAAGGCCGTATCTATCGGTTCTCAACTCGTATGTTCTGCACAAAACATGAGATTCTTTCAGTCTCTTGCATCCACAGCTCAAAGAACAGCTCTCCTGAATCAATTGTTTCCATGTCTTGTCGCTTGTCATGACCTACATCACCACAGTGTCACTCAACTGCCAACAACTCAGTCACAGATTTCAATTTGTTTCGCTGAGGCCTGCCACAATTTGACAACTAAATTATTCACCAAAAACGTGGAAGCTCTCTAGTTTAGCCGAATATCATCAGAATAATACTTTTCACCATTTCATGGACTAATCAACCAATAATTGTAAGTTGCTGCATGCCCAGTGCCGAGCCTTTAGATTCCAGCAGAGATGAAATGCCCAGGTGGTCACATGATTTGATACAATACGACATCAACTGAATGACAACAGTACAACACAGGCCTCATATGATGGAGACAGGTCAAGAACGTCATTCCCCCCTTTCACCCTCCACTAGTTAAACAACAGGAGGCTTATAAACCACAGGGTCATGGCCTGGTTTTTGTCAGCATGCAGGGCAGAGGAGAACAGCACGACCACTCGGACTTTGTCCTTCGCATCATGTGTCAGAGTCGCTGTGTGTATTTTTTTCCTTCATCTGTCACTCTTACGGTGCACAGTCAGAGATCTGCTGCAGGAGCAGTCTGTGTTTTATTCCATGTTGGGACACTGGGTGACGATGAGCCACAGGAGCAGACCTCCTCATCAGTATTCACATCCAGCCATATGGGAATTAAGGTTTAATGTGCAGCCGTAATCACCCACCTGAGCTCTTCGGTTGGGGCGAATGTGTGTAAAAGGAATGCAAAAAAGAAGAAGCAGGAGATAAAGATGAAAATGTTAAACTGAGAGGATATGAAACACCAAACGTATCGCAGACAACACATTAATGTGATTAACGGAAATATTCCCGCGGTTTCTGAAAGCTGAGAAGTTGCACGTCAAAGCCAATGTGAGGTTATGGCGGTAATATGACTCGCGCTGTTGCAGGAAGATGGTGAATCGGCGTCTTTGCTGCCAGAGAGGAGAGAGTTGCAAAACGCCTGTACATAGTTTCCATTTTTTGGCCTGTTTTTGCACAAATTTAACACACAAAATCTGGCGTTTGTGTACAAAGGCAGTGCTTTTCTTCATTTTAAATTGTTAATACACTACTTTAACATGCAGTAAGTTATAAATAACTGCCAGATATTGAAAGTTATTGTGGAAAAATGGGCAAAAGCACTCAATCACAGGACATTTTCTGGCCCTTTTATGGGTAAAATAAGCAAAAAAAGTCCAGACGGACATTTTGAGGGTTAGGTGTTAAAGGGTTAAAATGCTGTAACTGAATATTACACCATGACAGGCTGCCTATAACAGGGTTTCCTAAACCTTTTAAAATGGGAAACCACCTTTTAAAGATGACAAACTACTGTATTGTGACCCAATATAATATAATTTGTTTATAAAGTTTATTTGGTGACCTGCCCAAAAAAATCTCCTGTGACCCATCTGTGGATCCCGACCCAGTATCATGGAATGATTGGTTCAAAGTGTACTTTAACATTTTTTAAACATCCACACACAAGGTGTGTGTCTATAGAGCTAAACTATTTTTGAAACATCGAGCTTGAAGCCAAAGCAGCTGAGCCCAATTCTGTGTTGTCTGATGTCCTCAAAAAAACAGACACACCTAATTCAATGGGTCTGCAGAGGCTTTATAGAAACCAAACGCATGTGGGCGAAACACACCATTGATCAGATCGTCAATCACAGGCCAATGAGGATCGCCAGTGGCCACCAACACTCAGGTTATTGTGTGCTTTGACCCTGGGGTCAGCGGTAAGTAGCTGAGGACTGAGCCCCACACAAAAGGACAGCATCATGTACTTTCCACATACAGTGGCGTTGCCGCTGGCACCCGTATCAATAGGCACATGGCAGGCCTATCCACAGATGGGACAGGGACAAGGGAGGGGTGCGCGCGCGCGTGTTGCCGTGGTGATGGGGCACAAGCGGAGGTAACAGACTGAAACAATGGTGCTGATGAAAGGCAGGAGTCGTGCCTGGGCTTCAGGGAGGGAAATTATCGGGGTAGCGGGTCCTTTGGTTTATCAGACGGGGATAAGACAGAGACGAGGGGGATGGAGGAGACAGAAGGGGGGGGCACGGAGCAGCAGAAGTCTGCAGACCACTGACACAAAGCCACCCCCATGCACCAGTGAATGGCCAACTGTTCAAAAGTGTGGCCAGCACAATGGCAAACAGATATACTTTGTCTTTTTTGTTGTGTGTTAAGTGTGTGCATCACTGTAGGCTCGCGATCATTGGTGTAGGATCTTTTTTGTTTTAAAAATCTCCGTTGGGCAACAATACAATAGTACAATTGGTTTGTTAAACAAGGTTTGATTAATTGGGCCGTTGAGCCACATTTTGTCAAAAAACTAAACCTTTAACATAAGCTATTTAGTTTTGTTTAATAGGACTGACTAAGATTTGCAATTCCTGACTCCACATCAATGTAATGGAGAGAAATTACGCTGTATTTATAATACAACATCATTTATATTGTATATATACACTACACATTTAACAGACCTCTCCTTATTTGATTTATTTATTCTGATAAAGCTTGACAATGTGCGGGTGGATTATTCAGTAACAATATTAACGGGAAAAAAGGCGTTTTGAATTTTTATCTTCATCGCCACTGCGTTGGGTGTGGAGGCAGAAAAATAAGCCTCAAAAACTTGGACAGATGTAATTAAAACTCTTTGAAGTACAGTGTGTGGCTCGTTTTGGCAGACTTTTGATCTCTTTGACGTTACAGGTTCTTAAATTCTTAAAAATATGTACCTCTTCAAAGGAAATGATTTAGTTGTACCTTTGCTCACCTTTGTCAAATGTGATGATTTCTTTTCAGTTATATAGACTTACTTTAACAGATGAATCTCATTTGGTGGTGACAGTTTTCAAGACACTGCGATAATTTGGGTCCTGGCAACCGGAGGGCCAACATCTGGAGTGGAACCATGCACCTCCTGATGAAGGTCTGCTCGGCGCCCGGTTCGGCTCTTTCTCCTTTCACTCTCTCCCCCTCTGGCCTGACTTTCCTCCCTTGGTGTCCCCCCCAGGGTAATTGTGGGGTAATTTATGAAGTTCTATCAGCATGGAGTAGGCCAGTGTATGGGACAGCCTGCTGACCGAGGCCCATTCAGCTCCAGAGTAGAAGTCCTGGGCGCCTTTTATGCTCCCCATAATCAGCATCTCTCCTTGGGCCTGGATCCCCCTCCTGCCTCCGTTCGCCCTGCAGCCATCCTCAGCATGCAAGCCTCTGTGGATGCTTAAAGATGAAGGGGAAAGTTATTGGACTCTTTAGTGACTCATAAACATCCTAGGGGATTTTCATAGCACCTTTGTGCGTTTTTGTTGTGGCCGAGATAATGCAATTGTTTCAGGCAGTGTAAATGTATAAATCACTGAGTAGTTTGTTCCAGTACTGAGAGATAACAAAGGGCAGCACTCCGAGCTCTAAGAAACACTTGTCAGCCCGTTCAAGTACTTTGTGGGACAATTTTATATCTCTCTCTCTCCAGACACTGGTTTTCTGAGGGAAATGATGAAGAGAACCAAACCAATCGCACACGATCTTCATTTCAGATCCTTCATATCAAATGACTTTGGGAAAAATGGTGGTAAACAAAGGCTGCCGAGCATCCTTTATGGGCTCGACTCACAATCACAAGCCCCAGATTAAAGGCCTGTGTATGTGTATATATACTGAAGATCTAGCCACTGATCCTGCTGAACAATGACCAGTAGAGAGTGAAGGAAGCCTTATGGTACACAGCACAGGTTTGCTCTTCAGCTTAGCGCTTTATTGAGCCATGATAAGCCATAATCTAGCCTGATCCTCTGTCGCTACAAGCATATGCCTGTGATAATGCCCTCATTTTCTGGTCACCTGAGCACTTTCATTGGAGCGCACCCCGCGAGGCAGCAGAGAGGGGGTCCCTAAAGCCTAAAAAGTCTGTCACAGAGCCCTTGAATTGGATGAAGGTGCCGTCCAGAGAAGAAAGTCAAACACTCTGTCGCAGGGTTAAAAACTGAAGGATTATGTGGAAACATGGAGGGTGGCTACATTTTCATTTGTAAAATGCAAAGCTCAGAGACCCTTGTGACTCCCTGTGTGGGCTGTTGCTTCTGTAAACACATGAATAAGAACAAGTATGAGCAGGAGAATGGGATTTATCTGGCTCATGCATATAATGGTGGGGTTAGAGAAAGTCTGATCATTCTCTTATTTTGCTAAGGCCCCTTACAATGATTCATATATGTGGTTTTGTGAGTTTCTTTTCATTTATCTGCATCTTCATTTATTCGATGGGGTGACAATCTTATTAATCTAACTTCATGTGCAGTTAATGAGTGCATTTTTCTCTCTATTTAAAAGAAAATTAATAGACTGTTTTCTTCTCTTTGGACAACATAAAAGACAATGATAGGAATGGCACAGAACCAGCGAGTAAAAGGTCTGGCTGATTGGGAAAAAGGATGAAATCTGGACCATTGTGTCCAACACTGTTAATTAGGACCTGACCCAATTAACAGAGAAGAGCCCAGCAGCCATGTTGGCTTTGAGCCTAACGATGGGAAAATCCATATGCTCAAAATAAAAGGTCCATGTTGGCTCTCAAGGTTTCCCAATTATATTATCACTGAGTGTTGGCTGACCCAAAGCACCCTGCAGGGCCCCCTGATGGGGCTGTGGTGGGGGGCACCGAGCATCCTCTTCTTTCCCACTGCTAACTTTTTGTGGGTCCCTGTGTTTCCATTCTTGTACTTTGAGAACGTACACGCGGCAAAGTCAGACAACGGTCGAAGCAAATCCATCAGGATTAATCCAACACTTGGCAAAATTACAACAATTAAAATAAAATTAACGATCAGACAACTGAAACGACACAAAGAGACGAAGATTTTTCTCAAAATGTTTCCTTAAATGGAAGAAATCCTGGATTTCAAAATTGGGGACTCAAGAGAATCAGGTTAAATAATGACCTGGGCCCATTTTTGTAGGAATTATTTATTCACTACCAAGTAATCAAGATTTGTCACAATGATGCTACCATCTATGGGTTAGGGAACGGGAAACAGCCTCACACATCACAGGGAGGCCAAAAACAATCAAAGAATAAACATTTAAAGAACCTGTAGTGTATCTAATTAGAAATGTAGGACATAAATTACAAGTCAGTGGTCAGTTCAAATTTTACTTAGACAACTATTTCTGCAACAATACTGAAGTCGAACAAAGATGCCCACGTCAAGTAGTGTTGGGTAAACATAAACCAGGGTGTCCTACTGTGCACCAAAATGAGAAAAGCAAACAGTTTCTCAGAAGAGCTGAGTGACGATGGAACACAACGCCTTCCAGCCGTGACGCCTCTTCAAAATGGGTCTCCCATTTGAAATGAATAAAACCTTGCATGTGCATTTATTGTGCTCCAGGCAAAGATAAATGCAGCATACGCGGTACACAATCCATTGTTTCTGCAAAATGCCTGTTGCAACCAAGGTTTGTGTGACACATGAGGAGAGCATTCTTATATTTCCAATGTTCTGGCCCTCTTATGCTGCCTCACTGGAGGTTTTCCTTGGCAGAGAGGAGACAGGAAATTCCTGAGCTGAGCTGAGAAATCCAGACGTCGAACACCACAGAGAGAGAGGGTTGATGAGAAGTCAGCTTGAGCAGACATGGACATCAAAAAGAGTAGGAATTCATATACAGCCGACAAAAACGCCTATATATGAGACAAATAAGTGGTTTCTTAAGTTTATTCTATCTGCCATACAGCCCTGTTTCATATCAACAGAAAGGAAATGTGGAAAAAACAACTGACAGAGTAGCTTTCCAGTTGAATTCAAGGAAGACAATAGTATGCCCACTCTTTAGTATCTTTTTAACTACCTCCTCCCCAAGTGGAGGACCCCCTTCTAGTGATAGTGTTGTGATTTCACAGAGTGTTTGGGGAGCCAAGTCAAATTTATCTGACCCCTTTTGTCTTGAGCTCCTGGTTGAATTGTACCTAGTCTGCCATTAACACTGCTCTTTGCATGTTCAAGAACCTCATATTGTGCTTCATACCTTTCTCTAAACTGTCTCATGGATACCATATGTAAATAAGGCCTTGGAGGCATCATATATCTGGCATTATGCAGTGGGGCAGTAAAAACGGCATGTCTGCCTCACTCTCTTCAACAGATCTGGGGGTCACACTTCACTGGGTTGTTGTTTTTTTTACTTTTACTTCACTTTGAATGTCATTCCTTTTTTTTAATCATCACATTTTGTTTGTAACATGCACAGCAGTTTAAAAGAAAACTTCAACACAGTCCTGTTTAACTCCTGGGTGAACAGATTAACCATGTGAACCCCCCCCCTGATTTGGTTAATGTGTAGGGGTTTGGGGGAATTAAATGTGGGTGTGGGAAGGTGAAGTGGGGGCTGCAGGAAGGAGGTGTAAGAAGGGGTGAAAGTGGGTCCCTTCTGCAATTGGTTGCAGCTCTAAGTGTCTCATTATGCAGCTTATTGTTCCTTTGTTGCATCAGCAGTATAAATACACCCCAGTGGGCCTAGAGGGTGACAATTTGGACAGAGTCACTCCTGTGAACAGACTAATCATCAGATTAAACAGCACAAACTCTAAGACAAGCAGGACTGCGGTGACACAGAGGAACTAGTTAAGCTTTAAAGTTGAGAACTGAAGTCCTCAAGCGCAAACTCTGTGTTAAGAATTGCAGTTTTGGACCCATTTTTTTGATTTCTCCTGCTCAGCCAAGATGGATTCTGATGCTGGCTCCACCTGCAGCCGCTCTTCATCCCCAGACCTCGTGGTGGATGACTCAGCTGGGAGCTTCTTCTCCAACAAGATGTTCCAGACATACTGCCATGAAAACAGAGCAGACAGCGAGGCCGGCCCTGGAAGGATGGGGCGCTGCGGCGGTGAGGGTAAGACCAAGAGCAGGTCTGATCCCAGCAAGGATGAGGTGCAGGACCTGAGGCTGAAAGTCAACAGTCGTGAGAGGAAAAGGATGCATGATCTCAACACGGCGATGGACGGCTTGAGAGAGGTCATGCCTTATGCTCATGGCCCTTCCGTCCGCAAGCTGTCCAAAATCTCCACCTTGCTGTTGGCCCGCAACTACATCCTCATGCTGTCCAGCTCTTTGGATGAGATGAAGAAGCTGGTGGGGGATGTTTACGGTGGCAGTGCTGCCGTCCAGAGCCGCATCGCTGCCCATCCCGTCTCACGCCCTTCAATCAACCCTCCAGCACCAACAGCCCATCTCTCTCTCCATCCACTGGCCCAGTCCCTGCACTCCCTGGTGGCCAGCACACCTTCCACTCTGCAGCATCATCACTCATCTTCTGCTTCAGCCGCTACCCCACATTCCCCTCCTACGGCCAGCTTCTTGGGCTTTCATGCTCCAGTCCAGGGCCTCCTGAAGGACCCCCTCCACCTGACCAGCTCGTACAGGCACTTCCCTGGCATGCCTTGCCCCTGCTCACTCTGCCAGCCTTTGCCCACAACTACCTCCACATTGCACAGCCTGACTATGAACAAGTGAGGGGGGACTCTACCAAGCAGTTCACAGAAACTTGTTCAACAAACTGAAATATTGGCTGGTTACATAATTTGTACATATTGTATATATATCTCCTGCCACGTTGACTGCTGCTATTTTCTCCGAGTTTCGAGTTGTTCATATAGAAATATTGTAAATGCACATGGGATTTTATCACAAGAGCAAAGACTGTAATTTATCTGATATTTGTGGTGATGGAAAAAATGTCAGAAAATGGAACCAATGTGCCCTTATTGTGCAGGATTTCTATTTTCCTAAATTAAATCTTTTTTTAAATAATAATAATAATAACTCTTGTTTGCCTTGTTATTTTCATGCATGTGATCCTGAACTCTCCATATTTTCTCTGATTGGTAAAACTTGGGTCAGAAAAACAAGTCTATCTGGAAGGTGTTTTACACATGTACACACACATCAGCTGTTTAAGAGCCACACAGCAGCATCTACTTAACTAAACAGAAGGGGTTTTATTGATGCTCAGAAAGACTAGGGAGCCATACAAAAACGGATGATTAGGAAAGGGTGTCATTGGTTGCTAACCAGCGTTGGACAGATGAACCTATTGAGATTAAAGGGGACAGAAGGGCTAGACAATACACCAGCAAAGAGGTTGAATGTGGCGCTCTTGAGCCAGGCGACCATCCATCTTCACCTCAACAGGGTGTAGGAGATGAAAGGACGACACAGGCGCCAGGAAGGCCCATCACTTTTGTCTGATGCAGACATAGCCATGTTCTTAGGTCCATGCCACACATTTGTCACTGTCTCATAAGAACATGGACAGGGGCACACAAAAGGCACATTTAAAGCAGAGGACATAACAGAAGTTCCTGTAAAACCACGCCAGATTCCTTTTTCCTTATTAATGAATATCTCCACAAATTTGAAATCGCATTTGGTTGCATTAAAAAAAATGGAGTTCTAGCTGACCACTTAGACACAAACACAACTATTATACACACTGATTACCATGAACATGATTTAGTCAAACAACCAGACAATGGCCGGCCTTCACTTAGCAACAAATCAAGCGTGTAAAATACATGCTTATCCTCCCACGGCTGACAGATGAGTTGGAAATCAGGGGAGAAATGAAGAGATGTAACATTCATTCTCACCCACCTCCCTTTTCCCCCCCTCCCTCCTCCTTTTCCTGAAAGCCTTGAATAGGTCTCAACAATAGCCATGCGTGGGACACAAAGGCTGGGGGGGTCCACGCTCTCGTGCCTGAGACACAGACCCTCTCCATTCAATCTACATTTCATCATGGTAACAAGCACTGTCGGGCCAAAAGGCCTGACACCCTCACTCACCACAAAGGCGGTTAGCTCTAATATATGAGGCTATTGACACTGTAAAGAGCCCCTGTCAGTACTGGGGGATTGTCAGCTGTGGGATGTCTCAGTGGGGGGAGGCAGCTGCCAGCCAAACCAAACGGTGGAGCTTCTGTCGTGGGGACTGGCGATGCAGCGTCACCTGGTCCCCGGTCCCTTGACACAGAGACCCTGGGTCCTCCCACAAGGCCACCGCTTTATTTGGGCACAGGTGGGAATGGGAAGCAGAACACATTGTGGAGATTAGTGGGGATCTGCCTCCCTTTTGCTTTAGGTAGATAATTAGAGACAGTGACTTGTGCAAAGCTGGTGTTTCCTGATCGGCACCAGATGGTGTTAACCCACGATACAGCATCAGCAGTCTGGTGTGGGTGTGATGACTGTGGTGTGTAATGGATATGCTTCTTAAATCATACAATATGGGCAGGTCCTCTGTGTGCCATTATGGACAGCCACTGCTGTCATCACGGTGCTCTTTAGCATACGCTAACCAGCAGTGGCAGCTCTGGTTTTAGTCACAATGTTGTGCACAATTAACTCTGAAGATTAAACACAACTATACAGAAAAGGCTTATTTCAGCAACTTAAAATACTCCATTTAGTGTCATATACTTATCACGTGACTTTGATCATTAATTTGTGACTATATCACATGTGATTCCTGGTGTCGGTTTGAACTACGTCATCGTTCTGTGCATTAAAATATGATTTCAAACAGTTTTTTAATTCAAATCAACTGAAAACTAGAGATGAGTGTGACACATTTGACTGGTCTACAGCCTTCTGTGTCTTCTGCATCTTGATATAAGACACACATGGTACTAAAACTTGACCTTTGAGTGTATCAACAATGCAAAGGATGCAGTGACGATAACACACATTCCCCTCTTTGTGAATTAAATGGCATGCAAAAACATGCACGTGTGCATGTAGACAGATGGAGAAGTTAACTGCTTCAGCCACCGATCAATATAGGAGTACTTGTCCCAACTTGGCTCTGCACAAAC
Source organism: Microchirus variegatus (assembly GCF_963457635.1). Classification (NCBI taxonomy): domain Eukaryota; kingdom Metazoa; phylum Chordata; class Actinopteri; order Pleuronectiformes; family Soleidae; genus Microchirus; species Microchirus variegatus. Next base: position 13,934,037 of record NC_139822.1, on the reverse strand, counting down.
CTCATTGACAGAGGTAATTATGGGACTGAAAGAGCCAATTAAGGGGATCGGAGGACTGGACAGAAGAGACATATTGCAGGACATACGCACGCATTGTGCAATGTCTGGATGAAGGGGAGTCTCAATTAAAAGAATCCACACTTCCAGAGGCTTGTTGCCGGTTCTTTTTTTTCCTTCCCATTCTGTGCTCAGTAAAGCCCACAGCCCCCTTGTCACCCAGAATACTGATGAGGGAGGAAGCACAGCTGCTGCTGGGGCTCAACACGCATATGCAATACACTCACATGTGCGTGGTTCCACAGATGAACAGAGAGAAGGAGGCTCATGAGGGTTTCTGGCTGGAATGACTAAACACTAATTAAGCAGCATAATGGATCAAAAAGAAGAGGAGAGGCTGGATACATTAGTTTAGTTATATGTACAGATGACTGATTAGAAGAGTTTGAATGAAACAAAGATCACTTGGCATATGCTTAAATTGCTTGGCTCCCTCGTGTTATCACATCTACGTTTTGACTTCTTTGTTTTGATGCATTTGTGCAATACTGTGTCCTCAAACTCAACACAGGTTTTCCCTTTTTCCTCCTAAAAGGCATATTTCCATCTATCTGAAATAATTACAACTTCAACAGTTATGACAAGAGATGTGTGGCCAGTGTGAATATAAGAGCTAAACAGTTATTTACAACACCCAGGAGTTGTAAATAACAACTTTATAAATAACAACAACACAGTTTTTTCCTTCTCAACCCGTTTTTCTATACAACCAAATTTGCCGGTGTGATCAGGTTCATTCGCATTTGACTATGGCAGCTGCTAATGACCATTTGATGTTACCAGGCCCAAAATAAAATGCTTTAAAGAGAACAGTTATTTATCGTGGCATCAATTATTGGAATAATTGTCCACTGAATATACGTAAACTGAATAGCAAAGTATCTTTCAAGTACCATCTGAGTATGCACTATTTAAGTTTGTGAGTTGGGTATGGACAGACAGAATATAACGGTGTAAGAACTTATTCTGAACACATTGATTGTTGTTTATAATGTGTCTGCAATGTTTCACTGCTTTTAGATTAGATTTTGTAAGAACTCATTCTGAAAATGTACTGATGATGCTTATAATTATGTCTGCAATGTTTCACTGTTATTATATTTTGTAAGAACTTATTTGTGGACCCCAGGAAGACTAGCTTGTCTAACTTCGGTGACAGCTAATATAAACAATAAATAAACAACTTATTATAACACATTCAGAAAATATGGGAAACATAACAAAAACCCCAACTAATGTTATTAGTGAAATATTATTCCATGTCTGCTGTGAATAAGGGATATTACACCAGGTTTGAGTGACTTGTGATGTAATCAATTAAAAGCACTATACCTCTTTGATGTTGTCGTCCCAGTTGGTCTTCCGCAGCCACCATAGATGCGCCTGTCAAATATTTGCTAGTTATTAACTGATAAGAAACCTATAACCTTTTTATTCCTTCTATGGTTTCTTAAAAAATCCACTTTAGACGCTTTCAGTAGATGTTTGGCTGAAGATAATCATAATAACGGTCTTTCCACAACACTTGTCCACACCTGTCTCCTGTTATCAATTAACCGGAGCCCTGTGGGTATTTTAGTCCTGCGCCGTTGTGGCCTACAGGACACCACTAGGTGGCAGCATTTACAGCAAAATTAACAGAAAACAAAACACTTGCTCTAACAATCAACATTAATAAACCTTAAACGCGTCACTTCTTTCTTCACATGTGACGCTGATTATTTGTGTGCCACAGAGAGGAAGTCTTACGTTACCACGTGTGTATTTTTTTTTTCAAAGCCATGCAAAGGGGTTAGAGTTCAGTAAATACTGATGATGTCATCGACTGAAGATGGCTGAAGGGTGAGAGTGAACTCGCAGTTATAGTTTTACTTTTCCTAATATAATGTATCGCAGAGCTCCGGTGCCGCGTGTGTGTCGTGCTGCGTGTTGTATTGCTTGTCTCGTCGGATTCGGCGTTATCGTTTAATGTCAACGTTGCGCTGTGAAGCGTCCGGAATCAGTCCAGGAAGTGCGTTTGTTTACCAAAACACAGCCTGGCTAGCGTTAGCTTAGCCTCCGCAGCTATGCAGTGCAGCAGCTGCAATTCCGCAATAACAACGCGTGAGCTGTATGTGTGTTTTGCTTTTGAATCAAGCGCTCATGTGTAGCCTTACAAAAGTCTCACTCACGACCTGTGTTGGTTAAATAATACACTGATAACTGACGGTCGCTACCTCGATTAGCATGCTAGTATAATATGTGTATGTGGAAGTTAGCTTGAGAAAGACAACGGCTAGCAGTCAGTAATTCTCCAGTGTCACTGGGATGACAGGCCAAATTGTAATATTTGATCAATATATAACGTCAGTGCGCTATGGTGTTTATTGTGTGCTTTACTCTGGCGTTATTGCTGTGAGTAGAAGCTAATGTTTGAATGTGTGCTCACAGAGAAAGCTGGTGGGGAGGCTGGCTTCAACAGAGCTACCAGGCCGTCAAAGACAAGGTAATCCACATTAGCATAGTGGAAATCAATGCGTCTTAATTTATCGTTAACAGCTCTTCTACATTTATAATGTCTCAGCTAATGTTTCTGAGAGAAATGCACATTTAGCTTCAACCACTCTCATTATTTTGCATACGTTTTCTCTACTGGACTGTACATTGTTGCAGAGGTACAATAACAAGGGGCAAAAACATCCACAAATCAATACCTGAGGCAGTAAAAATTCACAAATCTTGAGGCAAAACATTTAAATGCACTTATGTGTTGCCTCAAAGTCATTTGTATAGTGCAAAAACATTATTTCAAGATATACTGAATATTTGTAACATTGGTATCTGAGAAAAATCTATTGTAACATATAATGTTATTGCAATTATTGCCTCATTCCTAGATAAACATAAGCTCAGCTGCAATGCAGGAAGGTTGAGATTGCCTTTGTCATGTGTTAAAGCTAGTGATCTGTGTTTCTGTTTTTTTCCCCTTCTGTCCAGTTTTTATGCACATTTAAATATAGGGCTTGTGTATAATCATGATATAATTTTCTTCAATAGCAACACAACCAATATAGCAAAATAGTGCTTATGCGTTGTGCAAACACTTAAAATTAACTAACTCCGAAAGCAAACCAAAAATCATCTATACTATCTGATGTGTACATTGTAAGACATTCATTATCTGCTTGTGATAGCCTGTCATGTTGCTGAGCCCGAAACAAAACAAAAATATTCTTATGAAGATGATGAATCGTTGTGATCTTGATTATATGTCTCTCTTCCTCGCAGTCGACTGAGGCCTTAGAGTTTATAAAGCGTGACCTGACTGAGTTCTCCACTGTGGTGCAGCATGACACAGCCTGCTCCATTGTGGCTACAGCCACGGCTGTCAAAAACAAACTGGCCGTAAGTTGAACCCCTAGCATTCAATTTGAGTTGCTTTCGTAACAACGGACAGTCATGTAAATCTAACCTTTTTAACTGTTTGTCTGTTTTCAGGCGGAAGGCTCCTCAGAGGCCACAGAAAAGGTGAAGAAGAGCCTCTCTAGTTTCTTGGGAGTCATAACAGACACACTCGCTCCACCCCCTGATAAAACCATTGACTGTGATGTCATTACATTGGTGGCAACACCAGCAGGAACCACAGAGGTTTATGACAGTTCCAAGGTGAGCTTGAGTATGGACTTGTGAGTTTTTGTGACAGTTTTGAGAGAAGTCATGTGTTTTTCTGGCTGGAATGGAAAATATTTTGGGTTGATCACTGAAAATGTATTGCAATGTGTTGATTCAGGGCTGATGTATTTGTAAGAGGTTGCAGGACCAAGGACGTCGGCACAGGATGTGCTTTTAGATGCAAAGCAGCGATGGCTAATCATTTGTTTTCCTTTCAGGCACGTCTCTACAGTTTGCAAGCTGATCCTGCTACATACTGCAATGAGCCCGATGGTAAGACACAACTTATTCCTGACATTCTGTTCGCCATTCTGGGTTTTGAGTTAACTTGGCCATTGTTATGGCCCATTAAGTTTGTGTTATCTGACTTTAAAAGCTGCCTTTCCATTTTGTTCATCCATATTGCATGACTTTAATACTACAATACTAGTCTAATCAGAAGTTTATTTTGTCCAGGGCCACTTGAGCAGTTTGACAACTGGCTCTCCATCTTCAGTTTGGAAGATAAGAAAGCAGAAATCTCTGAGCTTTTGGTCAACAGTCCCTCTATACGTGCCCTTTACACCAAAATGGTATACACTGATGCTTTTGTCATCGGTTACTTTTCCAGATTTTGTCCACAAATATTATTGTAAATAAACAATCCAGGTAATTACTTATAGTTTTTGTTCTTGTTTTCTTTTTCGTCTTAAGGTTCCAGCAGCTGTAGCCCATTCAGAATTTTGGCAGAGGTATTTCTACAAAGTTTTCCAGTTGGACCAGGTAATCATGCTGTATACATAACTGCTGACTAACCTCTATGTGTCATCTAACCCATCAGCTCAGTACATTCGCTCTGGTGCCACCTGCTGACCAGAGCTATTTTTAATTTTTAATTTAAGGGTCTTCATTGAAATTATTAACTTTCACTCTGATTATGCCTTTCAGGAGGAGGCGAGGAGATTAGCGCTGAAGCAGAGAGCAGAACAGCCTACACACACAGAGACCCTTGGCTGGGAGGAGGAAGAGGAGGGTAAGTTTGTCTCACTCGCTGTGTATAGAAAGAAAAAACGAATAGACATTTTAAAAAATGGTATGATGTTTTACTTTCAGATGACTTCCTTGGTACCACGTCGTCATCTCAGTTCAACTTTATCCCCCCGCTGGACAACACCTCGACCCAGTTCCTCGCGACCTCGACAACTCCCGCAGCACCTGCTCTGCTGAGTCCCGTCCTGTCTCCGAGCGAAGAGCGCGACGCCACGCTCTCGGTCAGCAGTGACAGCGTGAGCCTGCCCACGCAGGTGGAAGTGCGGCCGGAGCCCGTCACAACGGAGCTGGCCGACAAACTCAAAGAAGCTAATTTGGAAGATGTTGTAGAAACGACACGGGAAGAGCAGAGGCCTGAAAAGAGTGACTTACCTCCTGAGGCTGAAGTGCAGGCCGTAACCCGGCCAGAGGTTCCTGTTGATGGGCCACCGGTGAGGACCGCCGCTGCTTCTAAACCAGAGGCGACGAAAGAAGAGGGGCCACAGGACCTCAGGGTGTTTGAGCTCAACTCTGACAGCGGCAAGTCTACGCCATCTAACAACGGCAAGAAAGGTACTATGACTTCACTTTTTTTGTAATGGTGATTGTTTTGTCGTCGTCTCACTTTGCTAGCATTATGTAGCTGTTGTGCCTCCCATAAAACACATTGAATGGAACTTTAAAAACAACAACTGGCAGACAGAGAGGCAGTCGCACAGAGTGAGTCATGTGGAGATAATGGGCTTTATCAGCATTCTGTTCAACTCAATTGGCAATGAGTTTAATGGAATGGGCATTCATTTATATTTAAAAGTCACGCACTACTGCTTTAACAGGATTGATATGACAATTAAATGTTCCACTATATCAGCTTAGAAGTAGCAGGAGTGTGAACGTCGCTGGGAGTACCTGATTTATTTCCCCCTCCCTCCTCCAGGGTCGAGCACCGACGTGAGTGAAGACTGGGAGAAAGACTTTGACCTGGACATGACAGAAGAGGAAGTCCAAATGGCACTTTCTAAAATAGAAAACTCTGGAGAGGTAAGTGTCAACATTTGCGACGCATGGGGAAAAAATTGGGGGAATATTTTACAAATATATATATAATTTTTTTGTCTCACAGCTGGATGAAGACTGGGAGAACTGGGAATGAGGGCCACTGCAACACCAACTCTGTCCCACCATTACAGCTAGTTCTCGGCAGACGAACCGTGCTTAATGTGTTTTGAACTCTTTGTCCACACTGTCGCCATGTCATGATTGTCAGTAGGGGATTTTTCTGGCGGGTTTGGACCATATTGGTAAAACCTGTTGAATAGTGAGAGAGAGAGAGAACACAACAGGAAGACCAAGGCAATAAGAATTAGACTGCTCCTTCAGCTAGCAAGGGTAATGACTCCGGTATTGACTATTTCTTGGAGTAATTTCTAACTTAGAGCCTATGACACAAGTAATGGACAAGGTTGTAATCATTCTGACTTTCAAGCCTAAGGAAATGCAGTGATAGGGCAGAATGTGATACGTTCCATAGCAGCAGAGGAAAAGCTGTTTTCCCACTTTTCTTTTTGCCATTAAATACATCCTATATACATATATACAGTACTGTGTAAAAGTCTTAGGGCACCACCAGCTTTGTAGTTTGTACCTCTGTCAAATTCTTTGATCATTTGAATTGGAATAATATGACTGAAAGTGGGTCAATGAGCCAAGGTTTGACCAGTAAGACGAATTAGTGCAGGTTTAAGAGAACAAGGGTGGTGTTATTGTTCAAATATAAGGGGAGGTCACAGTAAATACTTGACACTCTAACCTGGAGAAGCAGTTTGTTATTTTACAGCTGCATACATGTGTTCCAGTAAAGTGATTGGAACGGTCATTGAAGCATTGCTAAAACGGAAAACTCTAATGGCGGCCTGAGACATTTGCACAGTACTGCATTTAATTTAAAATGTATTTAATATAGGTTGGGTAGTGATTCAAATGCAGGCTGCACAATAGCCATAAACTTAAATGCTGCTTCTCCCTTTTCTTAGCAAGTGATTTTTTGGGAAAGACGGTGATTGATTTGAATCAGCTTGTCCCCAGCTTACGTCCTTTTTCTTTTTCATCCGTAATATGCAAGTGAGTTTTCAAAAATCGAAAAGGAAAACACTTTGGCCTTCATTCACAGAGAGCGACTCGTTTTTGATTCCCTCCTCACTCTAGAAACATGGCCTTGGGAAAACACACAGGAGTCTGGTCGTTATAAGTTGGTCACCAAAAAACACAACCATTATCTGTTCTTTCCCCCCCCCTCTTTCTCTGTCAAACTGTGATTGATTTGAAAATGGGCTCGTCGAAGGCTACGTGTTACTTTTAAGTTCTTCCCTTCTGTGGGTGTTATTCGGGTAAGAGGGAATTCATCAGTTGTCACTAGTTATTGAGAGAGAAGTTATATTTGACTTTGAAAACGGTCGTGGTGACATAACATGAACTTTGGACTTGAGATTGAGGGTTATTTACAGAAATGACAAATCTGTAATGCTTTGTGTTTTTTTTTTTGGTTTTTTTTAGTTTCTCTCTTGGCTCCTGTTTGAAACGACAAAGTTCAGCGGGCTCCGTGCCAAATAGACAAATAGCAAACGTGAGCATGCTCCATGCTTTTCTAATTTCCCGTTCCATCGTTTGTAATGTAGCTGAGAAAAAAAAAAGCCAAGAGAAACCCTAGAAGTGTAATATTTATACTAAAATAAATGCTTAATTATTGTATTATGTGCTTTGGATTGCATGTCTGTGCAATAACATGATGCAAAACATTGTGCAGATAGTTACAGTTAAGTTCTATGTTTTTTTTTTCCTGATAGACATTGGCTTGTTCTTCAGGATTTTGTGTTCTTACAATGTGTTGCATGTCCGTACTTCTCTGCTGTGTATTCCTGTCACATCCACACTTTGGACTAATCCAAGCTGTTCGACCCACATCTGTTTTTCAAGCTTTTTTGTTTATTTTCTTTTTAAAGTCAAAGTATTTCACTCTATTTTTCAAATGATCATCATTAAAGGATTCATGGCAAAAAAAACAACAACATCCTAGTGTGGTGTGTTGGAAGGCAGACATGGCTACACGAGCATTATAATTAGCGGGGCACGGAGTTTCTTCAATTACAGTGTGAGCGAACGCACAGGAAATCACTGCTCATACCAAAACCGTTTGCTCATACCACCACCTAATGTGTACTTTGCTTCCACAATGTTTGGCTACTGTGCAGAAACACCATTTTTTGTGTTGAAATTAAAATAAAAACCTCAAAGAATTTGTTTTTTGAAAACTAGTCTTGACTTAAATGTTTATTGCTTGTTTGATGCCCCTGTACAGAATTAGATGGCAAGAAAACTCCCAAATATGGATAAAGATAACATTATTAAGCATATTTTTTTTAGATTTTAATGTGAAGTGGCAATACTGTACGTTATGAGAAACTGGTTAAACCATAAACAACCTTTCCCTCATGCTGTGGTGAGAACAATCCTTTAGTTTCTCTGCTAAACCTTTTATTGAAGCTGAACTATATTTCACACTGAGTGTAAGTATTCAAACCCATGACTTTGTTTTTGTGGACACACTGTATCATCACACGGGAATAATTCTGAGTTTTCAACACATTCCTCTAAAAACTGTTGGTAACACTGGCTCAACCACACTGGTCACTGAGGCTTAAACAAAAAAATGCAAATGTACTCTATATGTGTCCCAAGAGTTTTGTGATGTTTGCCTGCAGTACAGCAAAAAACTCGCCTGATGGCGCTGTAGCTCCATTTAGGCACCTCACATCAACAGCTGCCACTCCTTTTCCTTTCAGCTGCAGCATCCATCTCACAGACAGAGGCTGGGCCACATGTGTCTGCCAAACCATTGTTCATCAACAGCCACGATAATAAACCGATTTCTCTCTATTCCTGAGATGTTTTTAAACTCTAAATCTCTCTTGGTTTGCTGTTAACGTTGATTAATGAAGGGAAGGGGTCACTAAAATGTTGACTGGGTCTTTGTGGTAGCATCAGCTGGGCTAATGTAGGTCACGGTGCAGGGACACCTGTGCAACATGCTGCTTCCACAACAAGGACGCTGCCTGTAAAGATGGCCGCTGCACACAGTATGTTGGGTGCGGTTGTAAGATGATACGATGTATGATTGGTATGATGACGGTTATTGCAATGTACGTCCCCTCCAATAAGGCTGCAACAACTAATTCATAAGTCAATTATTAATCTATTACTCAATCAGTCAGAGTATCAGAGTGGGTTTGTTTAAATATACATAAACACAAGTTCTGTTTAAGATTAAGAACCTGTTTTTCAAGGGAGACCTGGCCAAGATAGGCCACAGCAAAGACAAAAAAACAACATTTACAAGCAGATTATGACAAAAAAAATTGCGCACTGTGGAGTCGGCCTCAAGAACAGAACTCGCAGTTTACAGTTTTACATTAACTCAGTTAGTTTCCGGTCTTTCTGCAACATCCATCCATCTTCTACCGCTTTATCCTCCACCCTTACACCCTGGACAGTTCGCCACTCCATCACAGGGCCACATAAAGAGACAAACAACCATCCAATTAGAGTGTCCAGTTTACCTACTAATCCCCATATTGCATGTTTTTAGACTAAGGGAGTGCTAACCACTACAGTCTTAGATATAAAAGTGCTAAGTAGAACCATATAAGGTTCTTTGTCTTGTCCTCATAGGAGAAACCCTTTATTCAGGAAAGGGGTTTTAAAGGGTTCTTACTGGAACCATTAGTGTTACCAAGAACCCTTGAAAAAGTTTTTCCTCATGAAAGGGTTTTTCAGAAGCAAATGGTTCCAGGTAGAACTTCAGCCCTTGTAGAAGGAGCCCTTTTGGAACCCTTATTTCTAAGAGTTTACACCAACTGTGTGGCCCCTTCCTGCAACATATTCCATGCAAAAGGTGCAGAATGGACAAAAGCCCTTTTTTAGCCCAATTCAGTACGAGCACATGGAACAGAAAGCAACAAATGATCTTGTGAACGGAAAGAGTCAGGATCAGCACTTCTCTGTGCAATTAAGGTACAATCATTTGAAAACAATGAGCAGAAGCAGTTGTATAGAAAGGATCCTCCTCTATGAGAGTAAACTGCATTCTGACAAAACAAAACATGAGGATATCATCATCATGGGGAAATATTAGGCGGAACGACTAACCAGTCAATCATGAAAATAACAGAGAGATATATCAATCCATAAAATAATTGTTAGTTGCAGCCGTATACAACGTCAGGACTAACATAGCATCGGACCAAAGAAGAAGAAAACCTACAAAGCTTCATCTCTAAACACAAAGGCCGCGTTCCTCTCGCTGTAATGATACGTTGCACTTTTTTCGATCAAACGCAAAATGATCTCATGCGACTTTACCGCACTGAACTGTGTGCATATCTTGAATTAAACAAATAAAAAACCCACAGCACCCTCTCACCCTTTCATGCTAATGGCTTACGCATATGCTGCCCTTAAACCGGACCCCTCGAAAAAACACAGACACCATATACGTTACATTCATTCTTACTCCGTTCCCACTCGGAGGCCTGAGTCAGCAGTAAGGCTGTAAAGGAATTTCCTGTCGAAAGCCCACCGCTCCCTCAGCCTGGCACTACATATGTGTGTGTGTGTGTGTGTGTGCTTTACATTTCCACCAGCTTTCACCAGTGTCATGTACAGATCATTTCACAGACAATGAGGAGGGAGGACGCCGATCAGGCTGTGGAGAGAAATATGTCCCTCCTGAGGATCTCTGCTAAAACCCCCACCGCCACAACCCCCGCGCTCCCCCTTCCGCTTGTAATCCATCCTTGAACGGACGCTTTCTCCATCTTACTTTCTTTTCAGACAGACTGTATGCACTATCAGCAGCAGCGCAAAAGTGAGTCACGCATATACACTTCGACTCTCAAACACACACACACACAAATGCATATAGACAGAGAAAGAGAAAGAGAGAGAGAGAGTCAGGATGAGGTCATTGTATTAAGAGCGAGTATTATTCTCGGCACCCTAAAGGGAGAAACCCTGTAACCCCTCTGCCTTTCAACAAGCACAAAAGACTCCCTTTGAGGGAGGAGGCAGCCTCTTATGGAATGTGTTACCAGGGTTTTCAATAATGACTGGCCTCCAAATTCACACCCTTTCTGTTTGTGTGTGTGTGTGTGTGTGTGTGTGTGTGTGTGTGTGTGCATCCCTGCATCTGTGTTGCCCTTTCACGCAGCCTGTGCATTTCACTCAACTTCAACGTTACACCGGTGTCATGAGATTATATGCGTGTACTCGCTGATCGGAACTGACGTCTTGTGTGTGAACTGTGTGTCCAGCAGTTGCCGCAAAGAGAGAAAATGCAGCCACCAGGCGAAATGTGGATCTATGTGGGGGGAAAGAAGAAGAAGAAGAAAAAAGGAAAAGAAAAAAAAGGACTCTTGAGATGCCTCAGGATTTTTCCATGACAAACCCATCGCCTTTTCCCAATGTCGATGGTGGGAACTGGCCATTTTGTTTGTATGAAGCGGTGTCTGGGAGGAATGCGGGGTTTAGTCGGGGAGGGGATAGCGGGGGGGGGGGGAGAAAGCATGATAACTCCCACTCCATTCAGATTTATGGTTAAGACAGAGGGGCTCCTCTGGATGTGTGTCAGGGGACTAGTAGAAGACCGCCCCTCTACTCCGGGCCTGCCAAAGCAAATGTTTGGTCGAACAACCCCTCACTATTCTGTACATCAGTCTCTGTCTTTTCTCTCTCCGCCATCATATGGGAAAGTGAGTTGTCCGGTGAAGCGTTCGCACGGCACATTGTGTCATGTCCATATTTCAGTCTGCACTTTGTGTGAACAGGATCTGCAAAGGGATATGGTTTGGAGTTCAAAAAAACGCATAAGCCAGACTTTTGTGTGTGTGTGTGGATTTCCAATCTCTGAAAGGTCCTGCTCAGGTCAAGACTTCTTCTGTCTATACACGCATTTTTTACTCTTTCAATAAAGCAACAGATAGGCGTTTTGCTAGATACACCTGTCTAGTTTTAACACAAATATTTTAGCGACATGGCAACCACGTAGAGATGGTCAAGATGACCCTGCTAAAGTTCAAACTGAGCATCAGAATGGGTGAGGAAAAAAAAAATGATTTCAGTGAATTTAAAAGTGGCATGGCTGTTGGTGCCAGACGGACTGCTCTGAATATTTCAGAAAGTGCTGAGCTACAGGGATTTTCACACACAGTCATTCACAGAGGAAAAATATCCAGTGAGCTGCAGTTCTTTGTTGATGCCAGAAGTCAGAGTGAGTGACCAGACTGGTTCAAAAAAAAAAAAAAGATAGACAAGCAACAGTAGCTGGTGATAATAACCCAAATAACCACTTGTTACAAACAAAGGTATGCAGGGAAGCATCTCTGAATGCACAGCATAATAAAACATTTATCTGGGAAAGCCTCATATACTAAGAAAAACATGTAAAACAAATTGGAACGCAAGATGTCATAACATTCATAACATATTCCTCTAAAGCAATGCTGTTCAACTTAAGGCCCGGGGGCAAGAACCGGCCCTTCAAGCAATTTGGACCGGCCCGCGGCCCATAACCCATAAATAATGAATGTATTATTAAAAAGCCAATAAAAACATAGCTTTGCCTATTTCTGGCATTTTGCGACACTTTGCATCGCTTTTTGGCAATTACTAGTACAGCTGTAATTGTAGGCAGTCTATGTATGTACCAGAATGTTGTGCACTATGAGCCAACTGTAGCAGTTGTACCTGAATATCATTGGTTCTGTTCTTAAATTTCTGCAAAAATAGCCTTTTGTGGCAATTGCATCTTATTGTTGTTATATTGTTACCTCAATTTTTTGTGACTGTTATACCCAAATGTTGGCGGTTTTGTTACTTTTACCTTTTTTGCACAAAACTAGCAGCCATTTCAATAAATAAGTGCAAAATAATTTTTAACATTTTGCATCTATTTGTATCCGTTGACTGTACATGCAACACAAAATAGTGGTACAGGGGTTGACCGGCCCACTGGCTGGACAGCCTTTCGAAAAGCTGGCCCTCTGGAAATGTTAGTTGAATAGCCCTGCTCTAAAGGATGAATAAAGTAAGGCATCATAAAATCCATCAGCACTCAGCCGCGTGAGTTAGTTAAAACATCTACCGCCAGATCTGCGTGACTCACTTATTCAGACTTATTCTAAATAAAAAAAAAAAACACATCTGGTGATATCAGCTCTCTTAGATTCAGCTGTTTTGCAAATGACTTCAAGCTGAAGGAGCAGGAGCTTATCATTAGATTAAAGGTACAATGGCAAAAAAAAAAAAAAAAAAAAAAATCACTCTGAAATGGACACCAAAATGGTTTGATACGAAGGGTGTAGACGGTGACTGATCTGAAAAGATCAAAAATGAGTTGAGGCCGATAAATCCGAACACAACGATTGACCTTTACAGTTCAGGCTCGTGCAACCAGTGAACTGCTATTTGCTGACCTCAAACTAATGTTTTACCAGGTTATTTCGTTTCTGAAATGTTTTCATGGTTTTCACACTTGCAGCCGTCTCGCTTTAGTAGTGCGATATTCCTGTGGCCTCCATCTGCCTCGACATCAAATGAGTCACTTCCTGTGCACAGTGCGTGAAAGTCGCCACGGCAACAAGAGATCCAAACACTCCTGTTTACCGAGAAACACAGAGAGAGTTGTGCGAAATTATTTGGCAGCGGTTCTAGTGAAAGGAGACTGTTTGTTGTTTGTATTTAAAAGGTTACTTAACAGATTTTTAAATCTCTCTCTTCAAAAACCCACCTGTGTCCAACACACTGTTGCACAGATGGGCCTCAGCTTCTGTCATTTTATTCTCGTCTCCAATTCTTTTAATCGCTCTGAATGTTCCTGTCCCTTCCGTCCTCTCTCTCTCTCCCCCCTCTCCACCTCCTCTCCTTTTCATTACTGTCCCATTCATTCTTTCATTTCATTTATTCTCAAGTCGTCTCTGCTCTTGGACACTAGCAGACCCCATTCATCTCTCTTTTCTCGCTGTCCCTCCCCGGTGTAATCAGAGGGACCACACACTCCCGCCTTTCATCTGATGTCTGGCAACTCAAGGTGAGATTGTTTTAACGGTGGAGAAGATGACGAGTTTGACTGTGTGCAGGCGCGGCAAACGAGGCTGCCAAAACTCCACGGAAGTCTCCATTATTGTGGTCGATAAAAGACGACTTTAGTTTAGACCGTTACATAAATCTGCCTTGTAAATGATAGCATCCATGAGGATGCTCCAGTGAGAAGAGACGCAGGCTCTTGTGTCGGACTCATCATGTCACCTCCAGCATTCACAGTGGCCCATAAATTGTTTATAGAGCCAATTTTTGGCTCTATATTTTTCTTTTTTCACTTAGATAATGACAAAATTGTTTCACTTAAATAAACATCTACTGAACAACGCTCCAGTCTGCACTGTAGTGTTGTGCACTAAGTAGCAATTACCAAGTATCTGACAGCAGAAATGTGTATAATTATGTAAATCAGCCAATTCATGAAGTAGCATACTAGCCCTTTATTAGCAAATATTAAGCACGTATTAACACCTTATGTCGGAAAAAACTTAAAGGTGCATTATGTCATAAATCTAAAGCAACTGGCCATAAAATCCTCCTTATATGTCACAAAGACTCAGGAATAATGTTCATATAACAAACTGAACTCACCAACAACAACAGTACAGACAAAATATTTGCATTAAAACAAATATTTTGCAGACTGCAAATCATGTTTATGTTTTGAAATCATATTTTGGCATGTGGCGCCACCTACCGCCGTCCACCAATCGTTGCAGTCAGTAGAGTCTCAGCTGCCGAGCAACCACGGGTTGCCAGTTAAGTCAGAAATCTAAACCTAAAAGACTTCTGTATTTTGAATTTGAATGTAGTAATCGTTTTTGGCAACATTCTTACGTATGGCACCTTTAATACATGTCGTAATAGAGGTAGAATAAGGTGTTAATATGTGCTTAATGATTACTAATAAAGGACTAGTATGCTACTTATATGTTAGTAAGCACCTACTTAATGGTGAATATGTGTTTCTTAATCTAAAGTGTTACCAAAATCTTTCCCAAAAAATATTCCTTTCCTTTATATTATATATATTTGCATATATATATACACATATATATATATATATATATATGTGTATATATATATATATATGTATGTATATATATACATACATATTGCACAGGCAAGCACACAAAACAACAATCTCAACGTGTAGAAGAGATAGAGGATCTAAGAGGTGTATGTGTTTTTTTTATGTAAGAAGTAAAAAAGGGAACACAGAATCATGGATAATCCTAATCCTGGCCTGCGATTGTGTCCGATGTCAACCCCCCCCCCCTGTGGAAAGTCATTTCTAGGTCTGAGCTTAGCCTGACAAAAAAAAAAAAAAAAAGGTGAAGGGCTTGTCTGCTGTCACTGGTCAGCCAAACTTTGCTGATCCTGGCCTCTGCCCCTGGAGAGCTCTCTCCTTCCTCCTCATCGCCCCAATCCAGAGGATCTGCTTGACTGTGTAAGAGTGCCATCTGCCCTCCGACAAGATTACACAGTGCACTGGGCCAAGAAATCCTCCTGCACTGCAGATTAAATATGAAATATAGGGCAGGAATTGTTGCTGCTGCATGTCTACTTTGAGTCGTGTTTTCTACTGCCACTGAAAGCTTTTGTTTGCAGCTGTGTCTGGATTTGTAACTCTCTTTGTTTGTTTCTGTTGATGTTTTCTTTCATACTCATGTGTGAGTAATTGTGCAAATCCTGTAAGCAGAGCAAAACGCCTCACCTCCCTCTTTGCCTCCTCTCTTTAAATATTAATGAAAGCAGTTAAATTCCCACCTTTGCTCTGTTTATTTACTAAAGTTGATTTTATCCAAGAGAGAGAGAAAAAAGGGAGCAAATCAACTGAGAGCAAGCAAAGACTGAAAATGGTTACTATGGAAACTGTTCCTTTCTTTCCTCACCACTGGTCCCTTTGGAGTCGCACATTTTTGTGTAACAGTGGGTACAAATTAGCACCACCCACCACCCCTTATTCTTCCATACAGTAGTAATTACTTGGAAACTGTCACTGGGAACCCTTCTAATAATGTTGCCGACAACGTCTGTATGAGTTCAGTCAGTGCCAGGACTCCTTGCTGCCTTCAAAGATCTCTGTCTTCTTTCACAGGGAACAAAACTGCGGTCTTTCAATGCACTTTGAAGTGGGGATGTGCACGAAAAAAAAAAAATCCCCAAAAAACCCATCAACGTTGACCATTTCCATGGGATTCCTCAAACCTCGTTTCCTGTCCCAAAGTGTATGAATGAGAGTCCTCATCAGGCTGTGAATGTGTGCGGAGAGGAACCATGAAAGGAGGGAGGTGTCATCTCTTGGCCGCCCCCAGAAAAGGGCTTTCTTCACATCGCTTGAAACAATCCAGATCCCATAACCCTCACAGTCTGAGCTCCACAGCTCTGCACATGGCTGTGGCTAAAGCACGTTATCGGGTCTCATACTTAGTGAGTGAGCATATCTCAACCCCCTACAGATTTTCTTTGACTAGTTTGACAATTTCCCCCGGCCACAGTGATCTGAATCACCAAGTTTCTTGTCAACTTTTCTTTTTGAGTTCATACTCTTTTCGGATCATCGCCCCCTGCCCCCCTCGCTGTCCGCTCAGCACATCTCACCCCTCCCTCGCTACCTCTGGCTCATTAGGCCTGGATGCCAAGCTGTTTTCACTGAGTGCCCGTTTGTGGATTAGTCACCAAGAAATCATGTGGTACAATTGAATTGCCAGTGGTCACGGAGGTTTCACTTACAGCTGAGGCATCTGGAGAATGCCCTTTTTATGCAGCCAGTCACAGCCTAAATGTCCACGACCCCAGCACACAAAGACAGCCTTCTCTGTTGCCCTTGTTGCCCCTGAGGCAAATACTGCCAATGCTGGCTCTTTGTCTGCTTCTGATGATGGTGTTCGTTGACAGGACAATCTCACACATCCACAAGAGAGTTATGCAGACACAGTATGTTGTGGCTCCCATTCCATTTTAAATGATACAACACCGACTTGCTTGTTCTATCTTCCTTTCTTTACACTACAGGATGCTGCGATTTCTCCATTCATTGGCCTCCATCCACCACTGAGCAGATGTTCCGTCTGAAGAATTTCCAATATAAAGATTTACCTATAGCTGCGAGCGCTGTACCAAAAACAGCAACTGGAAGAGTATCCAGGTTTCTCTGGTGTGCCAGGAATCTAATTTCAGCAAATTGACCAATTTAACTCCTTTGTATAAAATGTCAGATGTTCTTTAGTTACTTCTTTAGACTGAATATTGACCTACTTATCAGAGTAACTCAACTTAAACCAGTGTTCACCACTACACTGGCTTAGTTACTGCACTCTTAGAAATAAGGGTTCCAAAAGGGTCCTTCTGCAAGGGCTGAGGTTCTACCTGGAATTTGCTTCCTGAAGAAAGGGCTTTTCAAGAGTTCTTAGTAACACTAATGGTTCCAGTGAGAATCATTTTGATCCAGAGAACCCTTTAAAACCTCTTTCCTGAATAAAGGGTTTTAAAAGGGTTCTTGGTGCAACCTTTATAAAAAAGGTTCTACTTGGATCCAAAAAGTGTTCTCCTATGAGGACAAGCTGAAGAACCTTGTATGGTTCTACTTAGCACTTTTATTTCTAAAAGTGTAGTGTCAATAACCAGGAAGTGGGATATAAGATCTCTTCTTCCAGTGAGTCCTGGTCAGGATAGTAGCAGAGATAGTACAAATAGTTACAGAGACAAGACAATTTCAGATATAAAACGTATAAAAGTTAGAAGAAAGTAATTAAAAGAGAGTACAATAAGAGAGATATAATAAAGTGCAGAAGTACACAAGGCCATACCAACAAGATCCCTAATCTGAACCCCTCAAAGAGGTTATGTAAAGTTTACCTAACAAGGCCTTGATAGTAAAAATCAGCATATGAATTTTACTCCTCTGATTAAGAGAAAACCAACCTACAGATTCATATAAAAGACAGTGGTGAATACAGTCCACAGAGTCCACTTTTTGAAGATGAGCTGAAGCTACATTCGTGTAAATCACATCGGATAAGAATGAACACTGTACAATTCTCTTTCTTGCCTCTAGGGGAAAGCATTTCCTTTAAAATGACAGCAGAAACACAACTTATTCAATATAAATATGTACATTAAAAGCCAACTTCTCATCGAGCCTATATGCCTAGCTATTTGTAGGTGAGTATTCCTATACATGAGCCATCCAGTGTTGAAAAGGAGAAATTAGCTATATTAAAGGTCATGTACTTTTTTTTTTTTTTTTTTTTTTTACGTTGTTCTTGAATTGAAAGTTTGAATGCAGTGAAGCATTGCATTAGTTTATGCAGCACACAGGAATCATCATTCAACTCATATCCTGCTACACCAATGCTGCCTCACACTGCTGCTTTTACTGCAACTGCAACCCCCCAGACTCTACCTTTTACAGCTTTACAGACTGGAAAATAAATAAAGTTTATATTGTTATTCATTGTCTTGCCTGGACTTATACTCTTACAGGGATTTCCTGCATTGCGCTCCCTGTTTGCTTAACACTGCATTTCTTCTTTTGTTACGATAAATGATTTAATTATAAAGAGGGAGTTAAACCAAAGCACTGGACACATCAATTTTTTTGGGAGAAAAAAAAAAACAAGCCAGAGAAGCACCAAAGTCATTAGTATTCATCCTGCACACAGTGTCTGCTCCAAATTCTTTGGCAAAACCTCCAGTAGTTAATGAGGTAGTCGCTGTGTGCGGACGAAAGTGAGAGACTGACTATGCAACCAGATAGATAGGTAGATAGATAGATAGATAGATAGATAGATAGATAGATAGATAGATAGATAGATAGATAGATAGATAGATAGATAGATAGATAGATAGATAGATAGATAGATAGATAGACCTTAACTGGGTCCTCAGATGTTTTATTACCTGGCTTTACAAAGAAACAAATCTATATTCATAGCGCTGATACGAAAATAAATACCAAGTCCTTTAAAGGTTAATGAAATAGCTCTGCGCCCTCCAACTACCATCACCATCATCATCACCCTGCCTACCGCTGGTTGCCATGGCGATGCACCCACTGTTGATTTATGCTGCAGATAATTAGGAGCAAATATGACAGAGCCCACAGGTGTGAACACACATACAGAGACACAGAGAGAGAGAGAGCGCATGCAAGAGAAACTCATTATCAAGTGGTTTTGCTTCCTCGATTTAATATCCTCTACAATTTGGCAAGTCCAATCATCATCCTTCATTCTCATTCAGAATGGCAACTTGGCCGTCTCTCTCTGTGCACATACACTTTCTCTTCTCGTTGACAACACACAGACACACATGCTCATGTCTGTTGCCTGCCAGGCATGAAGCCCTGCCTCCATTACGCTGCAGAAATAAGCAGCGTCTCCCTTTGTTGCGGGGGGGGGGGGGAGGCGGAGCCAGTGCACCGAGCAATCTTCTTCCTTCTTCGTCACCGGGCTGTTTCGCGGCCCACTGCAGCTCACTAATCCTGTTCTGGGCTCCCTTCACCTCAGGGTCCTATTGAGAGTGTGAAACTAATCCAGCCAAATGGGTTTCATCAAGTGAAATGGAAAGGTAATGATACCTCTGGCTCTCTGGCCCACTCTTTTTCCTATTTTCCTCTCCTCCTCCTCCTCCTCCCCCTCCTCCTCCTGTCCCTCATGTTTGGAGAGGCTCCAGGTTACCACTGAACACCGAGCAGGTGGGGTCGGTCTTTGACAAAGTGCTACGCAATATGAAGAAAGCCATTATCGTGCGTGTGAGAGCGTGTACATACACAAATTAGCGCCTCGAAGCATCATCCTTCCACCTGACAACCCATATCCACCCTCCTCGCTGCCTACAGGCGTTACTGCAGGGTCACTTCATAGACTGAGCTTCCACACACACACACACACACACACACACACACACACACACACACACACACACACACACACACACACACACACACACACACACACACACACACACACAGGTGACATCACCAGATGGATGATGACCACTGCAAGGCCGAGGGCTCCTTTTTCATCAGACCAGTTTATCTTAAATGTGCACACTCCCCCCTCTCCACGCTCACACACTCACTCTCTCCCCTGGCACCTCTCCCGCCCCGTTACCTCCCACTCTCCACTGCTAAAACCCAAAGTCTGCAACCCTAACTGTAAAAATGATGGATGACGACATGAAATCCGACCTTTCTTTTTGCATTTCCCTGCCACTCACTTCCTCCTCCTCCCGCCCCCCCGCAGCCCTACTGCATGTCTGATTTCATTACGCTCAGTGGAAATGTTCTACCTTCCTTTGTTTCTGTGAGATGTAAAACCACACTACCCACTGTTAGATGAGCTCAAGCACCTTTGACACCAATCATCGCGCTCCAGATGTTTTTATTCGGCATTAGAACAGCTGGTCGTTTTTAACTGTCCTTTACAAAGCAAGCAACCCATGTTTAAGCTCACATTTTTCAACATTTATTTCATGATTTTTAAAGGTACTTATCCCAATTATTTATTAAACGTGTCCCGTTTTCCAGTTATGCACACGACGTGTAAAATTTTAGTGTCAGTACTCCAAGTGTTACCCCCAGAGTATTCTAAAATTTTACGGTTAGCATTCACCAACAAGGCTGGAGTCTCCATGTTCCCCTCAAAGTTATGAGATTTCATGGAGGCAGATATAATTTGGAAGAGGAGTGATGGCAGCCAGGGGCTCTCATAGTTTATAAAATAAAACAGACATGACTACTTTTTTAATCATCTTTGGGAACGTTACATAGACTTGTATTCATTTCCTGAAGACATGTCTTAATACAAACCTTGTGGCGTAGCAAAAATAAATGATGCAACTCAGCATTCGAGTAGAAGATATATTGTGCATATTGATTTATTGTATATACTGTCTCTATATGAACTGATTGATGCCCTGTCGCTTTAAGGAAACTGCTATGCTCTTCCTTCCTCACAGTGTTTTCAAACATGCTGATAGCAACTATCGCGGCGGTTAATCTTTCCTGTTTTTCGCTCCCAGGCTGTGGTCGGGAAGCACCAGGGGAGGTTATTTCCCCCCAGGCACAAAGATGTATCTACTTTGGGCTAACACCCTTACACCGACACTGGGCTTGATCTGGAAGAGCCCGGGCGTTTATTTATTATTTATTTCTTCCCACTGGCACGGAACACATTACACATTAGTGGACTTACACTTTTGTCTCTGCTAACGTTAACCCTTTAAGGTACTACTCAACCATTTGGTCGACCACACTTTAAAGGTGCATTATGTAATAAATCTAAAGCAACTGGCCATAAAATCCTCCTAATATGTCACAGAGACTCAGGAATAATGTTCATATAACAAACTGAACTCACCAACAACAACAGTGCAGACAAAATATTTGCATCAAAAAAAACATTTTGCAGACTGCAAATCATGTTTATGTTTTGAAATCATGTTTTGGCATGTAGCGCCAGCAACCACCGCCTACCAATCATTGCAGTCAATAGAGTCTCAGCTGCCGAGCAACCACGGGTTGCCAGTTGTGTCAGAAAACGAAACCTATAAGATCTCAGTATTGAATGTAGTAACCGTTTTTGGCCACTTTCTTACACCTTTAAGTCACTATATCTCATTGAAAAATGCATCAAGATTAACTCACTAACACTTAATGTCACTTGTGTGTGTGTTTATTATGAATAGACGTCTCAACCGTTTGGTAGAGGCCTGTATCTGTAATACTGTAAAAAAAATATTGATTGTCATTATTGTTATCATAAGTCAATTAAAAAAATGCAAAGAAATTGGAGAAGAAGAAAGTTACTATATTACACCCAATTTTTGGTGAAGAAGAGCGAAGACTTCACTGCTTTCTACAATGTCAAAAATGTTTGTTCATACATAAAGGCCTCAGATTTCTGTGTCAGTATAAGTAATGAACACAATGTCGAGTAGGTAGATCTGAAATTATCATCTCCCTGTGTCATAAAATGAATGCAATATCTATTGAAGGTCAGTATATAGTGATACTTTTTATAGATCTGACTTCTTCTAATCTGTAATTGAAAATAAGTGCCTCAACTGCATCAAATCTATTCATCTATCATTGAATTGAGCTAAATTTTTTAGTAGTAAAAGGTATCAAAACCCAAGTATTGAGATGCATATCAAATCATCCTCTCAGAGAGAGAAGCACTCCTCTATACTGTACAAGCCAGAACCACGATAACTCACACTGACATCAACATAACATCACCATGTCCTTGTCTTAATGAAAAATATGTCCCCTTAATGTGACTTTGTGAGAACCAAAACACATACACACAGGTTTGTGCAGCCATTTTCCTCTTTGGACAGCCATAACCAAAGTGTTATCCCTCATCTTAACCATAACCAGTTCATTCCTTAGCCTTAAACTTAACCAGTTCCTCAGAAATTAGATTTCATCAGCACAATGTTGTGGTCTCCTTGAGAACTACTGGTCCTGAAGTACACACACACACACACACACACAAAAACCAAGCCATTTATCATGTAAAACCATTTTGGCATTCTGATTTTCCGCCTCTTTCCTCGATGGGCGCCCTCTTTCAGCCTGCCCTGTGATTCATGAGCTCTTCATTGACAAGTTTAATAAATGATAAACAAGTGAAGTGTAATCGTATTCACACCAGTCAAACACGAGGCTCAATGCTGGAGCCACTTATTGTGAGAAGTGCTTCCAGTGGCACATCCTCTAATGATTGCTTACTCAAAAAAAAAAAAAAAAATTTGGGTTGTAGAGGCTGAAGTGTACACAAGGCGTGGACTACATGCTGTTTTAATACATTTAGATTGCAGTTAAAGCCATTCTTGGCATGCTACAAAAACAGCGTATATGCATTCTTGTGGTTTCAAATGGGCCTGAAAAGAAAGAGAAAGAGAAAACACCCAAGTCTCCAAAGTCGTCTAATCTTCCCTGTCTTTGATCAGCAAATAACAAAATGTGTGCACCACGAATAAACTACTACTTCACTAAATCTTTACTTTCATTAATCACACTGACTCTGTGGTCTGTAAGCTATCAGGGCTATTAATTGCAAAATACACTTTGACAAAAATCAGCGTGTACATCCCACTCCCTCCTGTCAACCTCCAAAAAACCCCCAAAATACTGGAAGTGGTTGTGTGTGGAGGAGTTTCTTTTTCTTTCACTTTCTCTCTGATTGTTCTCCCTGCTTTAGCAATAATGTGTGCCTCTCCGGCGAGTTAGTTGTGGAGAGTGGTCATGTATTGCGAGAGCACACAGACAGGGTGTGCATGAGTAAGCGAGATGTTGTGACAGACTGGTATGCCAGCTAATCGTTCCACATGGTCCGAATGAAATGATTGTTAGCGTAGCGCAGGCAACAGACGTCTTTTCTTTCCTTGCTTTTTGCAGATAACTTGGGATGTGAAGGCAATTTCAACAAATAATATACACTCTTATAAATAAAAGTGCCAAGTAGAACCATATAAGTTTCTTCGGCTTGTCCTCATAGGAGTGCCCTTTATGGTTCCAGGTAGAACCTTTTATAAAGGTTTATAAAACCCTTATTGTTACCAAGAACCCTCAAAAACAGGGGTTCCAAAGGGTTCTCTGGATCAAAATGGTTCTTACTGGAACCACCAGTGTTACCAAGAACCCTTGAAAAACAAATGGTTCCAGCCCCTGTAGAAGAACACTTTTTGAACCCTTTTGGAAAGTTCTATCGAGAACCCTTTTAAAACCCTTTATTCAGGAAAGGGGTTATAAAGGGTTCTCTGGATCAAAATGGTTCTTACTGCAACCATTAGTGTTACCAAGAACCCTTGAAAAACCCTTTCTTTGGGGTTAGGTTTTTCAGAAGCTAATGGTTCCAGGTAGAACCTCAGCCCTTGTAGAAGGACCCTTTTGGAACCCTTATTTCTGAGAGTGTAACAATAATAATAAAAAAGCTAAGTAAGACTACATATTAGCCTCAGTTTTTGGTGGAAGAGAGCGCAAGATAATTGTAATTTTTGGTGATTTATCATTAGCATGCTACTACTTTGCAGCAAACTTGGCGAATCTGTTTCCAAAGGCATGCTAGCGAGGCTACGATTAGCATTAGCGTAGGGCTAACATAATACAAACACTGCGCGACCTCATTAAGCACAACGCAAATGTTTTCATTTTCGATTAGCATTAGCGTAGCTAGCTGTTGTGACTATCACATCACATTCAATTCTCCACACTCAGTTCCCTAACCTCTGCAGCCTTTTAACCTCCAGGGCCTGAACTCTCTGTCCACTCCACACTCTGGAGTGAGGAGAAAGAGCTTGAGCACCAAAAGCAGAATATCACAATAAACGTCCCCACCCTGAACTCTGGTCCGCGGCCAAAACCTCAGATTTTTTTTCACTTTTGTCGACAAGACACATTTCACTCCAACATTCTCCCCTTTAGTGCGCCCCTCTTCCTTTTCTCTCTCTCCTCATTTACAAACTATCCATCCCCATGTGCACAGTGCTGCATGCATAATGAAGACTTGGATTATGAATCCTCACAGATGTTTTGTTGGATGTCTACACTTTAGAGAGTTGTGGTTGCTTATGAGGTCCACTCCTTAACATGCTTTACACACATATGGAAGTGTTTACACGAGGAGAATTTTGGGATGTGAGCCACTTGAGGCCACGGGATCAAAATGTTGGGGATGTTGGAAAAAGCTGCATTTTTTCACACTCGCACCAAAAATGATGGAATGATGTCCCCGTAAAGTTCGCTTCAGCCCGTGACCTCCTTCTTGCATGTGTTGTGCATTACAAAGCCCCTTAAATATCTGTCTTCCCCCTGTTTTCACTCGCACTGCTCACCACCTGGTATGCGCTCATCCATGACTATTGAGATGACAGACCTGGGAAAATTTATATGTGTTTTCTTTTCCCGATCATCCCCTTATATCTCCCCTATTCATCCGTTGTCTCTCCATCATTCGCGCCTCTCAGAGTTTGCAGAAATGGATGATGAAAAGAGGGTTGCTTATCTGCAGCCCTGCCTTCCGAATGAAAAGAGCTGTCCTCTATGTGTTTTATGTGATGTGAGGAGGCTGTGCGCTTATCTTTACTATCTGGATCCCCCCCCCCCAGCAGCACTGAAATCCTCACAGTGGTTGAGTCCAGGCCTCCAGTCACATCAGCTACAGTTACATCAGCCAGCTGTGTGCAGGTTTCGCGTTGAACCCGTGAACCTTCTTCGTCCTCAGTCTGCCTCGTCTCTGCCTTGAGTGAACGTGACATTCTTCACTGGGAACCTCCACGATCTCATTACGGCACTGGGACCGTACAAATAATTAGTTATGATGACCTTTGACCCCTGACCCCATATTAACATCCATCATGACTGATTTGATCACACGAGCAGAGCAGTAAGTACAGTTCTGAATGCACCCACGGCCTCCTGAATGCATCTTGAGATCCAATCACAAAAAAAGACATTCGGAGGTGATTTGGAAATGCATGTGGCCACATTCTTTTGCATGTGTGAATTTGATGCGACAGATTAACGACCGCCACTGACGTCTTCTCACTACGCTTCCCAAGCCACATATTTTGATTTATTGTTTGCCAGCACTGCCCCCCCCCCCCATTGGTTAAGGACCATATAAACCAAATATAGAGGTTTTTTTTTTCCTACTCACACCCACAAAAAAGTGGCTGAGTACGTGTGAATTACAACTGTGGAGTAAAGATTTATAGAGAAAATATTGAACTCCAGTTGTCTGTTCAGGATTGTTTTAGTCTAAAATATGACTCAATGAGGCAGCGGAGCCATAATTTGCATAACTCCTCCTCAAATGCTGTAATTATATATAAAAAAATGATGATTGAGCTTTATCAGCACCTGCTCCTACACTAGTGCCTTTGGTTTTAGATGAGTCTTTGTCACGTAACTGTGTTTCCATTTGTCAGTATATTTACATTTCCTGAGGAAATTAAGCACAGAACAAGAACAGTGCTCTGTACAAACACTCTGTGTGGGTCTCCACTCAAGCTTTTTTGTATGTGTGTGGGCCTTAGTTCCAATGCTCCAGAGCAGCACTGGAGAGGAAGTGACATGTCCCCCAGTCATAATAAAGGCTAACTGACTGACTGCTACCCTTTTATAAATTAATGCATCCCTGTACATTCATCACCTTAAGCAAACTAGCTTTATTCAAAACAATTTTTTTTACTCAGGGCTGTTAATGGAACAAAGAGAGTGCATAAAAGGGTCCGTGAGCCATACTGTAAAGTTTGGCTATCAACAGGCCCACCGCACCCTGCACATTTCTTGGATTATGGACAGATGTATGCAGCGGACATGAGGGGGGGAAGGATGGTCCACGGAGAGTGCAGAAGGTGGCTTGGCTTTATCGACTGTGAATAATGAGTCCTCCCCTGTGTGCACGTGAAAACTCCCTCAGATGGACCCCACCTTCAATCTTTCTCTCCAACTCCCACAGTCCCTGGACCGACTCTTCGCCATCTATCTATCTATCTATCTATCTATCTATCTATCTATCTATCTATCTATCTATCTATCTATCTATCTATCTATCTATCTATCTATCTATCTATCTATCTATCTATCTATCTATCTATCTATCTATCTATCTATCTATCTATCTATCTATCTATCTATCCATCCATCCATCCATCCATCCATCCATCCATCCATCCATCCATCCATCCATCCATCCATCCATCCATCCATCCAGTTTTCCTCCTCCCATCCACAGCTGTCTTGGCCATAGTTGTCTTCAGGGAGAGGGAAGTAATTACACTATGCAATGAAAAACCAATAGCACTTGGTTATAGCTGTCCACAGGGTAGGATTACGCTGATTGGTTGGTGGGCGTGCTTCAGGGGGCTAACGCTATCAGAATTTGTTTGTATTTTTCTGTCCCACTCCGTCTGCCAGAGGAAAACAAACACTGTACCATCTGCACTTTTTCCACAGAGATCCCTCTGTGATCCGGCTCTGACGTAGGACGCAAGTTGCAAATCATTGTCTAAGTGGGAAAAGATGCACTCACTCGAGCTATGTAATGTTTTTTACAGGCCCATACAGCTGCTGGCCTCGACTGCAATCCCAAAAGTTCAAAATCGGAAGACTTTTGGACATGACAGGATTGTAAAAAGCTGGCGTAGCTTAACGCAGGCATCAGGGGCCTCGTTTATAAAACTGTGTACAGGATTCACCTGAAACACTGGCGTCCTACATAAATATGATTAATAAAAACCATGCGCACACAAGCTCCATTCCTGTTTCCCTTTATAAATCACAATCAATCAAGCTCAGCTTTTTCCAGCGTGCAGGTAATGCCCATAGTTGCCAATAAATGGTCCGAAAATGTCCGCAATTAATTTCCATTCATCTGGAGTGATTGGAAAGACAAAGAGAACAGATCTCACTACTCCCTCTGAAGCCTTCCATTTGCCACATCGTCTAGCAGTGCCAAATAAGCCATTTTGCATCATTACACATTGTGATTACATTTTCTTTTTATATCCTCCCCATTCGAATGAATCTGAACAGCTTCAGTTGTGGCAATTACACTGATCGTAAAATGACTGACCGTTCCGCGCAGTGATGACATGTCATCTAATCTTGTACAGCACATTATCTAAACACTGTTACAGCATTCGTCATAATGAAATAAATATATTTCTAAAGCCAGCACAATGTACGATATTCCGATCGTCTCAACTGAAGCACAGGAATCTGGATCTGTGCCAAAATAATCTATCTAACCACGATGATGATTTCACAATTGATGTATTTCAAATGTTCCAAGAAATTAACATTGTTCAAATTGTTCAAAATGGAATGCACCAATAAAACTGCCATCTAACCCCCCCTCGGCCCTATTCGCGTACCACTACAACACCAGAGCTTATGCTAGCTTGCTAAATCCAATAAGACAGCAACGTTATGACAGAAACGGTACCAACAACAGGTGTTGGTTGCAAACGAAAGAGCAATCCAAGACCAGAGTGAACATCTGTGCTGCTTTTGAACGGTCGTGACTGCTGGACAGGTAGCTTCACTTTATGCCTATTGAGCGTATTCGATGTTTTTCATATTCAAAGAAGTTAGAAAGGATCTCCAACCCTACCTTTAAAGTACCATTAGACTGTATAGAAACAATCACACAGCCGATATTACAATCTGTTTCAGACGTACAAAACTCACATGAGCAGAATATGTTGTCATTCACATTGAAAAGACTGACAGCAGACAGACGGGAGCCTGTGACATCGTCACTGAGCAAGGGAAGTTGTCAGACGAGTGATTTATGAGCCCGCAGTCAAACAGTTGATTGGTTCTGTCTTCTCCTTCATTCTTTTACACCCCTGCTCTTATCGTGTGTCCTGCCCGAGGATAAAGTCGTTCAGGTGATGTGCTGCGGGTCACGTAACCTCGTGGGTATACACGAGCAGGACTTTTGTCATATTTCCTCCAGGACATGTAACCAAAAACGTGCAGACATGGAGTCTGTTATGTGTTATGCATGTTAATGCACGGGGGCTACTTTCTTTCAACAACATCACAAAACAATGGCGATCATCCATCAGTTTGACACAACGAAAACTATAACCTCATTAGTAGTTTTAGGTGGAGCTCTTTATAATCCATATAATCAGCAATATGTCCTTCAGTTAAGTCATGAAATTCAAATTTTCGACACTGTATTTGTGTAGACAGCACAGACAGCTGTCTGTCTCTGTCTCAGACAGTGACACATTTATCACTGGCTTTAGTGTGACAGAGGCCGCAGACTTAATCCTTAAGTGCGCAGAATTAATTTTGTCTTCCTTGACTCCCTGGCTCAGAACGCAGCGCCATATGGCACAGCTGGCCTCTGTAGGACACTGGAAGACACAGCTTCATGTCAGAGGTGAAGCAGAGCAGAAAACATGATGACTACTGTAACGCCCTGGATGACAAACTATCACTGTGCTTGACACTTCTTTGTTTCCTGGTTATGAAGGTGGGTAGAACCAGGCACCACAAAGAGCTGCTTTGCATTTCTGCTCAATGAAGTCAATCTCACATTCCATCTTAGTAGCCTGCGATATCTCACCAGGAGTTTGCTGCTCTAGTTTTTGTTTAGCGCTTTAGAGTTGTACGTGTGTGAGTACTGGCAGACGTCCTCATATAACCTCAAGCAAAGTTTCTAAGGTTACTTCTTTGTTCTCTTCGTGTCTCTCTTGACCACAACAACAACATAACACCAACTGGACAGGAAAATGTTGTGCTATGGGGGGCATATAGAGCGTAGATCGTATATGCTATAGTGGGGGCATATAGGGTCCTAAGTGTGGACCCTAGCACCCTAAAGCCCAATTTATACTTCTGCGTAAAGTGCTCTACATAGCTTATGGAGACCCTTCTAAGTCGGCAAGGGCTGCGATTGGTCCTCAGGACAGGCCGAGATAGCGCTGCTCTGTGCCGGCTACTGTGCGCACCGAGCGTCCACAGAGGTGGAGCTGATCACCGATGCCAAACTATAAATACGTCATATCTTAATACAAAAACCACATGTTTAGACTCTAAATGTCTAATTTCTCACCTCAAATGTTATTCCGCTGCAACAACAACAACAACAGTCTTCCTCTCTCGGACGCCATTGCTCACTGTAGCAAGAAGCACAACAACCTTGCGTAGCGATCCCTACTGATCGGGCGGGAAATTGCAGTGCATATCCGGCACCACGACGAAGAACTATGAAGGCTCGAGGGGTCTCCGTGGCTTTAAGGAAGGTACGACCTAGACTTTAATTGCATCAGAGCGTGGGATTGTTCTCCTGACATGCGGTGACATTATGATTGACACTCGTCGTTGCTACCACTCCTCTTGTGTCTCAAGTATTACCCCCAGTTGTCACCGTTCTCATATGAGACGATGTATGGTTATCCAAGGATTTGAGGTGATTCCATAGCTACAATGTTTTTTTTTTATATTGTAGGTGTCCCACTGTGAAAAGTCCTGCCTTTGTTTAACACAATATGACTCACACGCAGCGACATTTGACACCGGACCCCAGGGCTGAAGGGAAATTGCGGTGACATGCTGCTGTCTCTGCTGCCACACCATAACACTGGGTGCCTTATTCCAAAACAACAGAAAACTCAGCTGCATTTCATTTTTTTTTTCTCAATATGTGGTTATTTTAGCTGTCTCTAATGTATATAGTCCTAATGCTGGAATGAATATTATCAATATTGACATGTTTTATTCTGGGATAAAGAATTGAAGCGCCACAGAGACATATGAGCATCACTAAACCCCCCCACCCTCCTCCTGTGGTTGCTCCTGGAAACGTTATATCCCTGAATGTCAGGAAAGTGAGAGATGGTGCCGGGTGTCTGACGATGACAGAGCCAACAGGCACCGATACGCTGAGAAACAATGCAATTATCCAACCCTGCATCATTCCTAGCCGAGATGAGGTGTGAGGATAGAAAAGGGAGTGTGCTACTTGTGTCTTATATCATGCATCAGTCAGGTTGATAACGGCGGCTTTAAAGACACTGTCACGTCTGCCTATAAATGTTGAAATATGTGCGAGTCATTGCATTTATCAACTATATACTATATGTCTCTCTTGGGCCAAGAAATAATCTGATGCATTTTCCGCTAGTCTATTTTTGTCCGAGTGTAAAACATCAATTATGTCATTAACACATCTTTTGTGGCACATGACATCTCCTCGCTCAATCTGAACCTCATTCATGCACTTTGTCCCACCTTCACCCTATTTTCCTTTGCTCCTCCGGGGATGCTATAGCGTCG
This sequence comes from Microchirus variegatus, assembly GCF_963457635.1. Classification (NCBI taxonomy): domain Eukaryota; kingdom Metazoa; phylum Chordata; class Actinopteri; order Pleuronectiformes; family Soleidae; genus Microchirus; species Microchirus variegatus. The sequence goes on along the minus strand of NC_139822.1, from coordinate 13,903,358 downwards.
CTGTAATTCATGAGCAGATTACGAGAAGATACGGTATCTGAAGGCAGCAGGCCTCGCAGAGACAGCAGTTGAGAGACAAGGAGAGCATAAAAGAGGAAGGAAAGACAATGACGGAAACAGAGAGGCTGTGATTGGTGACTGCAGAAGTCAGCTCGCACAGAAGTGAATCTGATAAAAAAAAAAAAGAAGAAAGAGGGGATGGACACAAAGGGAAAAGACAAAGACATCAATACAGTCAGACAGAGCGTCTTTGTGATTGGCCCACAGGGACAAAGTTGCACCAAAGCCACTCAATTAATCTTATGGCCTTAAAGACGCTCTGTTAATCGGACGACAATATACAGTTTCTCCAGTCATTTGGCCCAAGGCGAGCACATCACAAGCTCCACATTTTCAGTGAAACACCCATAAAAAGAACCAAACAGCATAAGATAATAATTGATACCACAGTTAAATATCTACAGGCTGTGTTTAAAACAAAACAAAACAAACATACATGCCCTGAAATAACTATCCTAAAATTTGAATTTGAGGCTAATTGGTGTGTGTGGATCACGCCACTAAAATTGAAATGTCAAGATCAGTCTGGTTAACCTTGTGTTATTATTAAAAAATAGTTTGCCACTCTGTGGTGTTGCACCCCTACAGAGTTTGTATTAGAGTGATGTGTGTTAGTTTTTACCTCCAGACTCCCGTTGTTCCACCTGCAGCCTCATTACAACAACCGAGACGGCACAAACCTGAACAGCTCGCGGCGGCCTCGCTCCGCTTCCTCTGCCAATGACTCATGAAGCACACTACGTCCGTCCGACTGACCGCCACCATCATCATCATCGTCATCGCTCGCGCATCCCCTCAGACAGCTGGTACACAGTCGGAGAATGGGATCTGGCTACGTCCCAGCGCGCTGCAGCACATCCTGTAGAAAAAACCCCACAAAAGAAGAAGTCAAAAATATCGTACTGGACATGAGCGACGGTGTCATCGAACACACTATGCTGCTGGGAGACGGGCATAGAAACTGACTCACAGGCCACATTATTAGGTTCAATTGCATGTCAATGCAAAGACCTGTATTTCTGCATGTAGACGTGGTGCAGACGACCTGCCGAAATTTGAACCGAGCGTCAGAATGCATGGGGAAGAAAGGTGATTTTGAATGATTGTTGGTGACAGATGCTGATCTACTGGGATTTTCACACACAACCACGTCTAGGGTTTGCAGAGAATGGAGAATATCGAGAGAGCGGCAGTTGCAACACGGCCCTGTTGATGCCAGAGGTTATAGCACAGTGGACACAATGGGTTTAAATGATAGAAAGACAAAGAATCTTACACTGTAATAAACTCATCTACAGTACAAGGCTGATACAATGCAGTCTGGTGTTGATATGCACACCATATTCACCCGGCATCTAAGCTGGATCAATACTGCATGCTGTGTGTGGGGAACAAAAGACCAGCTCTTCCATTTAAAATGTTCTCTCAAACCTGAAATAAATAAATAAATAAAAAAAAGACTCTCTATGAAAGTGTCGATATTCGAGTAATGCGATATGAGTCAGTCTCCTCTGTCACGGTGTAACCATAGCATGATAACACAGTCTGGACCAACAGGCGGCACCCTCTCTTTCCTCCACTCTCGTTTTTTTTTTTTTTGCCTGGTGTTCATGGAAGTGGGGGGCGGATGGGTGTGTGGAGGTGGGGGGGGGGACCCCAGTAACAGGTTTGATTGGAAAGCATCCAGCCCCTGGCAACCAATCCCCCTGCAGTACCACACACACACACACACACACACATACAAGGTTTCCGTGGCAACTGTAGTGCAGGGGGTAGACAGAATGATTTGGTCTATGGAGCGAGCCAGACTATGGTGACGGGGGACGAGGCCTCTACCAGAGAGGGCGGGGGGGCAGGGGGGGCGGGGGGACGACAACGACGGTGACCACTGGTCCATGATGGAGAGAAAACAGTCAGCAAGAGATGGAGGACAAACATTAGGCTCCATCAGGGCAGAGATCTTTCATTAAACACCTACTGAACTCATTGTTTTAACATATGAAATGGGCATGATGATTCAATTATTAACGGTTCGGTGACAGTGGAATAAACAGCCCACACACCCACAGATGTGTCTCCAAATGTTCAACTCATAAATATGTTTTTTTTTTTCTTTCTGCCTGATGCTGTCAGGATGATTTTGAGCGTCTGTCTTGCTGTTTCTTTTTATTGTAAAAAAATATTGCCATCTGGTTAGTCCTGGATGTCACCCTGCTTCCCAAATTTGGGATTTTTGGAGATTGAACCAGTTCTCTCTGGTTGCTGGAATGGAATTAACTGCCGTTTCTGCTGCTGCTGTTGTGTGTGTGCATATTTAGTCGTCTACTGTATGCACCGATGCACATGCAAGAGAAAGAAAGAGCAAACGAGAGAGAGAGAGAGAGATGATATGCGTGTGCATTCCCAGCATCCTTTGTTGTCTGGCCTGATAAATGTGGCTTAGCCCAGAATCGTCCGTTTAATCTTGCCACCATTTTGTCGTCTGGCGGTGTGTATGGCTCTTCTCTGTCTCTCTCATGGCAGTCATAGCAGCAGGCTTAACTCCCCAGAATGGTTACCATAGCAACAATGACAGAGGTTTATCAGTGGCTATGGGCTGCTGCTGCTGCTGCTGATGCGCTGTGATGTGGCTCGCCCGTGGTTTTTTTTTTGGGAGATTGGTGGAACCAGCGATGGCGGCCACACCTTGACGAGAGGAAGATGGAGATCAAGATTTCAAGTTGACTGCAAATTCAGATACACAAACATGTCTGTGTGCACCAATCAGCGCTGTCTGGTCTTAAGAGAGTGAGACTTCAAACTTCATTTCTCTTTTTCACCCCCCCTCCACCTTGAATGAATTAGACTTTTTTCTTTTCCTTCTCTTCCTCCCTCTGCTCTGCTGCAGCTGAGTTGTGATTTGAAAAAGCGTTTGGTGTAAATACCGCTATTGTTGGGAGGTGTAATCATACATTCATGAGGGAGAGGGATCTAGGGAGAAGCACAGAATCTAGGTCACGGATGCACTGGCGAGTCTCTGAGACGGCTGCTTCGCTGACTCTCTCTTTCTAAATCTCGCTTTCACTCTTTATGCTCCTCTTTGTCTTGCCGGCAATCGCTTCTTTTCCTCCACTTCTTCGCCCTCTCTCATCCCGTTCTCTTCATCTCCCCCTCCTCCCTCACCACCCCCTCTCCTCTCATTTGTATTCCTCTACTCCCCGTCTCCTCTCATCTTCTGCACTCTCATCTCTACAAAGCTCCTCTTCCTCTGTTTTCTATACTGTCTTCTGTACTTTGCCTCTTGAGTTTGCTGTTGACACATTTTCCCATCCGAGCATTCAGACTCAGGAAATAAAAAAAAGAATAAAAACACACGCATCTGCATCTATGTATAATCACATCGTAACACCTGCACACGGCTGAGCCAACAGCTCATAGTAATGGCCCTCTTGACCATCATCAGTCAAGGAGAAGGTCATGTTGTCAGTGCTTTTACAACCATCTCCAAGTCCACTGTGACGCACTGAGCAACACATTAGCAGAGACTGACCTTGTGAGTGTATCTGTGAGTACGAGACATTTGCTGCTGGAGTAACATCAAGGGGAGCGAGGGATGGATGGACCAAAAGGAGGAAACCAGCCCTGTATTAAAGTGTGTGTGGGGGGGGTGTTAAAATTTCATGCATTGCATTTGTGCATTTTCAAATAAAGTCTGGCCTTGGAACACACGTTTACTCAGTAGTTTGTGATTCAATACAATCATTTAGTATTATGCTTAGGTTAAAAAACTGATCACGAGGGTTGGATAGCGCTTAATATCACAATATTGAACACTTTAGTTGATCTGAGGCCTACATTTGTTTCAGTGTTCGGCTACTTTAATGAAGTGATGAAGCACCACGTGGGAGGAGATGACATCTGAGGTAGAGCTGCATATTGAGATCAGGGCTTCCCAGTAATGGCATCGATTAATTATACAACTCTGATGTGACATAACTGTGATATTTTAATGCTATCAGCGCGTCTCAGCTGAACTGGGTGAAACCTTATAGTAGCAGCGTAGATGTTCCAGTTACAGCTTTAACATTTGCAAGAAAAGAGACATTGGAGGAAAGTTTCGGGTGTCACTATTTAGTTGAGTTCCACTTTTGAACTTCAACAGGAAGCTTCCACTTCTAACAGTCTGTCAACATTTATCTTTTGTCATGCAATGTGCATCAAAGGTGAATGGGAAAGCAGCAACTTGTCAAATCGGGTTATTTAAACATTAAACCACTTAAATTGTACCTTAAAAGTTACCTGAAAGCTTCATGTTTGTCAGTCTGGAACAGGGTTTTTCACTCCTGGTCCTGGGGAGCCACTGTCCTGCAAGTTTTAAATGTGCAGGGAAACACCTAAAACATGCAGGACAGTGGCTCCCCAATATCAGGAGTGAGAAAACCCCTGGTGTGGAAGCTAATGTTTGCTGATTAACTTGATCTAAGGATCTAAGCTAGGATTTGTTTGATTTTAATTCTGATGAAGAACCTAAATCTCTGGATCTGTCCATCCACCCCCTCACGCTGAGGAATTATAAAGAGTATGAGTTATCCGGCCACCCCAAAACCCAACACACCCACTGGCATTGAACCCTCTCCTCTCCAGATAATCCATTTGTATATTTTCAATTAAATATTGGGGGCTGGGGAGGAAGTGGACAGTAAGCTCTCACCCTCGGCTTGGAAAAACGCTGTACTCTCGTGACCTAAATATAAAGCTAAAGAAGTGAGAGTGAAGCCGGGGGATGTGTGTTCGCGGGGGGGGCAAAACAAACACAAAAAAACCACACACGCACAAATAAATTAGGTCACATATTTCCCAGGTTCATGACACAGAAGTGGATTGCGCTGAAATAATCACGGTCATGTTTGAATCTGGCAGGCGGATTGCGGGTCATCTGGGGCAAGTGGGTGAAGGGATGACTCACGTTTGTGTTGCGGTGAATTGTCGGCGGAGTCACACTCTCCGTCTTTGGCTCGAGTGGAACTGCAGACAGCAGAAAATGAGAGGGACGCAAAAGTCAACATTCTTCAGCTTCAACTCTCAGGGATGTGGGTTGGTTAAAAAAAAAAAAAACGAGTTTGCAAAAAAAAAAGACTTAACATATTACATGGTTGAAATGTCCACAGCATTAAAAGTGGCTAAGCCACATTAAAGAATATGACCAGTAGTTGCTGCCTCAGTTTTTATCTCAGTTATTTTCAAATCTCTCAACTCCATTATTATTTTGTCATTCTAATCTTGGTCGTCTTGCTCTTCCTTTCCCTCCATCTTTTCGTCTGGTTTTCCGTCTGGCCTCCACTTCTCTCTCTCCCATGTCTTCCTCTTTCCTGTCTTCCATCAGTATTCATGGCTTTTCGGGGGGGAAACCGCTTTCAGGTTTCTTGCTGAACCCTTGTCCTCTCACACAACCCCTCCCTCTTTCCTTCTCCATCTCCATCCTTTTTTCCCCTTCACCCCTTCTACCCATGCAGCTTCTCCCCAGAACCAGCACGAGGCCAAGACAGGCTCATCAATAACAGGAGGAGACTTAAACACAAGTCCAGATCTAGCCTAGAGCTTTGAATATTTAGGAATGAGATGCTGTTGTAGATGTTTTTCTTCCCTTCCTCCACACTCTTTCAGTCTCAGTAAATATAGGCCTCCTCCTGGTGCTAAATCCACATCCAACACCACTGCTTCTTCTTCATCCCTTCCTCTTCTTCTCTAAAACGGCTGATGTTTGCTTCTTTCCATGCCTACCTCCTCCTCCCTCTGCTGCCACTTACCACTGCTTCGTCAATCAACCAGTCCTGAAGGCTGGACTTTCATAAATGTCACATCAAATCAAGCAGCGCAGCATCCCTGAAGTTGCAAAATAAGAAAGGAAAGGGAGAATTTCGAGAACGGTGGGAAGCCGAGCAGAGCAGGATGACAGCGCAATTAAGGTACCTTGGTCTTTCGACTTTTCAATATTTTAACCTCTCTGCAGTGTCCCTGTGCACTACTGATAGCTTTGGTACCTCAGTGTCTAATTTAGAAGTGCTCTTTTCTTTCGTACAGCACACCTCCACCATTTTAAAAAGGTGAGAGATGATGCAAAGGAAATGCTTGAGCAGGAGGTGAGACCTTGAACGTCCCCCCACCAGAGATCGTGATGAATGAAAGACGAGCGCACGGAAACAAAAACAACACACGCAGGCCTTACACAGTGTTTGTGTACATTGAGCTCACACGTGAATAGTTCATGCTTCATAGTAAGTGTGTTTTCATGTTTGCATTCCTTCCAACACGGGAGTATAATGTTTGACTGCTGGTATGTAAGCGCACGTCGCGATATTTACACAAAAGCTGACTCACTGCCAGAGTCAGCTCCCACTTCCTGTGTCACATCCAGCCGACCCAAAAAACAGAGGCCGAGTTTCCTCCCCCCCCCCGGTGCATCAGCGCCTTCGTATCGTGTGTGCTCCACTGAGCAGCAGGGAAGTTTTTTCATGTTTGGCATGATTTTAAAGTGCTCCATTGGAAATAAGTCAAGCGTCAGTAAGTGGGCGTCCTCTGGGTACGGCTCTGTGGCAGCAGCTAGTTTGACCATTTGTGGCAAACAGAATTCTAAATAATTTTATTGATCTTAACACTAATAATATGTCAAATTTCTCTTCTCACTGTATAAAACACACGTTTTTGAGTTTCTTTGTCTCCCAGTGTGCAAAAACAGGCCGAAAAATAGAAACTACTCTTCTCTCTTGCGACAAAGACGCTGATTCGCCGGCGTCCATATAAGGTTCAGGAAAGGGGTTTTAAAGGGTTCTCTGGATCAAAATGGTTCTTACTGGAACCATTAGTGTTACCAAGAACCCTTGAAAAAGCCTTTCCTCAGGAAATGGTTCCAGGTAGAACCTTGCAGAAGGACCCTTTAGGAACCCTAGTGTACAGTGATGCAAAGTGCACTTGTGTAAACGTGACTTCAGCGTGGATCTTGTCCAGTTTGCAACATTTTGGGATTTATTGGCAGAAGTTTCATACACTATCAGCTGACATGTTTGTGCATAACCCATTTTTTGGTTTTCATAGCCTTAGAATCAGCCTTTCTGTGTGTACTTTATAGGCAAGGGCCTTGTTGTACACATGGCTCGCCATCTTTTCTTGCCACGTTCCCATAGCAGCCTGAATGGATGTGTTTAAAGTGGGACCTTATGACACAAACGAATGGTCAATGGCCTTGTGAACCATAAACCCATTGTATAAACCAACACAGAAGAAGAAGAATGAGTAAACACCAGTAAGAATGGGAAACTGGAGAGAATTGCGAAATAGTGTTTTCAGCCTTCCTATGATGCTTAGGGCCACCACAGTTCCCTGAGTACTTTGCAGTCTCAAGCATCCAGCATGAGGATGCATCATGCACCAGAAATTCATATAATCTCATATAATCCAACCAGTGCTATACTGTCCATCCATCAACATTGACTCCAACTCTGCTGAATGTTAAACCAGACAGACTGTGATGAGAGACCAATGATCCTTCTAGGAACTGTTGATTCTCATCCACAGGGAACAGGTGGGGCCGAGCTCTGCCTCTCAGGTGGTGTCAGCGGTGTCAGACACTGGGCGGCTGCTTCTAATTAAGCTGTCTCGGTGACAAGTGTATCCACAGTCTTCTCCGGGCCACGCCACGTGGTGCTGAGCTTAACTGAGCGAGTAATAGGCGCCCAGAGAGAGCGGCCTGACCTCTGAGCCCCTCCCCTCCAGCGATGTGGCCAATTAGATAAAGACCGGGGTAATGCAGCACCAGCTTTGTTTATGTCTGTGTTCAATAGATAAGAGAGCTCGCATTCCTATAAGTGTATGTGAGTCCTCGCGATTTTGTGCGTAAGTGTGTATACGTTGACCCCGACGGAGGCCAAGCCCTTGCCACCTGCTCTTGAAACAACTTTTAGGGCAGAATATGATGACATTAGCACTTCTCATAGACCACTACATACCCAACCATAGCTCAGCTGTTGGATTGTGCGAACCAGATGGGTCAACCAATGGATCCGCAGTTATTAATGAATAATAAAACCCACATACCTTCAATTTCAACCACTTTGGAGACACCATTGCTCCGGTTTATTGGAAATGCAATAAGTCGCATATGCCGAAGGATTTGCACATATGCACATATATGGGAGACGAGTGGAACACATAGCACGTTCACTCACACACGCACACAAAGACCGGCTAAGTAGCTAAGCAGGGCGCTTAACAGGACCAACAGCAGGGAAAGGTAAAACAAACACTGAGGCCACCAGTAAATCACCTCCATCCGCAGCAGCTCACCGGGGCTTGGATGGCACTGAGAGGCCTCATGAGAAACACAAAAACCAGGGAGGAGGTCTCACAGGACCTGGGCAGTGATGGAATGGGACCCAACGTCTAATAAACTGAAAAAGTTGACAAAAAAGTAGTGTTATACGTTGATTTAAATAGTCAAAAAAAGGGGGTTTAAACTGGTTTAACTGACCCGGGTGAGTCTGGTTCATTTTTTGGCAGCAATGGCAATACTGGCATCATTTACAACTGTTATAATAGATGTTTTTAGCGAACCTTAACTTTTTACGGCTTGGTCCTGTGCTCACTATATTTATGTCATCTTTATGACTTTTTATTAGTGACTTAAAATCATTCACTGAAGTAAAAGATACAAAACGATGTTCCATTGTGCCGCAGACGCCAAAGGGATGATGCAATATACAAAATCTCACCCTCGGAGGAAAAGACACACACACACACACACACACATAGGGCAGGATGGGCGGAGAGCAGAGGCAGACATGGACATGGTCACAACTGCAACAAATATCATACCATGGTCCCTCCCTCTCACAGCCCTGATTCCCTTTCCCCTTCATGCTCCTACAGTTCTGTCATCCTGAGTGGCAGGAAGTGGAATGTTCGCCCTTTGACCTCACAGGAATGTTCTCCTCCTCTGTTGAAGCAGCAGCAGCAGCAGCAGGACATCTCCCTGCCTGTGACACTCGGGTCACCCCAGCTTTGTCCCCCGCTCTCTTAAATTTTACGAGATATTCGCGCCACTCGATGTCAGCGCCGTATCATTTCCACGCAGTTAAGTCGAGCTAAACTACGTCCCCCTTTCAGCCTCAGTTAGGCAGCTTCCAGTTTAGCTGTTAGCATGCCGAGTGCTATTCGATGAACTTTGAAATATCCATTCATTAAACTGACAGAGCATGAAATGTCTGTTTGTCACTACTGTAGCGCATACAGGCCCGAGTTTCCTGGACCATTACTCCAGTGGACTCAGCTGAGGCAGCAGGATAACGCTGACTAATAGGGGTTAAACGCTTCAAGTGATGGACATTATACCCCACTGATGAGGCTGTGCAGTGGCAACTGCCCGTTTCCTTTGTGCTTATTTGTTCATTTCCGAGGCAATGACCATTAAAAATAAAATTGGTTGGCATAGAGCCGTAGAGTAACTTATTGCTGCGTTGAAGGGGTATTTATTCAAGCTGGCTATTAAACACTGAATCTATTAGGGCATACAAACCTGACAGCAAATTAATTTGTAGATGTATTCACTCTGTTGGAGCAGTGGTATTGGATTTCCTGCAGTAAGCTCTTTCTGAATGAGATGAGTGGAGGGCAATGCTGCACATATCTCGAGTTATGTAAGCTGACAATACACTTGATTCCCAGCAATGTGTGAGGTTTCGGATTGTGATTTCCCTCTTCACGGCTCATAGAGTAACAGATCAGGCCTACGTCAGCATTGGAAAAGTGACCTCCTGTTTACCCTTTGCCCACCTCCACTGACCACTGTTGGCATGAGGCCCCTGAGGTACTTTTCAGAATGGCTCAGTTTCCTCTCATCACCTATTAGATCCAGATGAGACCCAGACCTCCCCCTCCTCCTCCTCCTGACCACAGCCCCGTCTCAACTATTCACAATTGAAAGCAGATGGCGGCTAACACAAGCCAAAGCTGAAGCTGCTGCGGTGTGCATTTGCCAGGACAAGACAGGGGCCATGTTTTCTAACTCACAAATTCTCTTCCATTAAAGGGAGTGTGATTGAATGTCAGCGGCTGTAAAGCTGAGCCGGAGCTCATATACTGGAATATAACGGGTTTGATTTAAAAACACGGCTCAGAAAAGGCTGCGTTTCTTTTCTTTTTTTTGCGCAACAAAGACTGTCAATCATGATCGTATCTGCAGCCCTGCTGAGGCACGATCTCATAAAACTCTGAAGGTAATACGAGACGCCGTATTGAGAAGACCCCTCCATGTGGCCCCGCTATCATGTTGTGCGATACTGTCACACAGTCACGCCATAAAAATCTCATTTATGTGTGTGTTTTAGGGTGTTAGACAAACCTAGGCGATGTGTGTGCAGATAATCTCACGCCAGAAATTCAAGAAAGGAATTCAATTTTCACAGGGTGTAGTTCTCTCAACATGAAGGGCCACCATGGAGCACCAAAACTTTCCACTGAAAGTCATCCTAATAAAGTTACTAAGTTTGGTTTAGCAGCTCATTAAGGCAGGGTGAAATAGTTTTATTACACTTTTTACCGTCTGAAAACCCTTAAGATGTTGAGTGAAACATTAATGTTTTGATTAATACACATATTAGATTTCACAAAAGTCCACTCATTTCATTTAATGGAGCATCAGGTTCTTTTGGGATCTTTGATGTGCACAGTTCGGTTAATGATTTGTACCACTTAATTCCGTGCTAGAGACTTAAACGTTAGGTGGCCATAAATATGACTCCAAACACATGCTAATGTTGCTCTGTGTCTGTAACTGTTCTGGAAAACTAGAACACCAAATCCATCAGGATTGTGTTTACAGTCCGTTACGGAGCCAAAATGATAATTTATCAGTTCACGGCCAACGTTAACTCTCCCTATCGTCGATACTTGCCGAAAAACACAAAGCATTGGCAACTGCAGCTCCGGAAAAAGCGCACACGCCCCAGCATCTAGACTGCCAAAATAAAGATGTAGAAGAAGAAGAAGAAAGTAGCCCAATTACATGTGTAAACAACATGAATAAAATAAAAATTTATTATTTGACTTGGGAGTGAACGCCAACTGCATCCGTTCCAATTGCAGACAAAAGCCAGATGTTAGCAGGTATTAGCACAAAAGCGGCTATGGAGTCAAATTCATGATTTATATTAGAGCTCACATAGAGTGGTCCTGTTGCACATACATGTTAGTTATGAAGGTCTACTTACATATAATAACTTGTTTTTATGGTCAAAAACCTCCTAGTTGCTGCAAACGAGCCGATCTAAATCTCTCCTCACTGAAGCTCTCGTCAGTCGCACCGTTTCAGACTAAAATCTCACCCCCAGAAGACAGACTGTGTTGTGATTGGCCAGCCAGTGTAGAGCATTCCCAACTGTCTTGTAATTGGCCAATACCTGGAAGTGACGTAATCAGCACACCAGCTCTCAGAAGCAAAGCTCCCCCCTCTGGAACGGTGGATGCACTGCTACTCATTATCAGAACATTGTTTTAACAATGTTTAAAAATAGCTTTGTCACGACTCCCCGCCGCAGTCGGACACAGGACACAGAGTCAGAAGACACCGTCGCTCGTGAAACACCTCCACAACGGACGGTATTCTTCTTCTGCGGTACAATCTACGCAACCGGATGTGCACGGAGCAGGAGGATCCGTTGTTCAGGAGAAACTATGTTTACGCAACCAGAACAGGTTTTTTCAGAGATCTCGCTGAGCCCGAGATTACAATACATCAGAGCGTTCTCAGCAGTGGCTGAACTGTTTGTTTCGAACCTCCAGGGCTTCATGAACGAGTTAATGTCGCAGATACACACCAAAAAAACAGCGTTAATTGGAACTTCCTGTCTTAGTCCGCTTTAAAAAGACCAATATCAAACCAATACGACTGCAAAAACATTCATGGGCCCCTAATCCTCATCACGATATCTGCAACTGCTGCTCTTCCCCCGGGAGTCCATGTGGGTCTGGGTGCTGACACGCTGGGGGTCTCTGTCCCCTTTCTAATCTCTGTTTACGTTGCTGTCTGTCCAGCGTATTCAGCACCTAATCGTCCCAGTGCCGGGCACCCATCACATCATAAAACAAGGCTTCCTCTTTGACCTTCAGTGACTGGGTGACCTCTGACCTTGTCATTCTGCATACGCATTCACTCAAACATACACTGCCAGTCGTGCACCTGATAAAAAACGCGGTCCAGGACGCAGCTGTACTCTTGCTAAAGAGGGGGAAAGAACACAGCGGCTGGTGTGAGTGATTTGTTGCTTGTCTGGTTTGAACAGAAAAATCCTCATATTTGATTTATTATGCTGTCATCCCTTTGTCTATCTGTCTGTCTCCTCTCTCTATCTCTTCCTCCTCTTGTTTCCCCCTCCACCCCCTGTACACCAATCTTCCCCTGCAGCAGTTTCCAATTAAGATTAGACCCCCAAAAAAAGGAGGACAGTGAGAGCATTTGCTCTATTAGTGGCGGAGACGCGTAATGTGATAAATGACTGAGGATTAATGGGAAGGAATAAATAAATAGTAACGAGGCCAATAAAAATATAGCATGTACAGAATGTATACGGACTTGCTGAGCTCATCTTTTGAGAAACTGCATTTCTTTCTTTAATTCATCCAACCCTTTTCAAACCACCTGGGAACAATCATTATAGTTGAGATAAGCCTCATCGTATAAAATGACTATGAACTTTATATAACCTCAGAATGGATGTCCGTGTGTGTATATCTGTGTTATGTAGGGTGTTTTGTACTAAAGCTAATGTTGATACTGTTTTCTTTTGTGTGTCATTTCCTGACACGTTTGTTGAATGGCCATGAATAAAGATTAAAGGTGCATTATGTAATAAATCTAAAGCAACTGGCCATAAAATCCTCCTACTATGTCACAGAGACTCAGGAATAATGTTCATATAACAAACTGAACTCACCAACAACAACAGTACAGCCAAAATATTTGCATTAAAAAACTTAAAAATTAATAAATATTTTGCAGACTGCAAATCATGTTTATGTTTTGAAATCATGTTTTGGCATGTGCGCCACCTACCGCCATCTACCAATCATTACAGTCAGTAGAGTCTCAGCTGCCGAGCAACAACGGGTTGCCAGTTACGTCAGAAAACGTAACCAAAAGACCTCAGTATTTTGAATTTGAATTTAGTAAATGTTTTTGGCCACATTCTTACATATGGCACTTTTAAATAATCCTATGTAGGATTCTGAATGCTGTTCATGTTATATGAGTTCCTATTAGATATTGTACATCCATTTGTGTATGATAATCAAGTTATATAGTTCCACAATTCAAATGGAGAACTGGAGAATTATGTGATGCACGTGTGATCTTTTCTCTTCATTTCATATGTATAATACCTTCAATCACAGTCCCTTGTGAAGCCACCAAACACATTAAATGTGTGCTTTTGCAGCTCGGCTAACAGATTCGGCAGCTGCCTCTTTCCTGTGCTGCGATTTAACCGCAAAAAAAACACATCTAAAAGAGAGACAGATGATAAATGCAGTGAAACGTGTGTCAATATGAGACGGAGAGATCGCCTCAGGTCAAGTGTGGCCTCTGAATGGAGTATGGCGAACTCAAAACACGACCATTTTAACAAGCGGCGGATACAACTCGATCATCAACTATTGTTCTGGCTTTGACTGTCATACAATATCTGCATCCATTTGACTGTTGGCTAAAAGACAACGCATGGTATTTACCTGCTACAGCACACTGTGAATGTTTCCTTGGCGTCCTAATGAGGAGGAATCCTCTCAGGCCAGGCGTTGAGGACATCCACTCAGTGGACACTGACTGCCTTGGTCTTCCTGCCAGGAGACAACTGTATTAATTGGAGTCCTGACAGACCTATTCATTCTATTCCACACACAGAGAAACAGAGCCTATAGTCACTTTCTCCATGAGCGAGACAGGTAAGAAGACACAGCGAGGGCCGTTGCCAGAAACGGGTCAAACATACAGCATCTTTACTGCTCATTTGCAAGCTTTGATGCCTGTGTGTGTGTGTGTGTGTGTGTGTGTGTGTGTGTGTGTGTGTGTGTGTGTGTGTGTGTGTGTGTGTGATATGGCGACACTGTGGCCATAATTAGGTCCTCTGAAGAGTGTTTTAGCTCCTGTGTGCATGAGTCAGCACAATTGAAGGCAGAGTGTGTTTGCCTCCGCTACAGTAGGTGGCAATATGTGCCCTTTGAGTGTGTTAGTATAGGCGTAAAGCCGTTAGACAACAGATTAAGTACATTTTGCATTCATTAAGCTGGTAGAGTATGAGTTTGGTCTCCTCGTCAATCCAAAAACACAATAGTCTGGATTTTCGGCTGTCTTTTCATTCTATATAACTGGCTTTCTTCAGTTATTATCAGGTCAAACATTTGTCGATGTATTTTAAAGTTTTAGTCATGTAAATGCACAGAGTGTGTGTGTGTGTGCAGTGGTGTACGTGTGCAGTAGCTTGATTGTGGTCTATAAGTCTGGCTGCCAGTGCTGCGGTAATGGATGATGCCGCTGAGCACTTTGTGAACCCTCTGACCTCTACCAGCTTCACTGGCAGAGCGCGTAGAGGAGAAGAGGAGGAGGAGGTAGCGGTAGCTGCACACCACACAACCCGAAGACAGCAAAGAGAGCCTCGCGGCAGGGATATTCAACAGCCACCCGTTTAATTCAATCGCGTTCTAGTCCCAACACTCAGATGTTTTTAATGAATCGCACACAATAGACCCAGTGGCTTCACGATCACATCTGGCCCGCACCGCTCTCAATTACAGCCTTAGCTATGGCACTCTTAGCAGCAACACACACCACAGCAGCTTTAACTTATGTCGAGTACGTCGGTGGATAAATCCAAAGCCAAATCCAAAGCACACACCGTAAAAATGTTGATTAATTGCACATCTGTTGAAAATAAAATGTAGAGAATGTTTTCCCTTCCTCTGGGGAACACGGACAATACAGTTTTGCAATGGATCGCGTGTCCAAACCCACTCCGCTGGTACGGCCAACGATAGAGGAAACGAGAGTTTTTTTTTGCTGAGCTCAAGATTTTCCTACGTTTCTAAATAAAGAAACAGCATCTCAAGACAACAGGGAAGTGATGACAGTGAACTTGCCCCAGCGTAAACTTTCTTTACTCGAGTCAGCGCTTGCAGTCTTACTCAAGTGGGTTTCCTCATGTGTCGTCCTGTCTGTGGTCAGCTCTACAGTCACTTGAGGCAGTGACCTGAGGTGGCAAGGAAGCCGAAATTAGCCGTGCACACTTCCTCTATTGATGGCCTTCATGTTGGGATATTCAATCTCGCGTGATGGTATTTAGAAATTGTTGTGTAATAGAAGAGTTTTCCACAGTGATTCTGGGAAGTGACTGCATTTATTTTAAAGTTAAATTCCACTTCATGTGACGTGCCAATCGTCTTTCATTTTCAAAAGGATGACACTATTTCTGTTTTCTGAGAAAAGGGTTGGTTTCATTGACAATGGGTGATTGACAAGAAAGCCCACATTAAATGAATCAGAAATACACTCTATACATTGTCAATGTGGTAAACGACTATTCTAGCTGCAAACGTCTGGTTTTTAATGGAATATGTACATAGGTGTATAGAGGCCCATTTCCAGCAACCATCTCTCCAGTGTTCTAATGGTACGTCGTGTTTGCTAAACGCGTTAGAAGCTTTTGGATGATTAGAAAACCCTTGAAAACCCTTGTGCAATGATGTTAGCACAGCTGAAAACAGTTTTGGTGGTTCTTTGACGAAAGGACACAAGTATTATTTTCAATACAAATCATTATTTCAAATCTTGTCAATGTTTTGACTATATTTTCTATTCATTTTGCAACTCTTTGGATGAATAAAAGTGTGACTTTTAATGGAAAGTGTATGGTTAAACTTATAGAGGCTATAAGAATGTGCAACATAGTGTCTTATATCCTTTTTTCAGCACAACCTAGGCAATCTGATGAAATTTTTTTTACTCAAAATGTTTAATATCGGATTGAATTTGGGAAATTTGGAAATAAGCCACAGTTCAAAGTTCACTTGGCTCGTTTTTATGTACACAAAAAAATTGCACACTTATCGCTATACATCACTACTACCAATGCCATAAATAATGAAATTAATCATAAGACGGCAAACTGTCCATATGTCCATACAAGGGTTGCGTTGTGTTACTGCAGTCATTAAAACATCAGATCTATGGGAGACAGGGGGCATTAACATGTCAACACGAGCCAAGAATATACTTTCAAAACCTAGATTCCTATGTCAAAAAAATTTATTTATGTTTTAAAAAGTGGTTTATGATCTTGATTATGACATATTGCACTGGTTTCTGTCAGGTTGCAGAGGGTGTGTGTGTGTGTGTGTGTGTGCATTGTTATACTTTTCTTTAGTTTAGGACCTTTTCTGGCATAAACACTGACCTTGTCAGGACCAGTAGTCCTCATGGAGACCAAAACCTTGTCCCAATGAGACATAATCACATTTCTGAGGAGTGTGGAGGATAAAGAGGTACACTCTTAGAAATAAAAGTGCTAAGTAGAACCATATAAGGTTCTTCGGCTTGTCCTCATAAGAGAACCCTTTTTGGCTTCACCAAGAACCCTTTTAAAACCCTTTATTCAGGAAAGGGGTTTTAAAGGGTTCTCTGGATCAAAATGGTTGTTACTGGAACCATTAGTGTTACCAAGAACCCTTGAAAACCCTTTCTTCAGGAAAGGGTTTTTCAGAAGCAAATGGTTCCAGGTAGAACCTCCGCACTTGTAGAAGAACCCTTTTGGAACCCTTATTTCTAAGAGTGTAGAAGATGGTTAAATTAATGGAAGTTAACATAGTGTCCTTAGAAGAATAGCTTGTGTATATGTGTGGTTGTGTGTGCACGTGTGTAAACTTAACTGCATAATGTATTACAAGCCGAATGAAACACTGAGATATGTTTAAAAAATCCACATCTTGTTCTTTTTTATTTGTGACACTGAACAGTCGCCGCTGTGTTTATAGGAGCAGAGCGCTAATATACGCGCACACGCATAAATCTCTCGCACACACTCTTTCATCACCCACAATATAAATACCACAGCCCGTGTTAAATTTTGTTATGATCGTTCTTTTTATTTTTATCTATCTATTGCTGTCTGTTACTTTGCTGTTTTATGTTACTTTTGCTGCACTTATTCACGTTGTATTATTTTATATTCAATTCTGTTCAGTGGATTTGTGTCTCTGTTTATGTCGTCTCCGTCTTTATTTACTCTTTTTATCATTTATAATGGGTGGATAGTGTAAAACAGCTAAATACAGACTAGCCTACTTCATTTATCTTTATTAATAGGAAAGTGTTTAAAAAATTCATACACATTCAGAGACTTTATGTGAGAAAGCATTTGAGAAAGTGAGAATATTGCACTTTATTACCACTTATTACTGCTCCACTGCATAATAATAGATAAAAAACATACTCCTATAGTTCATGATTGCTGAAATCCAATAAAATATATAAGGTTTACTTAATAAGATCTCTCATCAGGCACTGACCAAAGATGAGGGTCAGGAAACGGTCACACAGGACAAATCAGCACATATGCATCTGATAAATGTACGATCAATAACCACTGATCGGTAAGAAAGGGAGAATGGGTTCATTTCCCGTCACCGACATAACTCTTGCTCAAATATAAGAGCAAAAATGTGGCTACAGTTACTGATACATTGTTCTTAAATATGTCAACGTATCAGATTGAACAAAGATTCAATAAATTACTATAAAAAAAATACTCATCCTCTCCAGCACAGACATAAATCTTTGAGACTTAAGTGAACCTCTCAACTTTCCCTCGAGCTTCACCTTTAGACAAACATGCAAAGTCTCAGGTATTGAATCGAAATTGTGGGATTTACCAACACCAACGCAACCCAAAATCAACAAAACCATCTTTCTTCAACTAGAATAGAAATGCAGATTTAGGGTGAATTCCAATTCCTTGCTTAATCCTCAATCTTAACCCTCAATCTCAAAAATGCGCGCTCCCTCTAGTGCAAGTGCTGTCCCGATTCTCAGAATCATTAAGTTGAGGGGCAAGTTTAAGGGCTGTATCGCCCTCAATATTGAGATTTTCCGAGACCACCCTTGGGAGCAAGGGCTACCCAGAATGCATTGTGTGTTTTGACAGAACAAAGATGGCGCCGAAAGCAGCAAAACGAGTACGGTTCAAATAAGTACTTTCTTTGTTAATAGAGATAAAAAATATGAAAACCATTGTATTATCTTAGTTTAGGCCCATATTATGGATTACTTACGTCATTGTTGCGTAACATTTATATTTTATTATACGATCTTTTGTCAATAGCTGGCCGGTGCGGACAAGCGACAAGCACGGATGCAGCTTTCGCGTTATTCTGCCCCCCGCAGTCTGAAGACGTATCTGCATGAAGTGGGTGTCCCATTTCTAAGTGACAAAATAACCCTCAACACTTGTTTTTTAGGGCCAGTTAAGATTAAGGGTTGAGCTTGAGGGTTAAGATTGAGGGTTAAGATAGGAATTGGAATTGACCCTTAAACTAGAAAAGCACTCCGCTAAGGCAGCTCAGCCCCTCACGAAATAGCGATACAAATAGTGATAGTGTCTACGGATCATGCCTAAAATGTAATCACTTGTTCTTGGTCCCATTGCAGACATTTCCTGAAAATTTGATCCAAATCCGTCCACGACTTTTCGAGTTATGTTGCTAACAGACAGACAGACTCCTTGGCGGGGGTCAATAAAATACTTCAGTAGAACTAGAACGACTAACATCATCTGAATTGATCGTTGATTACCACCCACTGTGCTTTCTGAGCAGTTTCAGCTTCATTCAAAGCCCATTTTATCACCAGCTTGTGCAAATATTGAGAATCACCATCGCATGCCTGTGAGATTTATCTTTTGTGCCGGACAGTTTTGGACACAAAGGCAGACAGTGTGTCACTGGGCTCTCTCCTCACATGAACCGTTGCCGTGCCAAACGACAGATAATAAGGATCATAAAGCGTTTTATGTAAAAGGGAGATTGTATTGGATTATGACAGCAGCAAATGTACACACCATGAGCAACAGACAGCAGCAACAATGCAACAACAAAAAAAAGGCCACATGCACTCAGATGTGATTTGGGTCAACCAGTAGTGGACCGTGGCTTTAATTCTGCTAATGACTAAACCCTGTCTGACTCCTCTCTGGCCTCGACCATGGTTTGGTCCTGCCATAATCTGAGGACACACTCATCAGTAGGCTGATAGTTTCTGAAGCTGCCGTGGTTCTGATGAAAAGAGAGACGAAAAGGGAGGAGGGATGGAGAGACAGAGTGTCTTATTTCCTGCCTGCCAGTGGAGGAAATAGTGCTTGGGCAGGGGTGTGGGAACGCCAAAGCAAGCAGTGAGGGGCTCAGCAGGACACTGAAGGCCTCCTTGGCAGGATGCAAGCAAAGGGGATTGTGGGAAATTACACGGGATTAGAGGGAGCGTCTAATGCCCTCATCCAGTGGTACATTTTCATCAAGAAACAGGGCTGTCGGATATGCACAAAAAAGGGAGAAAGCGAAAAACTCGACTGACCCCTTCCCCCGCCCCCCAGCTCCCCAGGATTAAACCTTACAGAAAATGTCTTTCTTCTCTTTTGTGTTCGTCTCGCAAGCTGGCACTTCTTCGCACAATTGTCCGTACATATGGGAAAAATGAGAAGCCATGAGGATGTTGATGGGAGAAACTCCTGCTGTGTAAAATAAGATTAGGTTAGTGGGCCCCCCGCTACAATTATGCCTACCTTTTCTCTCTTCTCCTCATTACGCCACATGGAGTTTGTAACAAGGTATAGCTCCATAAAATGAAACTTCCTGAAAAAGTTTAATCCCGGTCGGGCCATGAACTCATGGGGCATCTGTGCTATGTGCTTCCAAACGAGCACCTCGTGTTGACTGAAATAATCGCTGAGGTAAAGCTGAACGTTCTTTATCAGATACGCTGTTTAAATGCACCTGAACCTTTTCTTGGTGGCACTGAAAAACATCAGCCATAGAGGCTACTGGGAGCTAACAGCAGTAAGCATTTGGAAAAGTGATCATTTGCAGGCTCGAGCAGGCACATTACCGTCATATATAACATGTATCCACTGGACAGATAAATCCTCTGAGGCTGGAAGTTTGTGTAGAACTCTGTGCTGCACTGTGGAACCAAGAATAGAACTTTTCGCGGACTTCAGGTTTTCGGATACCGTTGCCCTCGCAAGCACTCTTGTGTGTTTTACTCCGCGAGACAATTCCAGGAATTTAGCGTATTGTGTCCTAATGAGCTTGGAAGTCAACATCACATGTTTTATCTCCTGTACTTAGACTGAGGAGGACCACAAAAACATGAGTGAGTCATCTTTTTTCGACTGTTAGGACCTCCAGAGTCCCAAATATAAGGATTAAAATGATTAAAAAGTTGATTTTGCATAATATGGGACTTTTAAATCTCCTCAATCGATACCTCAGACTGCCTTTTTTGATTAGTATAGTAATAACGACAATGAACAAAGCAAAACTAACTCAAACTAAACCGAATTGTAGATAAATTCAGCTTTCCAAAACTTAGATCATATTTGGTGTCACACATTATTTCATCCTTTTCAGTGTCTACAAGTCAAGGCTTTCTCTTAATAATGAATATCTGAAAGACTAAGACTAAAACTAAATAAAAACTAAACTGAAACTAGTCAATTCCTCAAAATAAAAACTGAAACTACAATATCATTTGTTGAATAAACTAATATTTAAAAAAAAAAAAAATTAATAAAAAAAAAAGCAAACTGAAAATTAAACTATTGAAAATGTCAAAACTATACTAACCTTGCTCTCAACAAATACTAAATTATTAACATTAACTTTATAAATCTAGACTCTGCTTAGGTCCACTATGGTCTGCAGTATGTAAAAAGCATGACCTACCACTCTGCTACTGGACAAGTCCACAATACGGCAGGTATTTGCAGGTATGTGGTACGTTCCTTTGGTGTATATTTGTTATTTTTAAGTGGGATTATTCAGCAATATTCTCATTTGTTCACACAAATGCTCATAAACTAAGCATACAACAGCTGTAATCTGCAATTCAAATGGCGCCTCTGGGCCCACGTGGAGCACAGTAGTCGAGCCTGGGTCATTATATGACATATATTTATCTTATTTCCAAACATTAGCTCTTTTTCAATACATCCATTTGTGCTGTTTTCAAAAAAAAAAAAAAAAAAAAAGTGTCATCACCTCCAGCTGCAGAACATGTCTGGCCCCGGCTAAATTCCTTGGTTTGAGTTTGTTAGTGAATAGCTCTGACACAATATAAACACATGGATGTATTCATGACATTTTGCAAAAAAAAAAAGAAAAAAAAGTTTGTTTTAAGTATGTCCCAACCAGCCAGAATCCAGCTACCACAATTGCAAATAAGCAATTTTTTTTGGAGAACATAGTCGCAGATGGAGACAGTCCCCAGCCCTGATTGTTCCTGTTCCTTTGGAGAGACTGTATAAGACCCTAAAAGTCTTCATTATATTTGTCACTCAGACAAAATGCACCACCGGGCAGTGTTAACTCCTCAGCTGCACACAGTCCTGCTTGTCTGTGAGGAAAGGAAGTCCATAAAAGTGACGACAAAAAAAAAAAGGGAGCTCCATCCCCGCTGCTTTTAAAGACAGGCTGTAAAATCAGATGAGTTTATTGCCACTTAACTCATCCTAATGATTCGGAACATTTTAACACAGAGAGGAGTGGAAAAAACAGCAATCCTCAGCATACATTTTGCTGTGGTTGGCAGTGGAAGAAAAACAAGAAACTACTGTCTTTATAACACTGAATAAAACCTTTATGGCCTTTTTAATATTTGGGTTGCCAAGTGCTTCTGACTCTGGCATGCACTATTCTCTACGGGCCTCTGTTGAATGGTGTGTGTGTGGGGGGGAAGCCTTTCACTAACCTGGCGGTTTACATGCCCATTAACTCAAGCCTAAACAGTGCCTATATAGACATGACTGCGTTACGCAATTAGTCGTGTAGGGATAATTGCAAGGTCAATTGGTTATATGCGTGTGTTCTAATTTAAATCATTCATTTCTAGCCAGCCGCTGACGAATAAGATGTCCGATCGTCTTCGCATCTCATGGTTTTGCCAACTTCTTTTTTATTTAGTTAACATTAGAAGATGAGCTCGTCCTCCTGCTGCGTGAGAATCACTATTAATGCCAAACATACGGAGGATTTGTTTGAGATTCGCAGCAGAGCAAATCAAAGAATATAACTCTGGACAACGTCAAAGTCCCATTGTCATCTGAAGCTCTGGGGGATTTTTTCCGTCTTTGTCTCCATCTTTCTTTAAAAATAAACCGTATTACCTGTTTTAACCCACCACCCTGTTTAAGGCAGATAGCAGTCCAATTTCCAAGATGTATACTTTTAAACTCAAACACTGTTTAATGATATCGTAAAAAATGTCATATAGTTACAATAAATAACAACATATATAGTGTCTTACTTTAAAGATAGCAGTGCTGGGGTTATTAGCTTTAGATTTTTCTTGAGGCATTTACATAAATGCCTTTAAAATAAAACTTTCGCTGACTCACACAGAGGGAGCATTAATAAATTCAAACTGTCAGCTTGTTATAACAGATTTTCTTGTTCAAAGAAAGGTAGCTCACTTTAAATCCCTATGTGTATTTAAAAACGTCAAAATTGCATATTACTGAAGACGATACAGACTGTACAGTGGGATGACTTCACATTTTAACTGGTTTTGAGTTTGTTGGGATGAGTTGTGTGAGTTCATGAGCAAGGGAGTCCAACACTGTGCTAAGGGTGATGGGTTATTGTAGCATTGTCTGTCATGACGAAGCACAATTTATTACAGATAGAACCATTACTCATATCCCTTTTTTTCCCCATCCAGCCATCTTCTACCACTTTAGGGGCGTTGCTGGTACAAATCCCAGATGACATAGGGCAAAAGGCAGGGTTATACATGGAAAGAACGGAATTACATTTCATTTAATATTCAGTTTGACTTAAAACATGCAGTGAAACACTGCATATAATTGCTTGTAATCATTTGTATTTTATTGTATAAGTATTTAAGAAAGTATAGCCCAGACTCAGCTACAACTATGTACTTCCAACACCAAAAATGCTGCTAACCCTTCCAAGAATCAAAAACCGTAGGCAGCAGGACTTTCCAAACAAGAATGCCACTGATGGTGACTAACCAAAAATAAGAGTATGGTTTCATTTGAGCACAGCAAAATCTGCTCCGTCAGAAGCGAATCAAGAAGCATCCACACTAACAGACCTGAACATTTATATAATACATAACCGTGACAAGGCGTGCAGGAAGCAGATTCGCTCCTCTGCAGCGAGGATTTCTGTTACGAGACTGACAACAAGGTGAAACATGAGGTAAATGTGAGCAGAACTTTTCTGTCACAGCTGATACAAGTTGTGGCCAAGTGGCAACCAAAAGTGATGGCACAGGAGCTATCGTCGAGAGTCACGGCTTGGCCAGTGCCCTGTTGACATATTGCAACAAACGTCACCAACCAACCAGGCCCCCCTGTTGGACTATACCAACTTCATTGTCATTTCCAAAACTAACATAATGTTCTATTGAAGAAGACCTGAAACTAGAGATTGGGACCATTGTGCTAATTTTCTAATAGACTTCCATTCAGAGTTCTGTTTGCAAACAGCATCCAGTTTGACCTCATCTGGCACAAAGGAAGACGATTATCGCTTTTCCACTGTACAGTTCCAGCATGACTCGGCTCGACTCGGCTCATTTTGGTATCGTTTTCCATTACTATAGTTCCTCCTCAGCGTGGGTAGAGTCTGCTGTGACGTCATTTTATGACACGACACACACACAGTTGTTTTTCGGTGTACTGAATCATTAGAATCAGTTCATGAAAAAGATTAGCTCAGTACTTCCTGCATGACCAGAGCACAGATTGTGGTGCTTTTCAATTAATTTTTAAGTCTTTTTAATTAATCTACATTTCAGATATTGTTTGGTTTGATTCCTATGTCGGACGTTACTATCTGTACCATACAGTACCAGGTACTATCGCTCATGGAAAAGCAAAAAAAACCTGGAGCCGAGTCGAAACTGTGCAGAGGAAAAGCACCATATATCTGCTTTTTATACAAACTCTATGGTCAGGACTGACTGTTTCTTCGTTAATGTTTGTGTCTTTGTTGGTTTTGTTTTTCCATCTGTACAGCGACCTTGGGTATCTTGAAAAGTGTTTCATTTTTCATTATCATATTAGCGGAGCTTTTAAACGGACTCGAGCCAGCAGCAGCGTTTTCAAAAGACCAATTTTTCTGACTTGAAAATGTCGAGGTGACACAGAGGGCAGGGTTATCCAGAGCAAGAAAGAAAGAAAAAAAGCCAAAGCCATGTGGATGTAGCTATAGGTTCTCCTCAAGGCTCACAGCACCATGAACAGCAGGGTTCTTCTCCCCTGTTACCAGGAAGCAACAAATTATTTCCGCAGTTAAAGCAAATGATGTACACAGTAATAAATAGCTTGTACTTTATGAAGATTAACAGGAGTGATTTTTCAGAGAACTAATTATTCATTTTGACTAGTGTGTGTGTGGGGGGGGGGGAGGGAGGAAGTATTTTTTTTATATGTTGTCAACCAAAATAACCCAAGGCTAGCAGGGGAAATTAAGTTTAGTGGTCAGGTATTTGCCACAAATGACACATCTACTCTATTTACGTATTTCCCCAGGGCTTCCTCTTGAAACAGGTTATATGTGTCATATGGTTAGCACCTGAAACCCAGGTTTGTTTATCCACACGAGGCACAAAAGGTGTCAAGTTTAAGGTTGCAATAATACAAATAAACAGCGTAACCTGAGCCGTCGGGGTTCACAATGACGGCGAGCGGTGAAAGAAAAATCAACACTTTTAATCTTGATCATCACATTATCTAAGCCCCCTCTGACACTGGAGGCGGGGGGGGGGAGGGGGGAGGGGGGATTCACACATTCAATGCAAAACTATTTCATAACATGCTGCTTTGCATTGCAGCTGAGCAAGTCACATTTGTGCAACGTTCCATCCCGAGACAGGAAGTGGCACACTCGACAGTGACTAAAAGCAGTGTAATGAAGTTCACTTGGTGTTGTTTATATACCGTATATATGAAGATCGGATGAACACGCGGGCGTGGAGATGTGACTTTATCGCCGTTTAAATGAGACAAATGCACAGTCTGAAAGTCAACAATGTGTCGTCCACAGAACAAACGTTGGCACAGTAACTTCACACGCAGCCAGAGAGTTCACTAAATATACAGCTTGTCCAGTGAAAAATCCACAGAGTCACAGCTGGCAGACTGTTTGCTCCGACAACAGTTGAGCTCTATAAACAATGCACAGCCGCTGCCCCGCAACTCACACTATTCAACCACACACACACACACACCGCACCAGTGAACTTGTTTGCATTCCCCTCTGTGTGACATCTCCACCAGGGGTCAGAACCACCACGAGCCACCGTATGGATGACCGCGGCAGATTTGCTGATCAGGTCCAAAGATCGCAAAAATTGTGCCAAGAGGTGACATCAGCATGTGGAGCTTAGCTAACGGGCCGAGAGACGCCTGGATGACTCCAGAGCAACATCCTCTTTACACACACACACACACACACACAGACAAAGCAAAGCAGCTTTCAGCAAATGTGGCGTGTGGCGTGGCCCTCGACTCCATCCAGCTGATACGCTGAAGAGGATGCGAGGCAGCTGAGCGTGAGTTTGTGTCGTAAATTAAAAAAAAAAAAAAAAAAAAAATGTGCTGGTGGAGCAACAAGTCTCTGGCTCTCATTGAAAGTCACTTCCACTGTTCATGATGACTTTACAGTATGACTGAGTGCTGTAGTGTGCGCATGAATGAGTAAATATGTTAAATACACTAGATAAGACACTGTTTCCGAAAGGAACAACTTCACTAAATGTGTGTGGTGTTTATAACTAATCTATCTACCACACACACACATTTCATGTCCTCACAAATGTAGCAAACAAAATGATTATGATTCTCAATTACACACCAGGAAGCTTTAATTAAACACAGCAAAAGCTAAGCAGTGTTTGCATTGATTTACGCACATTTCTATTCAGTCTATACAGTAAATATGAAGCTATAGCAGCCTATTAGCGTAGTTTGACATCAACATACACTGTAAACTAGCTGGACTCTTTGTGTTTGCCGGCTTAGCGGATTACGGCGCCTGCAAATGGGAGTCGTGACCCCGTTTTTATGAACGCAATGTGTTCGCATTAAAAAAAAACCCGCTACAGTTGGAAGTGCACATGGGAAACATGGACACCAGAAGGTTATTGTA
This sequence comes from Microchirus variegatus, assembly GCF_963457635.1. Lineage (NCBI taxonomy): Eukaryota > Metazoa > Chordata > Actinopteri > Pleuronectiformes > Soleidae > Microchirus > Microchirus variegatus. Next base: position 13,876,838 of record NC_139822.1, on the reverse strand, counting down.
ACGCAAGGAATGAAGACGGGGGTGAAGTTGGTCCATGTGTGACACATTTCTGAAGACGAAACAAACAATTCTGAATTATATACGCCGAGGATGGGGTACACGCAGAGGTCAGAGGTCAAATTCACGATCACTAATTGGTGTGTGTGCAAGAAATACAGAATTCTAATGTTCCAAGTATCTTGTAAACACACAATAAACACTGCATAGCAACCAAGTTACGCTGCTTCATCTTTGTCTGTATCTTCATATCACAGAGTTTTTCTGTACTTCTCTTATTAGTCAGGATTTCGATCAAACATCTCCATGTAAATAGTGTGTGTGAGTCTGAATGGAGTCTAAACCTTTGAGGCATTAAAAGTGAGTCACCTCTTGATGGGCAGCCCTGCTTATAGGTCTGCACCTCCCAAGTCAGTTCCTGGAAGAAAAAAAAAACCCCTTTCATCTGCTCAAAGCGGGTCTGTTTTCCATTCAGTGCCGTTTGATTTTTAATTATAAAAAGAAAAACTCAGCACCACTATAACAAAAAAAAAAAAACCTCACCCCTCCACCACCCCTAACATGACATTGATTAATCATTTTTCTTTGAAACAGTGGTGAACAAACTTTGACTAAGCAGACTCCTGGAGAGCGGGCACAACAGGAGGTCATGGTGTGGAGATGACCACTGCCTGACCAAACCACATACTCACACATAACAACATACTGTAGCTTCTCTAGTTTGTACACTTTTAGAAATAAGGGTTCCAAAATGGTTCTTCTACAAGGGCTGAGGGTTCTGCCTGGAACCATTTGCTTCTGAAAAACCCTTTCCAGAAGAAAGGGTTTTTCCTGAATAAAAGGTTTTAAAAGGGTTCTTGGTGGAACCCTCCAAAAGGGTTCCAGGTAAAACCTTTATAAAAAGGTTCTACCTCTAGCCAAAAAGGGTTCTCCTATGAGGACAAGCCGAAGAACCATATATGGTTCTACTTTACACTTTTATTTCTAAGAGTGTATAATAAACGCTGCTCAGGCCTGAATACAAAGAGAAAATCAATCTTTCCAATTTGAAATCATGACATTGTGACCTGAACGTGATGAAATCCATAAGTCCTTCTCACACACTGACTTTTTATTTTTTTTATTAAATGTGCCATTTGGGATTTAGAGATTTTCATAAGCCAGTGTGTGTTTTCTGTCCCATTCTGCCGCCTGCTCTGATACAACAAAGTAAGATTAAATTGTCCGTAAACCCCAGTTGTGTTCTGGGGACTTTTTAGTGTTAGTCATAGGCGTAAATTTCACCCAGGTCTTTGTCACAGTGAAGGCTGGGAAAGTAGGGGACTTTTGTTCCACCTACTACACCGACCTCGAAATGCCAGCCAATAGGTGACTTAAAAAGAACACTTCCTCTATTTTTTTTTTCTTCTTCTTCTTCTCGCTTTCGGTTTCGGTGAGCAAATGAGCGACACGAACCTTAAAATCAGAAAGAGCCTTCAGTCATGAAGCGGTGACAGACAATTCAGCCCACATTTCACAAGAGCAGCCATTGTTGTGGGCTGAGGGAAGCACGGTGTGTGGTAACTAAGTCAGTGACGGGCTTCTGTTCGTCATCGAGCATTACCATTTGCATATCGGACTGCCTGAAAGTGACTCCACTGTGCTAGAAGAAGAAGTATGAAACCCCAGCCCACAGATGAATCACGTGTCACAAACACTCACATATACGGTTATTATTATGTCATATAGTTACATACAACTCCTAACCACCAAGCCTGGCTTCTTCCTCTTAGCAGTCAGGTTTGCCCGGTGATGGATAGTTTGGTTGGCAGTAACTTTGTGGGAGGAGTCTGTGTGTGTTCTCTTGTCAGTTTGATGAATAAGCTTTGACTCAGCTTTCTGGCACTGAACCTGGTGCTGGCTGCAAGTTCATCTGAAAGTTCACACACACACACACACACACACAGCGGGCATTTTTTTATTCATAGCAATGAGACAGCGACGGCTCTGAAACAACAGCGTAACAAAACTGGGAATACAAAATAAAAGCCAACAAGAAGCGTGTAATTCCGAACAGATATGCTGAACTGGATAATATTCAATTATTCCTGTTTACTTATAACTGGACAATTATTTGCAGATACTTAGTTTGCCATGTAAAACTCATGAAGTAGCATACTTATAAAACAAATAAAACGACGTCCTGACAGTTTCATGCAGCTGTGCTATGACCCCGCGAGTAGAGCCGAGACTCATGCTACGATGGTAAACAGGTCCTGTTTATCCAAAATTAATTTTGAACAAGAGGTACCATTTTAATTTGTTTGCACTATATCAATCTCTACAGGGGAAATTTGATTTATTTCTGTATTACAAGTAGGATTCAATCAGGTGTAAAATGTATGTGTAAGTGTTTGATTTAATTGGGACAAGAGGAAATTCATGTTTAAACTTTTATATTGACAATAAATGCTCTGTCATTTGTATAATGTGCTTCTGTTAAGAAAACAAAATCTGGGTTTATTTTTTCTTCTTTCAGCTTTCTGTTTTCATGTTGTTGTTTTCAACACTGTCAAAAACTTTGCTTACTGACAAACATCTGAAAAACAAAGCAACAAAAAAAAACCCTGCGTATCCCAAAACAACAGAAAGACAAAGAAAGAGGTAAGCTTTGGAACTACTGACTGATTTGATTCTCCAGGACACACAAACCTGAAAGCCTAGGTGAACCCAGGCGAATCTTAAATGAGATTGAGTTGCAGTCTGGCATTGGCTAAAAAACAGCAAAAATCACACTGATTTAGGACTTGTTCCCAAAGTAACAACTACTTGTTTTGTTGTCACCAATTTTAAAGCAAATTGGTGAAATGCTTGCAATGTAACATGTTATTCTGTCCATTTCAAGTAACGTTGGCCCTTTTCCATGATGCATGAAACTGCCGTGACTGATGTTTAGCAGTGCTTGCGCGAAAACACATAAACAATATTGAGATTTTAGACATTTCCCTGGTAATTGTTGGCGATTAACCCACATTTTTAGGGATTTTTAAGTCTTTTCAACTGATCTACAGTTGGTACCAGGTACTATCGCTAGTGGAAACGCAATTTAACCGTGCCGACCCGGTGGAAACATGCCATGAGTGCGCTCAGAGGCTGATAGAGTTTTAATGTAAGTTTATCTTATCCAGGAAATGACAGACTCAATCTGATTCTTTCTTGAAAAAAAGAAAATCAAGTAAAAACAGGTTGCAGAGACTGAAACTGCTGCACTGATTAACATCCATCATTTTAAATGAGACAGTTTGTCCCTAACCTTTTTTTTTTATTCTCGCTCTCCCTATCACTTCATGACTGCATTGATTGCAGTTATTATCCTGTCAACAGCAGCTTCATTGTACCATTAATGAGCAAAGATGTCTCCGCACATCTCTGCACGTCTTCTGCCTCTGCCTCTTCAGCGCCAACAAAAGTACACATTATTTAAAAAAATGAAAATGTCGTATTCAGTCAGGTATTTAGTAGCTTTTAAATATGTCATCAGAAATGATTAGTTGTCATGTATAATGTGATGGATGACATCTGTGAGTAGTAGAGCACTATGTGTGTCTGCTGATTTCAATGGATTTTAACAACAAGCCTCGATGAACCTTAACTTAATGGACAGTCCCTGATAAATACAGGTTTTATATAGAAAAGAAATCTTACCCGTGTGGGTTTATGGTACATATAATTAAATGTTTTATTGAAGTGATGACATTTATAAAACTCTCCCACTGTGACAATACCTGTATGTTTTAGACTGGTTGGTGTAACATTTAATAAATCTGTGTGGTGGTAAAAAAAATAAATCTCGGCCTTACTACGATTTCACTCACCATGAGTAACAGTGTGTTGCATCTGCAAAAAAATCCCATATATTTTTAAAGTACAACGCTGTCATTGCTCAACTTAAATGTTAGGAGAGTCACGGGAGAGATGAATGTTTCCCGGGGAGGGGGAAGGCAGTCGGCGCTGACAAACAGTTTTTGGCAAGACATGACAAATGACCAAATACTTATTAGCTCTATTAAAAGTGACTTTGCAAATGACTGTGATTAGTAACATGGGGGGAAAACAAAATGTGTGCTATTATTACAGGTTTCACAGCCACTGTCAAATGCTATTTTTCATTGTACAGTGGATAGTGGATCAATAAAATACAAAATGACATGTTTTTTTATGGTGTGTTTCCACTATCGCTACTTGACTCGCCTCTGCACAGTACGGTTATTTTGCATTTCCATTAGCGATAGGTACTTGGTACATTGGTACCTGTAGTACCTAGGGTTAGGTTTGAGAGTTAGGGTCATGGATGAAATACTGAACAAATATTTTTAATTAACTGATTCTAATGATTCAGTTTCACTGAAAACAACTGCTTTACAAGTCACTCGACTCGCCTCGCCTCGGCACAGTAGGATTATTTTTCGTTTCCATGAGTGATAGTACCTGGTACTATTTTTAGTACCTGGGATTAGGGTCATGGATGAAGTACTGAAGAAATAGTTTGAATAAACTGATTTTAATGATTCAGTTACACTGAAAACAACTGCTTTACAAGTCACTAGTCACTCCTTTGTTTGCGTCGCGTGTAAAACGAAGTCACTGCAGTTTCATGCAGCCGTGCAGTGATGACTCCGCCCACGTTGAGGAGGTACTATATTGTAATGGAAACACAACTTAAACCATGGTGTGCCGAGCCGAGTTGAGCTGGGACCATAGGTGGAGAAGAGAAAGGGCTTAAGTGTATTGTAGCCTATAAGTAGGCATTCAAATCAATCACTTATATTCAGCCATACTGTTCTAGTGTGAAATTAAATTAAAGTGTTTTCTTTGTTGTGTCCTCACAGCAGCACAGCTGGTGATTACAGCTATTATTGTAGTCTTAGCAATGACCTTGAGGATGAAAAAATAAAATACTATTTCAAGCTTACATTACTTGCACTGTCAGCCATTGTGCCACGGAGTGATAATTGATTCACTCATTTGCCACAGCACGTCGAGCCATGGTGTCATTTATCTACTACTACTGCCACATGTGGGGGGCTGTAAGGGGGCTGTTCCTCCCACCGCTGATGGCAACTTGATCTGGGATGAGGCTGACATTGAAAATCCCAGCCTGTACATCCAGTCAACGCTGTAAATATCACGTTCGGCAGCCGGCCAAGCAATCACTCTTACGTTTCAGCGTGTTTCACCGTGACTCCCGCTGGCATGAATCTTTCCTCTGACAGGATGGGTACATGGTCCCTGGCAGGCGTCCCGGTGTGTTCTCACAACATGCTTCTCAACCCTAAAAACTATTATCTAAGCCGCAAGTGACCCCCTGCTAGCTCTCAGGGGGGGAGGGCCCATGTTTACTATGTTCAGTTTTTTTAGTCTTTTAAATTTCAGACCTGAAAATGAGGCAAGGTGAATACATGAATAATCATCGTCAATCAAAACAAAACAAATAAAATATCCCGGTGACAAAAATGAATGTTTAATTCATAGTTTTTTTTTATCTTTGTACCAAAATTCATTGCAATATATCCAAGAGCTATCATGTAATAGGGCTGAACCCTAACCCTAGCATACCGTAGCCCCTTACCCTAATCTTAACCATCACTAAATGCCTAACCCTAACCTAAACCCAAATTGAACTCTTACACTAAAACAATGACTTAACTCTGCCCAAAAACCCTTTAAAAGTGTGAGGATCAGTCAAAATGTCCTCACAAAGCTACACAAGGAGTTTTTAAAAATGTGTCTTTACCATAGGACATACTGAAATATTTACTCTAGAATGCAAGAATCAGAACTCAGATATGAACTGTTATGAACATAAAATATGAGTTTTTCAGCCTTCACAGTCGGCAAATTCCATAGTTTCCAGCTGCGATTTCGATTTGAAAATGATTAATTGTTCAGTCCTGCTATGAAAGCACGGATGTCAAACTGGTGCTAGAGGAAAGGTCGGGGATCAGTGGGTCAGTTACATTCCAGGGGATATTTCTGTACGAAATGTAATGGCAAAGTAAGCAATTACTGTTGATATTTCCAAAAAACGAGAAGCTACTTAGTTCTCCAATACAGCGTGGGGGCATTCTGAGCATTTCTGTGGTTTTCTCCCCGTTTTCAAAATACATATCGAAACCGACCTCAGCAGTTCCCCTCCAGCTCAGCCCTGTTCCTCTGTCACACTTCAGAAAGTCCAGAGCTATTGCTGCATCCAGACTTGGACATTTCTGTGATGCTGCACCTGAGAGAAAAAAGAGCTCCGTGGCCTTCAGGCTTTATCTGAAACAGGCAGCTGTCAGGTTTTCTCCTGGCCTCAAACACATCCCAGAGGATTTGGCTCAAGTCTCTCTTCTATTTTCCCCGTGACATTCTTACAGTTTCACTGTTGCCATGAAGCCACGGACAAGTTTATGTCTGTCGGAGAGCGACAACATTACATTCAGTGGTTATATTGGGAATATTTCACTCGTTGTCATTGTCAAAACAGAACTACATGCTTTTGCAGCACGCAGGAATTCATTCTAAGCTGTTTTCTTTTTTCTTTTTTTTTTCTCCAGTGGACTTTGATATTGAGAAGGCAGCTCTGTGTTTTGACAGCTTTCAGATTGCGATGGAGAGAGAGAGGAAAAAAGGGGGAGGGGGCTAAAAGAGAGGGGAGAGGGAAAAGGGAGTTGGGGGAAGGTGGGTGTGGTTGAGAAAGAATCTTGGGCTGCTCAATGTCACACAAGGGAGGACTGCAGGGAAAATACAAGGATGGGTGGTGGGGGGGTCAGACAGTCAGGCTTATCAGGGGGATTGTGAGGATAGAGAGGAGCAGACTGGCTGCCTGTGCCACAACAGGACGGGGAGAAGCCAAACCAGCGCATGGAAACACACGTAATAATACATAATGTACCTCTTGCCCTCTTACACACATGCTCACACTATGTCGAGTAACACAGCAGAAAGGCTCGGGGTGTATGGATATTTAATGAACACCCCCCCCCCCTTCCTCCCCACACACACACACACACACACACTTTCATCCTCCACCAAATCTGCTCACTCCTCACATGAATCCAACGGAGGAGGACGAGGAAAAGTAGGGCACGTCTGCAGATTTAATGAGGCAAAAGAAAGAAGAAAAAAAAAGAAAACGCTGGATGACAAGCTTATGTTTTCTCCTTCAGCAAAGCTACAAAAAAAGAAAAACAGACTTCTGACATTGAGGCTATTTCATGTGCATTTTCAATTGTAAATATGTGTATTTTTGTGAGGCCAGAGACGCGGCACATCTACTGCATGTCACGGCAATCATGTTGGATCATTTTGAGAATGTAATCCTATTGAGTGGGCTTACAGTGCATTAAATCTCAAACCCCCCCCCCCCTTTTCATTTCAGCTAGGTTAAATTGTTGGAGGTCAATTACTCAGACGTCATTAACTCGTGAATTCTCCTAACATTTTTAATATGTGTGTATAAATACTTGGGAGGGCAAATCTAAACTGGTCATATTAGCGTAAAAGAGCAAATAGGGACAACGAGAGAAGACGATTCCAGATGGCTGGGTTCTACGCTGTCAGTCCATACATGGCTTTCTCTGATCCGACCGCTGAGCTCTATTTTAGTCAAGCCGATTTCACCTGGGAGAGAATTTTGGTTGCTAAAACAGGGACACACACTCATTACTGTCCCGCTGGTGTGGCCAAAGAACACTCCCGCATTCAAATAGGCCCACATGTAAATACTTGAGCAGCAAGTACTTAAGAGGCAGTGTGCGTGAAGAAGAACGACAACCCTCACAGCCATGTATCCAGAAACAGCGGAATATGTGGCTAATTACATCTCGAGGTAGGTCGTGAGTCACTGGCTCTGTAATTGAGGACGAGTCGTTGTTGTCTATAAGCTTGCTGCCATTGTTTTCTGCGAGTGGAGACCTGATGTGAATGTTTGCTCAATAGGTGTCAGCGAGGCAGAATTTCTGAGTCGATTTTTGTTTGTCCACATTCTTAATGCAGGAAACCACAGTGGCACCGTGTGGTTTGAGGTCAAGTGCGCTGGCACTTTTTCAAAGCAAGACGCATAAATAGAAAATAAGACATGCTTTCATTATGGATGTAATCTCGTCCATTTCTCTCCATCTACCATATGGTGTTTGGTTCTTTGACTTACAGTATGTCTCCACTAAAAGGCAAACTCGACCTGTTACATAAAAAAATGAAGAAGAAACGCATTGTTCTCTTCTCTGATCACGTCAAATTTGAATAGTATCTGTCAGTCTCACGTTATATGAGCCAGAAAAAGAGAAAGGGAAGCAGGTAGAGAGAGAGAGAGGCTGCTGTTGAGTGTGTCTTTGATTGCTGCCTGATTACAGCTGCTCCTGGTGGGATGAGTTCAGACTCTGTCTCACAAAAATCTACACACACACACACACACACACACACACAAGCAAACATCAAGTGTATTAAAAGACTGCTGAAATCAAATAGCTGCAGATGCATCACCATCGTAGCTGCTCACACAGAATTGAGCCCGCTCTCAATAACATCTGGAGACGCAATTTCCAAACAATGATGTCTTCACGTGGTGCATTCTGTGCAACAATAGGAGATGAAAGACACAACATCTCATTTCTCAATGTTTGCATATTCATTGCCATGGAACTGGCTCCTTTGTTGCCAGCGGTTTTGAAAGAAAAAAAAAACTCTTTCTGGTCTGGGTATGGATGGATAAAGCCTTACCGGGGGGGAGATGGAGAAAGGATGGATGTGTGTATGTTTACGTGTGTGTGTGTGTAAGAAAGAGTGTGGCCAAGCCGAATGGGCCTTGAGGTGGTGGTGGTGGGGGGTTGAGTAGATGGAAGTTTGAGGCCCCTTCCATGCCATCGTATCCCCAGGCGCTCCTCTAAAGTTACCCACTGTCTGTGGCTGCGGCCGGCTGGTCTCACATCACTGCACTTATATTTAAGGCCTACTGTAACCAGATATGCCTGAGTGGACCCACATTGCCATCATATTTTGGTCGGCATGTACGTCGGAGGCAGCGCGCGTTCTCTTCATGTATCCTTCCCCACCTCCTCTCCTTTTACCCGCCTCTAATCCTCTTTTCCACACCGCAGTACAACGCCGTTTATTACAGGTCCAGTGTGGTTAATGAGAGATGTGAGGTGCCAACAAGATAAATCACTTATCGCCAGCTCGGGCTGGCACCGGAACAACACTGCTAATGCTGGCCTGTGTATTAGCTGGGTGATTTACTTCAAGAGAATCTCACCAGAGAAGTAAGAAGAGGAAGAGGATGAAGGTGAAAAGTTTGAGTTCATTTTCTTATGTTGCCACATGAGTCACACTGGGAAGCCTTGACGCTTGCTGTAACTGCACGCTTAGAAATGAATGTGCTAAGTAGAACCATATAAGGTTCTTCGGCTTGTCCTCATAGGAGAACCCTTTGGATCCAGAGAACCCTTTATTCAGGAAAGGGGTTTTAAAGGGTTCTCTGGATCAAAATGGTTCTTACTGGAACCATTAGTGTTACCAAGAACCCTTGAGAAACCCTTTCTTCGGGAAAGGGTTGTTCAGAAGCAAATGGTTCTAGGTAGAACCTGTCTTTGTAGGACCCTTTTGGAACACAAGAATGTTGCCAATAAATTCAACAAAAAAGAAGAATGTGACGCAGCAATGGAGTACAAAAAAATAAAATATCAATACACTGAATTCTTTCTTTGGTGTAACGTACAAAAGTATGACTCTCTATGTTCCTCAACAGGAGGGTGCTAAAAATGGGGTAGAACCCCTTTGGAACACATATTTCTAAGAATGTTGCCAATAAATTCAACAAAAAAGAAGAACGTGACGCAGCAATGGAGTACAAAAAAATAAAATATCAATACACTGAATTCTTTCTTTGGTGTAACGTACAAAAGTATGACTCTCTATGTTCCTCAACAGGAGGGTGCTAAAAATGGGGGCAGTACAGGTCACTACCCTTTACAACTTTTGACAAGCGCAATGCAAATAATTGCATAATGAACTGAACTGAATCAAACTGTTCCACTTAGTGTAAATGGGCCTGAAAATAGACTGAAAAGTGAAAAGCTTTCAGTCTGGACGCCCTTGCTTCTATGTCTGTGATTAAGTAGGGCCACACGGCTCGGAAATGAGTACACTGTGGATTTATTGATTTTCTGTCTCTGCTTCCGTCTCTTTTCTCCTCCACACCCTCCCCACCGTGAAGGAAGCCTCAGCTGAGTCTCTACGAACCCCTGTACGTACGGCGCTACTGGAGGCCAGAGCTACCCAAATTCTCCACTCCACACCAGGGGAAGGGGGGTTACTGGTGGAGTCCCCAGAGGTACCAGGAGGTCGGGTCTACATGGAGGGACACGCGCCGACGTCGCGTGGTCTTTCCTGGAAACACCGGCTTCTCCGATGTGCCCTCAAGTCTGAGTCCTGGATACTGCCACCTCCACCCCACCCTGGTGTGAGTAGTCTGCTACAGATAAGCTGTGCGTGTGTGTGTGTGGCTATGTCTGTGTGTTGTCTTCAGAAGCCTGCTCTTGACAAGCATCTTCTGAGAGAAGTTTCTTGTCAGCACTCCGTGAGAAGCAGACGACAGACGGGTTAGTGCTCAATCAGCACTCTGCTGGCTTATCAGTGGCCAGATGTGGAGCCACTGTCGGGAGCTCCGCTCACGCTGTCACCCTGCTTGAACGTCATCGAGGCCACATCTTCACAGAAGTGCCATCGGGGTCTGCCGGAAAGTGTACAGTAAAAGCCTGGGTGAAGTCTTTGACGTTAATTCGATTAAATCATGTCCGATGAAGTGAATTTAACGCAGCTGGACAGTAGTAAATCATCTCAAAGAAGGTCATAGAGATCTAAAAAAAATGTCGTCTTCTCACCCAGCTATACACCACATGACACCCCACATCCCTCCAGGACCTAGACGACACTGACCTAAATGGACGCGGAGAGTAATGGCTCATAGCAACTTGTTGTCATGGCAGCAGGACGGTTGTGACCATCTGGGCGTTTCCTCACACTGATTGAGGCGACCGGTGCACTACTGCTGGGTCTGAGTTTAAACAATCGGAGTTATATCAAACTATACCTGTGAGAGCCATTTTTCCCGCAGCCGTGTCAGAGAGAGAGCGGTGAAATAAAAATGTAGCAAACTGAGTCAGGGAGAGAGAAAGAGAAAGTGAGTGTTTGAGGAAGTGAGAGAAGTGTGAGGTCCAGTAAAGTACAGGAAGCGAGGGAGAAGGATAAAAATCTGAAAACACAACGATATGGTTTGAGTGAAAGGGAGAAAGATAAATGGTCGGGGTGATGAGCGAGAGAGTGAAAAAAAGGGAACAATGTGGAAAGAGAGAGAAAAAGCCAGGGGGCTAATGGGCTTATGGCTAATCAATCCTGAGTGATGGGCCCTCTAGAGTGGGCAAGGCTGACATATGGAGAGCATCCCTCTGCTTTAGCTCTCCCCTGACTCCCCCGACTCCGAACTCACCACACGAGAACACATCAGCGCCCACCTCACTCAAATATCTAGACCCCCCTTGATACACAATTACACACACAAACACACACACTGCAAGACACACCCCATTCCATTTGAGAAACAGCCATATCAGTGGCCCGTACTCTTGTTCCTGACATGGATGAGTTTGAATGAGTGCAGCGTCAGTTGTAGATTGATTCTCCATAAGGATTGATTGGACTAAATGAGCGCTGGGATCGATGGCTGGAGGATAGGAGGGGGCTGGGAGGGCGAATGAGTTACGAAGCCTTTTGTACACTTGTTCTCGGTGAGTAGAACGAGGGGAAAAACTGTTCCCTTTATAAACGATTACCGTATAAATCAGTGATGTGCCACCACAGCAAGAAAGACACACATTTTCCACATGGCTGCCCAAACCCTCAGCATGTGGACAGAAACGGACAGGAGGATAATGAATGGAAAAATGGAAAATAGATGCTATTTAAAGAGTCTTGAAATGTGGCTCTCTTTTTTCACAGTAGTACTTGAAACTAGTTTATAATAAGATGTAACCCATTAAGGGTCAGATCATACTTTCCATATCTGTGTGTCCACAAAGATCAGCGAGGGTCTGAGTGACGTAGATTTCATCATCCGTCCATTTCTGTGGCGGCCCACGCAAATGAGGCCAATTTCCCCCGTTAGGAATCGCTGCTGCTGCTCGAAATGAAACCGAGTACACAAGACGCAGACCCTCGTTTAAGTATGAACAGAACCGCAGGCATGCACACACATCTGGAAATGTGAGACGGCTCTCATCCGCAGGAAGCATGACCTGGCCTTAAGACGGCGTTAAGACTGCACTGTCACTGCCACAGTCACCTTGTGGTGCACAATTAACAATGTTATATTTCAGCTTCGGCCACAGCCACACATCGCAGCTACGGTGTGAACATTAAAGGTTGTTTACAACGTTGTACTGAAACCAAGCCAGAGTCCAAAGCGGGGCCAAACAAGACAGCAGAGTCATAAATTGCACTCTGCTGGCCCTGTTAAAAAAGATTAAAGGAAGGAAAGTGCAATCCAGAGACAGGCTGCTTGAAGAAAGGTTTGGATGTAGCTGCTATCAGCTCCTAAAAGACAGCAGGAGGGAGGGGAGCTGTTGGACTGATAGATATTCAGCAGACAGTCACATGCTGCACACACTATCAGCAGGGATGCTGCCGCTGGGTCATGCTTGCAGACACAAGCCTCTTATGGGGCAAGATCAACAGCTGCAAGAGTCCAGTTGCTACGCTCGGCATGTCTGCCTCTGCATGTCTGTTCAGCGCACACATGCATGTGTCAGTCATGTCCGCATCGAATCTGAGCTTCATACAATCCAGTGCATTGTCTGCTCAGTCACTTTGCTGGAGAGCAGCTCTGATTTCCTCGCACAGCTGTCGTGTAAAAAGTCGTTTGAGTCAGCCGGTGAGACATATAGTCAGGTTGCTACACAATTCCCCCCCCAAGGCAACACTACGGCTTAGATCCTGCACTTCCTAAAGCCATGGAAAAGGGTCAAAACACACGCCACAGATGGCAGAACCCAAGCTGAGCTTTTGGAGAATTCTAACTCTGCTCGGGGTGTAGCGCTAGAAGGTCGAAAAGCCAGAGAGAGGAGGGAAAAAGAAATGGATCTGGCGCAAAGTGAGGGAGGAAAATGAGCAGAGCCAGGCCGTGAGTTTCCACAACTCAGCACACACACTGGAAAACCTCCAATGGGATTAGGCCAGAGTCGCTACTGATGTACAGATCACAAGGAATTATTACAAAGTGCACCAAATTTTATACCAAATCATAAAAAAAACTGCCATGACGTATAACCACAAGCAGTTAGTGATTCTGTGTCATTCTCAGTGATAGTTTAGCACCTTTGAGAACAGACGCTTCGAATCCAGTTACGTTTGGCGTCGTGAGAAAATCACCTGCTCAGTGTAGTAATTGTTCTGCTATTATTATCGCATGCTCAATAATGAAGTCTTTGGTTATTTAAGTTTGCTGATTAGAGACGTGATATATAATTAGATTCACAGGGAGCAGTGGTGATGATCATCTCCATTTCTAGCTCATTGTATCTGTGGCCTTCAGTAATGGAGCAGTTACTTGAAAAGCGTCATCATTTACTCATTACATATTGATTAATTCTCACTATTTTACTAATTAGTTACCAGCAGAGGTGTTCGGTTTCATTATTTGTGTCATTAACTTTTCTACTCGGCACAGCTCATTTTGGGACATTTCAGCACTTCTTCCTCTTAGAGCAGAATAGATACAGACACTTTACAATAAACAAATGATTCTGTCTGGGTGCTCTGAGGCATGAGTAAGACATTAAGGGCTGAAAATCAGATAAGTGAGGTGCCAATGCTTGGCAAACACGCCTTTTGTCACGCCCTCTCTGTCGATGCGTGGAACATCCAGTGAAAGACGATGCCGGCTGGCAGAAGGCAGCGCACTGAACAGGTGACAACACGGCCCAGGCCCTCCCCGAGACGACCAGCCAGGCTCAGTTTACTGTAGAAAGTCTCGCAGCAGATGGTGTCCAAGGAAGTGAATTAGCTCAGAGAGGCCGTGTCCACAAGCACCAGATGGGGGTAGGAGAAGAGACAAAGAAACTGGTGGAAAAAAACAATGACATAATGGCAGAATAGCCAAGGTGGAGAGGGGACAGAGGGGTGTGGGGAGTGTGTCTTTGTCTTGGCTCATTTGTTTGTTTGCTTTGTGTGTGTGTTTGTGTCTTTGTTGAACCAATGCAAGCCTTTGCCAAGTTCAGCCCCCCTCCCCCGATGACTATTATACCCATTCATTAAAAAGTCCAGATCCTATGTCTAACACTGTCGCTCATTTTGATGACAATTGTTTCACATGTTGTTCAGAGCAAAGCTGGTCAAACATGCTAATGTGCGTTTTGTTTCCTGTTCGGAAAAGGTGGCGGTATCGCTGGCAAAAGCTGAGGGAGAGGGTGCCTCAAGTGCTCAAAGGAAGAGAGTAAGAAAACGATAGCACTTTTTCACTATGGTCCCAGCTCGACTCGCCTCGCCACGGCACGGCACATTTTAGGTTGGTTTTCCACGACAAAATTAGTACCAACTCAAGGTGTTCGGTGTCATCACTGCATGAAAAACAAGTGACTAGTGACTTGTGAAGCAGTCGTTTCCAGTGTAACTGAATCATTAGAATCAGTTTATTTAAATGATTTGTTCAGTACTTCCTCCGTGTGATGCCACTCGCCGGTCATGATCAGCAGTGCTATCGCTAAATACACCAGACTCCAGACGTTTTTAGGATTGCTAAGTCTTTTTAAACAGATCTACAGTTCGCCATTGTTCGGCTTGATTCTTTTTTCGGACGTCTCTTCCTGTGACGGCACTCTGACCAATCAGTGGCCGGCAGTCTGGTGGTGTCACGCATAGCATCGCCTCAGCTCGCTTGGAACCTCCCCAGAGCAGGTACTAAAAGAAACCTGGTTAAAACACAACTTAACCGTGCCGTGTCGAGGCGAGTCGAGCTGGTGGAAACACAAATATCTATGTCAAGTTGTTTCTAATGTGATGCTTTTCCCTTCTCCTTTTTTCCCCCTTGCAGTAACGCTATAAGGTTCCTATAGACATTGGCGTGATCCTTACACAGCTGACAAATTGCTCCTTCGAAACACAGAAATGACTGTCGCAATTTGTGCTGTAGCCGGGAGGCAAATAACAATGTTTTGGTCAAGGTAATCTCACAGTGTCAGTGACTGCGGAATGGACTCTGGAATGTTAATTAGGGGGGGAAAAAGGGCAACACGACTTAAATGCCACACAGATGTGGGCTATCGGTGATGCAATTCAGCAAGAAAATTAGTCGGAGCACTCGTGGATGCACACACAGTGCTGAAAGGTGCTAAATGTATGTATTGGCCATACTTGTGGCTTGGAATGAAAATGTCAGAATAAAGTGCTGTAACCTAACTCTGAATATGTCCCGGGCTATCTTGTTTTTCAGTCTCCCTCTCTGTCCACGCCCCTCCACAGCCCATCTGGTTGTGATTATTGGACCTGGTCTAATCCAACGCTGTGTCCCTTTTGACACAATGGGGAGGGCCAACTCTGTGTTGTCTCACTCGTCTTTCCCCCCTCCCTCTACACGTGTCCTTCTCCGTGTCTCTTCTCTTCACTCCGTCTCTTGCGCTTTCCATCTTCCTTTTTTCTATCCTTTCCTGCGTCGACTCCGTGTTCCTTTTCCCTCCTCTTTGCCCGAGTGCTGCCGCATCTGTCACTAGCCGAGCGGCAAGCGCCTGTGTGGCATGCTGCCAATGCTGACAGCTGGCAGAGAGAAAGAGAGAGAAAAATAAACGGCAGAGGGGAGAGGGCAAAGAGAAAAGGGAGGGTAAAGGGAGGGGGGGCGGTGGTGGGGAATGGTGGCAGTTGATGAATATCGACTCCGCTGAAACATACCAAATACTTTCCTGACTGCACACAGCATTGCAGAACTAGGAAGAAAAAGAAAAAAACCCTGTGACAGTGTGACAGATGAACAACATAAAGTAGTGACACGGCAAGCACGAGGGAGCAGGTGGCAGGCCACAATTGGTCTATTAACTTGAGCAAGATTATGCCTTCTCCTCTTGTTCTCTATTTCTCAGACTATTTGTTTTCTTTTGCCTCTGGTCACACTGGACATGGTTTGAAGAAGTTTCAGGACCCGCTGTTGCTTCCTTCTCTCTCTCTTGTTGGCAGGCGACCAAGTTCCCCCTCCATAGGGAGAGGCCGAGAGGGAAAAAGCCTCACTCACTGCTCTATTTTATTAACCTTTGTTTACAGGCTGAAATACATAATCAGCATATGGATTTTGTGTCCGGCTGAGAGATACTGATCGAGCCTCCATGCTGAAACATCTCATAAACAAGTCCTTCAGTTGAACTGACAAAGTAGGCCACATCTAATACTGCCAACCCTGATACTGTGGTAACAGTGAAACTACGCACGTTTTGAACCAACCATCCATTTGCTATACTCATCGACTCTTCTCAGAAGTTAAATGAGCAAAACTATATTATTTTCATCTCTCAGTATGTTTTGAGGTGTGGCTAAAGTGCGATTGACAGATCCATCCCTCCCTTTTCCATACACTCTTAGAAATAAAAGTCTTAAAGGTGACCATTCAAAAACCAACGGGTGGTGTCAACGTAGGTTCATACTTTTCTATACGTTGAATCCTTTGAAGGTTGTTTCGCTGGGATCGCTGCAGCCAATCCCAGCTGGCCCAGGCTGAGATAAGGCACACGCTGGATAAGTCTGGTACGACCAGTATCTTATCATTGCTATAATGTTCACAAACTGTGGGTAGATGTTGCTGCAGGGTTGAAAAAGCCAATGAGTACAAGTTCATGATAGCAAGTAGAACATACATTGTGCCAGTTAACGTTTGGTTTTGGAAGAAATGTCGTTCAGATTAAAAAATGTTTACTTAATAGTTATAGTTTTGCTTGAATTAACTACATATGTATTCTATTTTAAGCTAAGGAGCAAGTTAGTGGATCTTTGTGGATTGTTTTTGATCCATCCCAAATTGCATGATACAGAATTTGAGTGTCATTTCACAAAAAGGAGGATTTTGGAGAGGCGGAAAGGATACACGTGACCAAGATAAGTCCCAGAATGTATTGCCGTCGCTGGCCAGCTGTGGCCCGAGCCGAACTCGCGCACAGTTATAAAGAAGCGAGACTCTGATGATGCTGATCTTTGATATGTTTACATTAGCTGTCATTGCAAAGTTCAAGTTGGTACTAAATCCTAATAACCGTGCGATATTATGAGAATCCATTTCATACAAAAGTAGCAGGGGTCCATTGTGCCAAGCCTTCAAAGGCAGATGCTTAGTAAATCTCTCACTCTCCTGATGTGGCATAATTTCTGCGCTGGTATTTAATCCTGTTTGCGACGTCAAAGGGAAACTCTACGTGACCCATCTTCTGAGTTTATTTGGCAGAACGAAACTATACTTTCACTCGTTTGGCTGCAGTATAAAAACAACAATGGCATGTTTACACTATATACAGTACATTCTGATATATGAGCGCTCTAGTGGAAAAATATTTCTGTGTTCCACAGTCTGGAATCTCAAGAATCACAAGGGTCCTTTCTCTGACAACATAAGAGAGGACTGCAGAGGGGTTTCGGGGAGGGGGTGGGGACAAAACAAAAAATCCAGCATTCCAGTGGTGAAGGCTTGTTGTTGCACATTTTACACTGTGTGATGAAAGAGGGCTGCTGGAGAAACTTGAGGACATTAAAAAAAAAGACAAAATAGCAGCAGGTTGAGGGGAGAGTAAAAATTCAGCACAAGTAATAAGACTTGAGAGATTAAATGAAGCTTTCCCCGTGCAGGATAGTGGTTCAGTCACATTCAGGAATGAGCTTTCCGTAGTAAGTCTGCAGGAGGAGGAGGTAGACATCAGGAGAGTGAAAAGGAGTAAATGTCCATTCTTCTCTCTCTCTCTGTCTCACTCTCACTTTTTCAGCCTGTGAGAGCCGGACATGCCTCGGTGCGTTAAAGTACAGTCGTCTGTTGCCAGCGCGGCCAATTCATATTCAGAGTGCATACTCTGCACTCTCTCACACGACGCTCGCTGCACACTCGCATTGAGCGGCTAATGGACAAATTGACGGGGGTCTATCTGGGCAGCAGCATACACTCAGTTCATTAGAGGCTCAGTTACTCTACTGTAACAGCTTTGTCCATATACCGTAAAACTATAAGGGGGATCGCCTAATGAGTAACATATGTAATCCTGTCAAGTGAGACACTTTGTGGTCGAAAGTACACAACATCAAATTAACATCACTCTCTGATTGCTGACCATCCCATACCAAACTATGGGGCAGTAATAGGCTACTAGAAGCACATTAAAAACACTTTTAACAGGGTTTGTCTGGATTTGGGGGATTGGATTCGCTCCAGTTGTTCCAAACAATCCCAAAAGTATTGAATGGGGTTTGTGCAAACAAGTCAAGTGCTCTCCCACCAAAACTGGGGAAAATTAATTCTCTATTGTGCACACGTTGAAGAAGAAAGGGCCTTGCCATTGTCTCGAAAGCAATTCAAAGCATCAAATATGGTAAGACAAAAGTACACGGACACCTGTGTCCTGTGTCCAACCCATGAGTGTGGCCTCATACTTCATACAGTACAATATAAAACACATGTATCAAGATGTCATCATTTGGAGGAATTGTTCAACACTCTGGGAAATATACTATTTCCTGTCAGCAGCTGGATAAGGAGATTGGCACCAGTTTACTTTCTGTATCAAATAAATCTGTGCAGTTTTTAAAGGAATACTATCATGTATCATTTCTCACTCTTAGAAATACGGGTTCCAAAAGGGTCCTTCTACAAGGGCTGAGGTTCTACCTGCAACCATTTGCTTCCAATGGTTCTTGGCAACACTAATAGTTCCAGGAAGAACCATTTTGATCCAGAGAACCCTTTAAAACCCCTTTCCAGAATAAAGGGTTTTAAAGGGGTTCTTGTTGGAACCCTCCAAAAGAGTTCCAGGTGGAACCTTTATTCTACCTGGACCCAAAAAGGGTTCTCCCATGAGAACAAGTCGAAGAACCTTATATGGTTCTACTTAGCACTTTTATTTCTAAGAGTGTAGACACTGGATGAGAAAACATTAATTCCACACATTATCCATCAGACTGGATTCAGAGGTGCGACAAGTGAGACCTCTCTCCTCATTAGCTCAAAATATGCGACTGTCTGCACGATCAATTAGACCTTGGAATGTAAAATAGGTAAGGAACCCCCATCGCAGCTGCCATTCATTTCCCCAATTAAAATAACTTTTAATGGGGATGTTATTCCCCCACAGCTTGTACGAAAGCTCAGACAAAAGTAGCAGAAACAGAGAAAGACACATTTAATTTGGTACGTTTCACACACTAGGTGGAATTGACAATATTTGTGTGTAAGTTGAACAGTGATCATGTGAGAGCAAAGTGAGACTGTGCTAGTGCATCTGAGGGCATTGCTCTCACTCTGCTTCCTGTGTTGTGGTTCCAGTGCCAACAGCTGTAGGGGAAGTCAGAGGGTGTTTGTGGGTTATATACACATATGTGTGTATATCTTTGTGTGTGTGTAAGCATACGTGGCCTGTTCCTCTATCTCCCTGCTGGGCCTGTTCTATTTCCTGGTTGCAGGTGCTGCAGCAGTGAGATCACTTCCTGTTGGCTCCCCCCTGTGTGTGTGTGTGTATCCGTGGGCTCCAGCCATTTCCTGTCCGTGGGGAAGAGGAAACTATAGGAAACAGGATGAGCATCCCGGGCGGGAGGGGTCAGAGAGGGCTGGGAGAGGTGGAAGGAGGGGGGGGGGGGGGGGGTGACCCTTGAAATAAGGGAGAGGACCACATATATTTGGACTCACTATCTGGATATGTTTGCCATGTCGAAAAATCATAAAATATACTATAGAAATGTAAACTGAAGAAAATTTTGTGATAACTAGCTTTTAACCAGCTTTTGTTTGGGAAACCAACAAATATAAATGCTTTTGTAAAAGCTGTCGACCACAAACTTAACTCTTGAAGAATTACAAATGTTCCGTCATGAGTACAGTCATGGGGATGACTGAGGCATTTTCTTTTTACACCACACCTTAAAAGATCACGTTGAACTATACCAGGAAGAGTAAAGGTCAAAAGTCTCTCCTCTAACTGACAAAAAAATGTCCCGCTCTTGTAATTCACAGTCATCCACAGACACAAACAGCGTGAGACAGATGTTATTCACATATACTCACAGGTTGTTGCACATACTATACACTCTGACACACATGGGCCTATTCATTACCCATGACCATGGGCCATGTGAAGGGCAAGTCCGGGCAGGCAAGTCTCGTTTTTGACATTTCCTCTACTCTTCATGCTGTCTGTCATACATACTGTTGAGGAAAATATTTTGTGAGATCACCGTTTAAAGAGGGTCTCTGTGTTGAAGGATGCAGCTTCAACAATGTTGAGGAGGATAACTGAGGTTATCAGGACATCTGGTCAGACTCTAACGCCCTTAGCTTTTATTGCAACAATCAACTTCGTCAATGATCTTGACTATTTGAGCTATCCAGACTGCTCTGTATCTTTCCAGGAAATCCACTCCACTTAAAGGCCAACTTAAAGGACGATATAGCGGACAATCCCATTCCTATTTTCATAAACCCCTAAAACCACCCACACAGATCCCAACGCTCATTTGACCTGAGGTCATTTCCTGTCAGAATGTTACCACGTCTGACTGACACACGGAGCTTCATCTGCTCGGCGCGCTGGTTACGCTTTGCATTTATGTGCGTTTGTGTGTCGAGATTTATGAATGAACCATCGGGGGCCAACCTTGGCGGGGCTTCCCGACTTGCTGGCATGTCGGCGTGTAGAACTTCCTGTCCAGAGATGTGTGATTTCCCGTGCTCGCACAGCTGTGCTGTTAAACGCTGTGGGAAAACACTCTCTGCTACAGGGAACGCATAGAGACACACTGTGAGCTAAATATCTCACACATACATTTTGAGACTTTTACTGATAAATTAAGAGAAATTAACCTCATGCAGCTAGTCTAATAGGGGTAAAAAATCCCCCCTTAAGCAGACATTTACACGCCTCTGGTTTATCCTCATGTTGATTAAAGGCCCAGATCTTCATGAGGAGTTAGACACACGGGAGTCTCAGTTGGAATTCTTACGGGCACGTGTCATCAGTCTACTCAAGAATGTCAGGAATGTAAAGACAGGCTGCAGATGAAGATACTTTACACAACCAGTCATCAAAACAGATGAATTCAGGGCTTACTTATCCTGCACATATTGTTTTGAGCTGTCACTGCACCTTCATATTGTGCATCAATGGAAAATGGTTTGTCTTAGTGTGAAGTGTTAGTCACATAAAAGTCATCGTGGAAAAATGCAGTCCAGACGTTCAAAGATTACAGATATCAGGGGCCCAAAGGCAGAAAAAAAAGATAGTGTTGTTCATAAAAGATTGGTGATGAAGATAATTCAGTTTGACACAAAGACCTCGTATAAACCTGGTATTAACATGTGTCATGGGTGATCCATTAACAAGGTATGAAGGTATGAATGAATTAGGTTATCTACACACTGACCACATTCTAAGATCTGGGAAATGTGGCCACATTGTTTTCATGCATACCTGCAAATGTGTCCTGGGCCACAATGAAGGAGCGCCCGCTCAGTTTTGAGAAAGGAACTATGTCGGAAGTCTTTGAAAAGGGATATACTATAATCGCATCTCAGGTGATGTATGGTTATGTCATGATTGACCGGAGCATGGGTTTACCCACCATCCCCCTGTTGTTCTTCATTCCCTATCATGTCTAACATTCCTCTCCTAGTTTATGAGGTCCTAATTAGTGAAGGGCCGCTTTTCGGGGGCAGCCAGGATGGGGCCACTTTCGAGGAAGTCACTTCTCTGATCTCTCCTGGGGGTGGGTTAATGGGGGCAGAATGGACTGACTGATCAGTGAGTTAGCCCTGAAGGCAGGTCTGTAACGGGGGCCATTAACGCTTTAGCAAAAATGGTTGGTGTATATAACGTGTCAAACATGTTTGTTTTCTAAGGAGCAGCTAAACTGAGACGCCATGCTCCTTAGGGCCGGGTCATAATATCAGCAATCTGTGTCAGTGGAGAGACACTTTGCATTTCTGCAGCAGTTCTCATGAAGGCCCTGGACGCATGGTCCCAACGTGCATTGTGCGAATGACGAAATTTGCCGGTAGGTGGAGTATTAAGCCCCGCTCACCATTCAGAAAAAAAACATTTCCACAACAGAAGAAGTAGTCACCAAGGGTGAGCCTCGACCTGGCAACCCTTGAACCTTTCAGCTGATGAGCCGCTTGATCCAGATGTGGCCAAATTGCCGACATGTAGATGTAGAAATTATGACCTGGGCCTAAGGTATTTTAAGCAGCTCAAATCCAGCGTCTGACAAAGACAGCTGATTAATCTGCCATCCAGGTATTTAACTGCATTGTTAGTCTCAAGTGGAGGCTCGTTGATCATGACAGGATTTCCTCCTTCCTCCCTGACCGGAAGCACTAAGTCCAACCTTAGCAGCACATCCTCATCGGTCATATCTGCTACTTCACTGACTCCACTTATCTGGGTGGTTCGTTTCTTTTGTCACGGAGAATGAATGAGCTACTATCACTGTTTGGTCTTCAGAGTCTCATTAGTCAGTGACTCAAGTGCAGCGCAGCCACATATTACACAACATCCTCTGGTCCTGGCTCCTGCAGACGCTGTAAATTCTTTGAACGCTTATCAGACTGACACTCTGACGCTTCAAATCTCTCTCTGTCTCTCTTTCTCAATTCGTCACACATGTGTCATCCTGTTATATATCCGGGGAAAACATATAGGGGCGCCTCTTCTTCTTATGGGATGAGCTTGCCCTGCATCCTGCACATGCTTTGCTGCCCTGCAGGGTTACTGTCACTTCCTGTATGACCTGGGGGCTGACAGGGAGGTGGACGAACCCAAGAGGAGTTAAAGAAGTAAAAAAAAACCATCACATGATTCCAGGTGTTGTGCTTCCCTGATTACACTGTATATCTTCATTATAATCTAATGAAGGGATCATTTAGAAAGTCCCAGAGGGGTTGAGGCTGAAATTAATGAGTGTGCAGTGGCTGTATATTCCCACACTTGCAAGTCATTAGTAAATTCATTTTCATTCTGTGTTAGTTACAAGGCCTTTGTCCCACTTTGGAGCTGCCACAGGGATATTTTACAACCAAGAGAAAATGGTTCGAGCTGAATTAAATACACCTCTTGTCACAACAAATGATGAACTAACCCACCTATCACAATTCCACATCTTGAAGCTGTCTTTGTTTCAACGGTTATTTCAGAGTGTCCTTTTTGCCCCCCCCTACTGTATATGATGAAATTTGGATACAGGAATCTGCACACACTATGAGGTGTTTATTAGAGGCAACACCTGCATCATTACAACCTTTAGCAGGGATTCTGACCGTAAACAGCCCTGCATTAAAACATCACAAGGGGTTGTGTTTTGCGAGGTGTGTCGTTCAAGGGTTGGGTAAGAAAACAAAAAAATTTGATCCTGCAAATCAAATTGTTCCACCGAATGAATCCTTTTTTTCAGTCAACAGGACACTGCACAGTGCTTTGTTACTTTGTAGGGGCAAAGGAAGATAGACGAATCATGTGTGATGAGGTAAAATGAAGAGAAGAGATGAATAAAAAACACTAATACTCACACGTTTTCCATCCACTCTACACGAACAGTAGGCCCTACGAGGAATATTATTTGCTTAAGAGACATTGTACTTGGATTTAACACTTGGTATCTGAGTACAATTTCGGAATTACTTAAACACACAGTATGCATTTGCTCCTCTCAATCAAACCAATAAGAGAAAACTAAGTTTGATGATGTCAGAAAACAACAATGTATGGGACCATAGGAATTGTTGCTCTGCCACCAAAGCTCATAAGTTTTACATGAAGAGCCTTGGCAGCAAAAACGCAGCATACAGCAATAAGTAATAGTGATCCATTAGTGACATATTCGCCAACTAGTAGTACCAAATGATGCAGTCATCACTCATTTTACAAAGGGGTTTGCCCGATTAGTTATAGCAAAAATTATAAAGTGGATGACGTTACCTCGAACAGAAATATTCAAACGGAATAAGAAATATTGCGTAATGGTATGACTTATGATACAACTGGATCAACATCATCAAACGACTGAGAATTTCCCTTCGCTGCTCAGCTGACTTCACCTCTGTTGTCCTCTGCAAAATCCAAAACAAAGAAGGAATGCACTCGCAGCAGAGCAGTATAATTACGACACAAACAACAAGCCTCCGCTCTTCTTCGCCGTGCAAGGACAATATCCAGCAGCAGACGAGTCAATATTACAGATTTCCGTTTCTCGGTGATGAAGCGTCCACAAAAATGACACTTACTCTGACACAAACATGGACAAAGAATGCAGCCAGGCACGCACTTGCCTGCTGTGAAAAGTGCCACCCCAGGAGCAGCGGATTGTTTGCACTACATTGTTATCAGTGTGGCGTGTTTGTGTCCCGTTTTCATGCATGTGTAAACAGTACTCACCCATAGCCGTCATAGCTCAGATTCCTCTGGTCGCCCCATGTTTACAAATAGCAGATAGTGATTCTCCTCGGCTCGTCTTCCCCCATCTTGGGACGAAGCAGAAAGAATGTTGGGGTTAAGATAATGAAATGGTTTGACCAAAACGTTGACTCCGACTGAGTTTTTGTTTGCATGGACGCAGCCACGCGATTAATATGTTTTTCACACAGGTGTTTGGTCCTGTTGAGGTAAGAAGTGTCCCTCTCAAATACATTCTCTTGTTCCCAAGTCTTTTTCGTATATTTTACACTTGTTTTAAGCTCTCTGGAGCCTCTTTCGCACTGAAATGTGCAGGTGTAGATGGGGATTTAAACCTGGGTGAAGCCATTAAAGTATGGTGATTAACACCATTCAAATTGCCAGCGGTTGCTCTGCCCTATGAGTTTTAATTTCACTCCTGTGTCACCTAACAAATGAAGTGCGGTGTCGCAGATGTGCAAGACAAAAAGAAAACATCTCCATAGCTCTTAGTGATAATATTACAGTGGTTACTATTTAAAGCATCTCTTAGATGATCTGATTGATGATATTGAGCTCTGTTCCAAGTGACTTAGTACACATTAATGCACAAACATGGAGAAACATCACACAGATGAAATGGTCCAGTATAGGGGTTTGTTGCATACGTTCTGGTAGTGCACATCTTCCTTCACTGTCTCCTGTGTGCAACGTGTAACCTTAGCAACCAATAATCAAACATGTTCTGCGACTTTCAGTTCTGCTTCCCAAAACACATTGCCCTCCCTCCCTCCCAGTGTGATTCTGTGCATCAAACCTTTGTCAAATGCCAGGGGCCACAGTGTAAGACCATGTCAGGGCTTATTTAAAGGATCACGTTCTCTTCGGGAGACCCAGGGGGCTGCTGGCCACTTCCTGTGGCCATGTGGCAAGAACCAAACCTCGCAAAGATGAGAACAGATGGGCACGACAGACCTCAGGGAATTAAGTGAAAACTGACGCCAGTCAGCTTTTTTTTTTCTCTGTGTGATGTCAAAGTTAATTTGTCTGGTGTCTTTATTCTAACACAAATATCTCTTAAGCATTTAGGCCATGCTTTATGACACCCCTCTCCTTTTTCTTTTTCTCCACTCAGCTATATTTTTTCTTTAAAGCTCACACCTCATTTCCTTTCATCCTGTTCCCAGGTCATCTCAAATGTCTGCTTATGCTCTGCTGAGATACAGCATTCCCTCACAGCGCGACCCGGCGTTGCATCCCTCTGCGCTCCGGGATGAGACAGTTGTGGTACAGAAGTGTCAGATCTCCGACTACGAACATCTGGAGGATGTTAATGTAATCAACGCGAATCAGATTCCTCTAACAGTCACTGGCAGGAGTTCAGGGCTCAGGAGAGGCAGATAGGTGCCTCGGAAAAAAACGGAGCGAAAAAAGAAAACGAAGGGAGTGCCAGAGGGGGAAAGAAAGTGGAAAAGGTTGTTGGGTTATGTCTTTGAGATTTAAACAGACGTGCAGCTAAAGAGGTGGCCGATTCTTCTCTTTCTCACTCATGTTTTACTCAAGAACATAACCAGAGACATTAGAGAGGAAACACTTAGATGGTGAGAAAATGGGGCCCACCTAATAGCTGCAAACAAAGTCCCGACAGATATAATGTATGATCATGTAGAATGGAAGTGGAGTTCAGTGTCACCGTGTGTATGTGTGTGTGTGTGATTAGTGTGGCTGTACGTGAGCCATTTGTAATGGTAACCTTTGACCTCTCAATTCAGGACTGTCGTAACTCCTTTTCCTCTCCCCTGTGTGCGTGGATGTGTTTGTGTGCACGAGCGCGTACATGTGCTGTCGCAGAGGGAATTGGACGTATTTCCTTGTTCAGAAATACGTCCCACACTCTGAGAAATTAAAAGTGCTAAGTAGAACCATATAGGTAGAACCTGAAGCCACCTGGAACCCTTTTGGAGGGTTGAGCCAAGAACCCTTTTAAAACCCTTCATTCAGGAAAGGGGTTTTAAAGGGTTCACTAGATCAAAATGGTTCTTACTGGAACCATTAGTGTTACCAAGAACCCTTACAAAGCCCTTTCTTCGGGGAAGGGTTTTTCAGAAAACAAATGTTTCCAGGTAGAACCTCAGCCCTTGTAGGACACTTTTGGAACCCTTATTTCTAAGAATGCAGTGTTGTGAATGATTGGGAAAATAATGATATTGGAGAAGCAATGAGGTCAGTCTCCCTCTCTCTTCAACTTTCTTCCAACATACACTGACCCAGATTGCTATAACGGCCAAAGCAGATTCTGGTCCAGGTCCCCACCCCCATGGACCGAGAGCAGCCCCCGGGCCACACACACACTCCTCTCTCCTGTCTCTTTGACGATACTGTGTTTATCATTGTGGAAACAACCGCTCTGTCCACGAGCAGCCAAAATACTGATGACATCCACACATGCCACTACAGCACAGTGTGTCGGAATATTTATCTGTGTGTGTTTTGTATCTATTGTCCTACGACGGTGTTCTCCACTACAGCAAAAACACACACTTAAAAGGAAGGGAGGCAGACGAAAGACGAATCAAGCCAGAGGAAGGATGTGAAGGACAGGATGAGGTGAAGAAATATAGTAGAAGGAAAAGGTATTTATACCCCCCCATTCAAGCGACTAAAGGACAGACAGGGAGGTCGACTAACAAGCCTGCAGCCAATATAGATCTAGAGGAATAAAGCCGACTGGCTGAACCAGACAGAATGCAATCAAAAGTGAAGATGGAAAATCCCAGGGTGAAATTTTGAGACAGCTGAAGAACCCTTTGTGATCCGCACCAAAGCCGGACATCATGTAACAGATGTTAGCAGCAAAGGGCAGGTAAAGGCTAATGCGATTTGGAAGGGAACGTGACACATTTTACAATCTTACATCCGACAAATATTTTACTGAAAACCCACCGTGCTGTTACGCAGTGTAATGCATTAGAATAACCATGAAATTAATGCAATTACAAGTGATTATACTAATCACATTCTCATCTGTACACTGATTGTGCGCAGGTGGTTTCACTTGGTAACAATTATGGAATATAAATATATTCACCGCCCCCCCAAAAAAAGATTCATAAATATGTGGACTATTGTCCAAAACTAATTTTAAGTTTTAAAAGGAGCCTCGAGAAAGATTCTCATCTATGACCATAAATATCAGCAATGGTAGGACATTAAAACAAGATTTTTGCCCTGAGTCATTAAAAACAGAAAGTACTGCACTTTTCCAGTCTCTATGCAGATGCTATATGACTTTTTCGAAATGTTTGCACAGGTTTGGAAAAAAAGATGGTGGCAAAGGCCAGTTGATCATGGACTGGGGCCAAAATGGAGAGAGAGAGAAATAAAGAAAGATCGACGCTGTCCCAAATTTATCTCCATTAGAGTGGACATGACCAAGGTAGAGCTTAGAGGGTGGGGAGGGTTCAAACTATCACATTTCTGCCTCTCAGTTCCCCCACAGCTGCCACCTTCATCCCAAACAATTACTGTCACAAAGGTCCGGCGATGGCACATGGCCAGACCAGCAGCAACCTATAGGGAATCAAAAGATGTTTCTTGGAGATCAGCACACATGGAGTCTTTTTTTTAGACTTTTTTACAATTCTTTCTCACAATGTGGGAAGAGTTTTTGTGAGTTCTGAGAATTCACCACGGGACGCCTGTGTGGCACACTTGTGCGGGTCAGATTAATGGCATGCTGTGTGGCACAAGGCACTTAACCTACTTTCATGAAAGCTTTAAGACCCAGTCATGTAAAGAGTGCAAGCCAGGGGCCAGGAAAACATCAAGTGTTTGATTTGATGGCCTCGCTTGATAAACTCCAGCAACTCCATCTAGAAAATTGCATAACATCAACAGTGTTTTCATATGGAGATGACAAGGTCTGGTAATACTTGGCTGATGAGCCAAGGCCGATTCTAATGACCAATGAACTTAGCACGGGGTGTAATCAGCTTAGAAGTTCACTACAGCTCCTGGGAGTAAGGTGTTAGGCAGTGTGATAAACCCACAATACATTATGAAATAAAGAGCTCAAGGCAGCCCCTAACAGAGTAATGTTATTGAGTTATCCCATAACTGGCTCAAACAAATCCGCCTGCTGCACTTTGCTTAATGTGCAGCAGCTGGTGGCAGCTGGGGCCTGTGTGGCAGCCATTATGGATGTGATGTCATATTGCAACTCCCGCCCTTCCTGACCTCCCATGATTCCTCCCCGACTGCAGGCTCCAGGAGAGTGGGGATTGTCTGTAGTGCGCTGATTGTAGAGAAGGTATCCTCTCAAAAAATGTATTTGTTTCAGTTGCCTAATCAAATACTTTAATCATAATTTATTTTCCATAAACATAATCTCCTATACCATAGCTGCCATGTGTAGATATTACAGAATGTATGTTGTTGGCTAAAAAATGTTTGACTTGAATTTAAAAAAATAGCCATATTCATGTACACTACACAGGGTTCCAAAAGTGTTCTTCTACAAGGGCTGAGGTTCTACCTGGAACCATTTGTTTTTCAAGGGTTCTTGGTAACACTAACAGTTCCAGTAAGAACCAGTAAGAACTCCTGAATAAAGGGTGTTAAAAGGGTTCTTGGTAACACTAAGGGTTCTCCTATGAGGACAAGCCGAAGAACCTGTATGGTTCTACTTAGCACTTCTAGTTCTAAGAGTGTTTGTGTGTTGAGAAATTCAAGCCAACTTCAGTATCAGCTTTGGGATATTTACAGTGCTTTTCCATGATACAGTTCTAGTGCGGCTTGGCTTGACTGGACTCTACTCAGTTTCTTTTTGCTTTTCCATTCGGTACCTGGTACCTGGTGCTTCTTTGGTTACCGGCTCTGGCGAGGTTCCAAGCGTGCTGGGCTGATATCAAAATTGTGTCGTCAACAGACTGCCCGCCACTGATTGGTCAGAGAGTGTCATAACTGGAAGAGTCATAAGCGTGACGTCCAACACAACAATCGCACCTAACGATGTCACACTGTAGATCAGTTAAAAAGACTTCAACGATCCTGAAAATGAGCTGAAAATTCCAAAAAACACTATATTTAACAGAGGAGTCTGGTGTATTTCGGGACAGCACTGCCAAAAACCGGCGATTGTGAGTCGTATCACAACCTGTGCCACTGTAGTTTAGGTCAGTGTCTGTGTCAGACGGAGTTGAGTACTGAACTAATCTTTTAACTAGAATTAACTGATTCTAATGATTCAGTACACCGAAAAGAACCGCTTTGCCTGTCACTAGTTTGTGTGTTTGTGAGACAAGTAGTGCTAGAACTGTATATTGGAAAAGCGCCATTAGGTGGTGAAGGTGGAACTTCATTCTTGTTGTTCTCAGTCATCAAGGGGAAGTGAGAGTCAGACAGAGAGCAAAGGCAGAAGGAGGTGGAAAGGGGACCGTTTGATGTGGGGTTAGAAGTGACGGGAGGAGATAGAAAATGAGAATACATGTTTTATTCGATATGACTGTTAAGGTGTAATAAACTCCATCTTCTGCAGCTAACTCAATGCCTGAATTTAAAAAAATGCAATAAAAGAAGTGGGGCCTGAGTGAGCGAGGGTGAGGGTGGAGCAGTGAGGGGGTGTGTTCTGGTAGTAAAATCTGACACTGGCTTGCAGCTGTCTAACAAGTGTGCTGCTAACATCACATTTCTGGGACAATAAGCCTTGTGCTGTTTAGGAAAGAAAGTCATGAAAGAATGAAGCAGTGATGCAAAAATGGACTAAAACAGCCATTGGGGAAATTTTAATGCAGTAGCTGGTGTTTGACCAGAGAGGCAGTGGATATGCCAGTTTATATCATAACAAAGATAATTTCAATACTTCACACTAGTTTGTGAAGATTTGCACCTAGATCAATAAATAACTTTACTAGATACTCATATACACTGGAAAAAGAAAGGTTTAGGGTTTTAATTAAAATATATATAAAGTAGAGAAGCTATGAGCACTGGCTGAAATGAGTTCTACTAGAGACTGGGGGCTTTACACAGATCCAATTCTGTTAACAGGCACATCAACTATGGCTGTCCCCTCTTCTATCTGCTGCAGGGAAACTGGAAAAGAGCTGGGATGCACAGCAGGTACATGGTTTATTGATGGATCTGACTCTATTTTGGGACTCCATAAAAGGAACAGTCGACTGAAAGGGGAAAAAAAAGGAAATGTAAAGAAAAACACTCTATCTTTATATAGCTGAGGGCATATAGGCTCTTCTCCTTTTCAACTGTGTCATGACACAGAAACATAAATAAATAGAACCACATCCATGATTATGTGAATATACGGCACAAAATAAGTAAAATTGCTTCATACAAAGAAACTGGAGGAGTCAGCGTCTAGCTGTGATCAGCAGCCGTTTTAGTTTATAAAAAGAAAAAGGGAGAGAATATCTGAAGAAACACTGAAGAAGAGAGGATTCAAAATTTTACCACTTCACTGTTTCAGCCTATTTGACACTTGTGTAGTTGAGTAACAACCTGATTATGTTTGTAAGCAATCACAGCTGTTTGCATTTATTTCTTTGACTTTTTCTAATGTCACAGACTGTTGATCTTTGATAGCGAAATTGGCTACATCATCAACAATCAACATTCTGATTGGTTAGGTTTTTGGCAGTCAGACAATATTAGTTTTGTGAAAATTTCCATTGCTGCATGCAGGTTTCCAAGGAAATATGAGCATGCAAACACATTTTACAAAACTAAAAACCAAAAAAACATGTCTGGAATGTAAAGGTCTTTACACTCACAATCATAAAACTCTCTCTCTCACACACACACACTCCACTCTTCGCTCCCCTCGGACTTGAAGGTACAAGATTAATCCATTTGCACAGCAGCAGAGGGGAGCGAGGAAAGAAAAGAGAGAGAAAAAACAAGGCCTGGGAGAGAGAGTCACAAGCTGTTCGCTGCAATTTGACAGAAACATTGCTGTATCTGTTACATTTAGGTAGTGACAGTGTGTAGAATGAGTCGGGGGTCCTCAGGTGTCACTGCACAATCCACTCACCGCAAATTGGATTATTAACAATCCAATTATTCACACACGCCACATGGTAAACATTATTAACACTAGTCTGAAAATGAATGTGAATTGTTGAAGAATCCAAGGCTGCGACTCTTTGATGTTTCCGTGGATGACAAGTGACACGTAATGATGCAAGCTGATGAAAAAGTGAAAAGGGGGGCTCAGCAAGGCAATGTGCTTTATATCTGCAGAGAGCACGTCAAGGATGAGAAGAGATGTTTTAATGGAATGTCTCTGAAGATCCATCTGCGCTTACGGGAGGTGAGGAAGCAATTGGAGAAAGACGTTTGCAGGCTGATTCCTCAGGCTGAGAAAAATACATTTCACTACACTGGATTGTTTGGGGGAGTATGCAAAACCATTGTGTGTTTGCACACTTTCACCGTATTACATAGACTGTCTGTTTGAAATGCAACCATGGGCTGGCTTTCATCACCATTGTCATTACTGTCCGTGCAGTTGTTTAAGAGGCCTGAACCAAAGCAGAGTTCTTTTCCACTGGGGTGCCCCTCTGTCTTATCTGTTGCCCTCATCTAAAAAGGTGCATCTTCCTATGGATCCCATGCACCTGCCGAAAGCTTGGCGAACAGCAAGCGTGGGCAGCCACATTACTCATCCTGAACACTTAGCGGATATCAATGTGTTGCCTCTCTCTTCTCAATTTGCAATAACAAGGCCATACATCAGGCCCAACAGCCACTGGTGCCAAACTGCTTGAGGCGCCATACTCTTGCAGGCCTTATAAGGGGATTCAGCCTGTGGTTGAGCAAGAGAAGCAGGAGACAGGTCTATAGGGTGAGACGTTTTTGTCTTCAGTTAACATACCCAGCGGACGACATAGGCACTCTTGTGTGCTGTGTTATCCAGCTCTAAATGCCAAGACATTCTATTCAGTAAGCATTACTTGTGCCTCTGGGCGAGCCATTGTTGCCCTGAAACAGCCTCTTGTTAGACTATGACACAGCACTTTGGGAACACACACATCTGCGACATGCTATCGATCGAACTAACGCCTATGTCCTTGAACAACCTTGAGTATATCTGTGTGTGTGTGTGCAGGGATGTGTGGCTGGTGTATACACAGGTGTGTAGGGTATTGTTGTGTTAAGTTGTGCCAAGTGGGTCCTCCTCAGTGTTAAAGGTGTTTGATAATAGCGCAGGGCCTGAGATAAAAACCGGTCAAAGCTTTTCACCACTGGTCGTTAATTACTCTGAATCACCCTGACCTTGAGGAGCCTTGGGTCACTCAGCCCATTAGGAGAGACAGTTTGTATCCATCTCGACAACTTTCCCATGACACCCTCATAAATCTCCTTAAAAGTATTCTCTCAATGGTCTGCAGAGAGCATAAAACCACATTGCACAGTTTAATGCGACAGGACGTCCTGTAAGTAGCGTAATACCAGTCACTCTTCCAAATCCCGCCCAGGATTGTGAGCCAGGGTTAAAATATTCTGTGAATTCTCAGTTTGCCATTTCTGTCAACTCTTAGACAGCAGCATATGCACATGACATTTTTGCAAATTTGGGCAGAAAATGTGACACCTTGGAATGTTTCAGGAATGAATCCCTTTTAGGCAAATTCTTCTGTAAATGAAAGATGAGCTGTTCCATAACTAGCCACATCTGAATCCATCATATTCCACAGGGACAAATCATGACACCGAATAGCCTTCATGGTTTAACAGCCTTTGTTTAACAGAATAAAACCGCCACTCTACCCGAGGGCACTCAGCACCAAAAATCAGGCCACAATGCACAGTGATCACATTGCTGCGGTTGTGCATCAGTCTGGTCATGTCCCCGTGACAAGGGTTTTGTGCTTATGTTACACACCTATCGGCCTAAATCCGTAAATGACATGAATTAAAAACCTGACCATCTCATCAAATTGCGGCTTTCTATATAATGTTTACTGTATATATCAGAGCCATTGTCAATGGGTTTAAGCAGATTATCTCCAACACTGTCCTGATTGGAGCCTGATCGGCTTACATATTGGGTATTTGTGGACATTATGGTGCTTTGCCATGAGCACCTGATCATATGGAATATAACCCCCTGAGACCAACCAATGCCCTTGGCCCTAATACCATGCTGCTTGCTGTCACCCTCTGTCCCCCCAATTGGAAGAGCTCTATTGTTCATTGATACTGAAAGATTTCTAACTGCTTTCAGATTGATCTCCAGTCCCAGCTCATCAATGACCCATGATAACCTTGTTAGAAACCCCAGAGGGGAAGCTACACAAAGGGACTGATAAATGGCTTACGTTTCCCTCGGCTGGTGCAGGTGTGTGCAGGTGTCTTTCATATTGTCGCTGTCAAGAGGAAATATATTCATCCCATTTTGTTTTAATTTATCTCTCTTTCAGGACGGGACATTCAGGGTTCTGACAAGGAGCTCACAAGGAGTGAACATATGCCAGAACAACATGGGCACAGACAGTAAATCTTTGCCCAGACTGATTGCACTCATTTCCAGATGAGATGCACATATAAATAACTTCATGCAGTAACCTTGCCCTTGCCTCACTCCAGTTCCTTTCTCTCCCCTGGTTCAGCCAACCACCTGCAATCACTCAGTGCATTTATATGCATGTTAAAGGTTCGATTTTAGTCAGACTAAGACAATCATTTGTTGTCTGAAATAGAGCGAGTCTTATCTAACATATTAAGATAATGCGATTCATAGTCCAATTGCGTGTATATTATTATTATTATTATTAATAAGGTTTATTTAGATAGGTACAAAAACAGACAAGTTTGAACAGTCATCTGATGCATGCATCACAGTGTTTTTAGCTAAACTAATTCACAACACTTGTCCCTATACCCTTAGTTGGACTAGAGTCAGACTTGGTGTTTGCGCAACCAAAGTTGAAGGCGACTATGTATAAACTGCACTATTGTTGCAGGAAAAGAACACACCTACGATGGCGAGAGCGAAAGCTACAGAGAAGACCCAGTTTTGGACTGAAGAAGAGGCGAGATTTATGCTTACAATTCATCTCACCGTCCTTTTCGTCTCGGACATAGCAGTATGGCCTTTGCTCAATTAAACTGCATGCAAACGTACAGACTCTAGGCAGTATTGTAGGCAATATTGGGCTAACCAACCCTAAGATTGCAGGAGGTTGATACAGACTCACCTGGGCAGGTTGGTAGAACTAAAACGGATCAATACTAGCTGCCTCAGCAAACGAGTGGATTTCACTTCAGTGCTGCACAGCAAACACAGTCGAGCAGTTCCAGATCAATTCAAACCGTGATAAGATATTAGTATACAGCTTGCCTTGTTCTCCACTAGGCCAGAGAACAAGGCAAGCAGTATACCCAGAAGTCTTGGAAAACGCAATACTAGTGACAGTATGATAAAGAAGCCGTAGTCTTCGTAGCCCGATAGTCAGAGAGCTTTACACCATTATACCATTCAGGCTAAAGACTCCTAACCTTATTTGCAAGACTAAAATATAAGGTCTCCAGGCAGTCAGCCAACCCCATATACAGCATACATTAAGTCCCTGTCTTAATTGTCCAGCTTTCAGTATACAAAGATTGCGCTCGGGAGTGTATACATAATTTTTTTATTACAAAATATGAACCTGGCATATTTTTAAATAAGCAGTTGATTATTAGCTTGTGGTCAGATCTCAGTTGGAAAAAAAATGAGGGGCACACTTCTCAATTTTTATTTAAAAATGTAGAAATTCTGCTCCAAATGATATGATTACTATGTGAGCCCTGAAGATAAAATAGCTTGGAAATTCTTGATATTGGCCACACAACATCAAATTTTTCAGTTTCATCTCTGGTCTCACATCCAAAAGCGTGATCTTGCCTTTCACCATTGGTTTTCCCCCTCATTTGTAGTCACAACGCTGACACAATTTATGTTCTGAAGTGTGCTCGTATCATTGCAGATCACTTCTGATACGGAGCTCAAACACTCATCTGGGCACAGAAATGAAAGTATTTCAGTATGAATGTAGCAGAAGGGATAAACAGTGACACATGCTTCACTTCAATGTTGGAGTGTCTGCATTGTTCTAACTGGTTAGCCACTCTGCTACCCTTATAATCAAACTGGACGGAAAGCCAATATTTGGTGTGAGAGTTTGTTGGGTTCCAAATTTGTTGCAGTTTATAACCAAGTGAAAATACACATGCAAGCAACAGCAAATCAGCAAATGCTTCAACAATAGTGTCCTTAGTATTTAGTATGTATGATGTGGTTATGCTACATTTGAGCACAGAATATATCAGATGTGAAATTTAAACAACCCAAAACCTCGACCTGTCCCCTGAGTGATTTAATAACTCAAAGAATTTCATGCCCCAATGATGACCCAGTACTGGTTCAAAGAGAACAGTTTTTATGTAACCATGTTTTAACAAACGGAGGGAGAACAAATAGAGAGAATTGGGGGCAAGAGATAGAAGCGGTGGGTTATAAATAGGACATTCACAAACAAGTACAACACACTGCAATGACGCTCCATGACAACCCAGCTGCAATGGCAGATGGATAAAATGGAAACGTGAAGCCACAACGACAACCAAACAATGAATCACGCCAAAGCAGAATAAACACAATTCTGCTCAGAGTTGTGGCTTTGTGAGAAGGAAACGGTGTCTTTGCTGTTTGTAACTGAACCAATACTTCCTCTAATGCTCTGTTTCACAGCTTGATTTGGTACAGTATGGTACAGTTTGGAATGGTGTGGGTTAGGCTCGTGTTTTGTGTTCTGTTATTCTTGAAAGGGGTTTTAAAGGGTTCTCTGGATCAAAATGGTTCTTACTGGAACCATTAGTGTTACCAAGAACATTTGAAAGGGTTTTTCAGAAGCAAATGGTTCCAGGTAGAACCTCAGCCCCTGTAGAAGGACCCTTTTGGAACCCTTATTTCTAAGAGTGTACTCCAAAGGAAGGGTGCCAAAAAATGGAATGGTTGGGGCTGGATATTTTGGTACTATTCCTAATAGAAGCATAAAAATTACATACCTGCATACCGTACCAAAACAGAACCGATCCACTCGATGGAACCACGGCATAGGTGAACTTGGTCATCATTGCTCTTCTTTCTTGTGTGTCTGAAAGTAAATTTGGGAGTAAATTAGTCAATAAAAACATCCCACACAAGGCTCATTAATAAACAATGGCTGAGTATTGACTCAAGACATGTATTTATTCTCGCTGCAAGTCTTTTTCTGCTCTCAAACATGTTTGTTTTCATGTACAGTGAGGTCGAGTTCAGCTACGTCCAAGTATACAAGCACTCGTGGGGAATCTATTTATTAGCTGAAGTGTGTCCGCCTCCACTTTGCTAGGGTTGTGTTATACGCCCTATTTCTGGTTTAGCTTCGATGCTTCGGTTTTAAATCCATTCATTTCAAAAATATTCCTTTTTTAAGATAATAAATTCATCCTGAATTGTGCCATGTTTGGTGCTGCTTCTTGTATTATTATCCAGTTAAAACGAGGGGGTGGGAACTGTGGTACACTGTGGCCGGCGTACATTTCAGGTGGCCTAAAATGTTTACATGCACATGAAAAGTCCAGTTTTAGTCAGATTTTGAACTCAAGTAATTTCCTTTAAAATGATTATCACCATTGGGACTGACACACACACACACACACACACACACACTGTGAACAACAGCCTAAATTTGACACTGTGTAATAGCCAAACAATCTGTGCAGGCATACAGCACTAAAGAGATTTTGGTAATGGCTTCGCTGCCCCCAAACAAATGAATAACCAGATTAATACTGTCCCATTTGCACACGATGATTTGCTATTCATTTTGTAGTTAAGTCTGATATGGTATTATTCTGACAGAGGGAACAACAACATGACCTCAGTGGCATTTAGCTCATTATGTCCAGACGGAATAGAGCATCCCATTCTTCTCTCCTGGATGATTTTCTGTTGAATGAAGGTACAAGGGGGCACATCTGTCATATTTTGACGAAGAAACTGGGATGTTGATATCTGATGTCTGAGTCACGTATACAGGATGGGGTATAACTCAAAGATCTCTTTCTCTCTCCCTCTGTGTCTTTCTGTCAGGCTCCCCTCCCCCTGACCCACGCTGGACTGCCCGCTGAGGCACAGCAGGGTTGCCAGGTCATACTTAACACCACCCACAGCCTCTCCACAAACCCCCTTTTCTCCCTATTACCATCCCCCTTCCTCCGCCGCTCCCTTCCCCCTCCTGGACTTAAATCTGCATTACAATGAAGATGGTTAAAGGAGGAGAAGGATAAGGAGGAGGGGGGGAAGAGGGTTTGAGGAGCAGGCAGAGAGGAAAAACTGAAGGGGGCTCAGAGAGAGTGAAGATCTCACAGATTGGCCAAAAAAAAAAAAAAAAGGCCCAGCAAGCAGATAACCCAGGTCTAAGCTAATGAGTTTGTGTGTGTGGAGTGGTGGTGGGGGGTAGTAAATTAATTTGCATGTGGCTGCACGCAAGTGGTTGTTGTCACTTATATGTCTGTGTGTGTACTAAACAAATGGCACTCAGCTATTTTCTAAGCAGCAGGGGTTATGTCTGTGTGGTCATGTGTCACTGGGCCTTTTTTTTTTTTTTTTACAATATGCAGGAATGCAAAGTTGTCATGAAATACAGCCCATTATGTTTTATTGGCCTGTTTTTTTCCCCTCTCCATGTGGAGCGTGTCAGAGTATCTGCCCTTGTGCTTCCACGCCATTACACTGATTCAACAAGGGATAATTGATTTATGTCTGTCACTTTGTGATTGTGTCCGTTGCTGTGTGATTTCGGTCAGAGACAGACACGGGCGGGCTTGACAAACGGTGATAATGAAATGTCATTTAACTCTTAACTTAGAGTTAATTATTTGAGTAAACGTTACTACTCTGATAATATATCCCTTTTAATGATGTCACCAATCATCAAGAGAACAAACAAGCGACAGAGGCTACACCCACACGACTACATTTTCATTTGAAAACGGCACTTTTAAACAAAAACTACAACAACTCAGGGGCGGCAGTGAAGCCCAATTTATACTCCTGCGTAAAGTGCTTTACGTAGGTTACGCAGAGCCTCTGTGTCGTCTCCGGCTGCACAAAATATTTTTTAAGTGTCCGTCACTCCGTCAAGGGACAACGGAGACGGCAAGGGCTGCGTCCTCAGGACAGGCCAAGCTAACGCTGCTCTGTGCCAGCCACAGTGCGTACCGAGCGTCCACAGAGGCGCAGCTGATCACCGCCGACAGCATCGCTGCCAAACTATAGATACGTCATATCTTAATACACAAACCAATGGCTAATTTCTTGCCTCAAATGATCTTAAAACTGCGTTCCGGGACAGAAAAATATTTATTTCAGGTGAGAAACGGCCACTGTTTCAATGTTATTCCGCTACAACAACAACAGTCTTACTCTCTTGGACGCCATTGCTCACTGTAGCAAGAAGCACAACAACCTTGCGTAGCAACCCCTACTGATCAGGCGGGAAACTGCAGTGCGTATCCAGCACCACAACGGAGACCTATGAAGGCTCGAGGGGTCTCCGTGGTTACGCAGTCGGATAACGCATTACGCAGTCGGAGAAGTCTAATGTGGCCTCAAAACCTCAGACCTGCTCAGTCTGTTTGGTTTCCACTTCCACTTTTTGTATGTAAAGTTTGGTGTGTGTGTGTCTTCTTGTATCTGTTGCCTTTTTAGGATCTTTTCCAGCATAAACACTGACCTTTGTCAGGACCAGTAGTCCTCAAGGAGACAAAAACCTAGTCCTAATGAGGCAGAACTGAGATGTCATTGCAGTGTCCTTAAAAGAATAGCTGTGCAAACAGTGTGTGTGTGTGTGTGTGTGTGTGTGTGTGTGTGTGTGTGTGACTGTGTGAGGGAAGAAGAGTGCTAGAAAGCGTGGGAGGAATGAAGAGCGGAAAAGTGGAGGAAGAAGAGCAGTCTGCAGTAACGATGAATGAGATGATGGCACACTGACCTAGTAATGCTGCAGTGCTGTTGCCAGTGGGGATGAGCTGCCCTACTACTGTGTGCCCCTGTCTGGCACACACACACAGTGTGACTGACTTTGCAGAGCCCCCTTCATCTCCCTCCGCTTCATTCATCAACACTATCTGCAGTCCTTAACCCCGCACCCTCTCTTTTTCTTGTCTCGTCATCTGTTGCTTATCACTATCTCTTGCCTGACCTGAATGTTATGACAGCAGGTGGAGATGAGGCGCGAGGCTTTTTTTTTTGCCTATGGTGACTTGAGACTTTTAAGCAGAGGTAATCACACACAGAGGGAGGGAGGGAGGAAGGAGATGTGCACTGCATGCAACTACGGGGAGGAATTTCATGAAAAAAAACAACTGAATGTGACAAGGGGGGCGGTGAGGGCTAAAGGTTAAAAGGAAACCACGTTTCATTTTCCTGTGGTCGCGCAGAGGCTGAGATTCTCAGCTGCATAAATTGTGGGAGTCAGAGTCATCTCAAATAAACACGGCAGAGATGATAAGGGAAACAAAAACAACGCCAAAGCCATATCCTCTTCCATTCCACCCCCCCCCCCCCCCCCCCCCCCGACTGGGTTCCCACCGAATCACGCCTCTCGCTGAGACGTCGACTGAAGCAGCGGTTGCCATGGTAACCGGCTCGGTGGTATGTCTGCATGCACACAGAATTGTCGGCCACCTTCGGCATTGGGAGAGTGGGGGGTGGTGTGTGTGTGTGTGTGAGGAGGGAGAAATACACACATTAGCATGACCACTGCTGTTTGTAGATGCTGTGCGTCTGTGTTCCACCCGCGACGCAAACAACTGTTTTATCAATGAGACAAGTCCAACTTTGCGAGCCTGACTGAGCGCGCGGACATCCAGCTTAACATCTCCTCCGAAAGCCACTGACAGACACCGAACCTAACGTCTGCACACAAACTCCCGGGGCAAGATGGCTGCCGTGTAGTAGCTGTGTTTGGTTGCCTGCTGTTGAGCTTCTTTTTGCAGTCAATAAGCCAGTTGATCAAATTCATTTGCATTACAAAGGGGCTTTCTTTTAAGACGACGCACCCGTATTCATTCCAGTGAAGAGGGCCGTGCACCTGATTCTCCTTGTAATGAGTTGCTTGGCAATGCAAATGCTCTGTTAGTGCCAGACAATGTCAGGACATCTAAAATCTAATTTACATGTCAACATACAGAGAAAACTGCTTGGATATCACAATGGATTGGAGCATTTGCATTTGTTTAGCGTTCAAATGAAATGTGTTTTTTTTATTTACAAGGGTGTTGTCATATTATCTCATGCACAAAGTTTTCCCGCTCACAATAATTCCGATTACAAACTGATGTTCTGATGTTGTGTGGTGACGCAGTTAGACGATTGACTCCACAAAAATGACAATTAGAGGAACCATGGGAAATTAAACACTTATCATGCCGATATGGCTGAGTAATT
Source organism: Microchirus variegatus (assembly GCF_963457635.1). Classification (NCBI taxonomy): domain Eukaryota; kingdom Metazoa; phylum Chordata; class Actinopteri; order Pleuronectiformes; family Soleidae; genus Microchirus; species Microchirus variegatus. The sequence goes on along the minus strand of NC_139822.1, from coordinate 13,835,690 downwards.
TGTTCAAGGTGACTGTAAAAAAATGTTTCTCCCTCCTGAAGCAAAGCTCTTACCCCCCCCCCCCCCCCCCCCGTCACTCTCAGTAACTAGTGATGCTCATCAGCTTGGCTTGACAAGAGACAGAGAGGGAGTTGATTCACTGGAGAGACAATAGAAGCCTTTAGTAGGATCTGAGAGCCCATCCTGCATGTGTCAGGCAGGAAAAAGGGCAACTACACAATCAGGCATATTCACTTTTACGGAGGGGATGGGGGGGAGGGAACACATGTGAAGCATCACGTTAAGCGGTACATACAAAATAAGTGGGAAGGTCGAGGAAGTCAGCAACCTAATAACCTAATTCGGCTGAAGGGAATCGGGCGTTGTCGTCATCACACACGGTGTGTACAGTTTGCACAACAAACACATTGACAGCACAACAACACAGTTGTCACGTACGACATAGCTGCAGCAGCAAAATAACTGTTTTCCTTCCCTTATCAGAATAATATCGACTTACAATGAATACTTAAATCAGTCAATCAACTGTGGCTGTGAGGACAACACTGACACAAGGATATATCCTCACAAATCAGTTTTTGATGTAAAATTTGCAGCATCACAGCTACATTTACACTCCACAAGAGCCTATAAAGTTGGGTTTTTGTCTGGACAAGTAAAAACCTTTGGGAACAATGATGTAGTTACTGCCTGGTCGGTTCTTAACCTGACTTTTAGCTGTGGAAGCACTATTATCACTTACTTTTAGTAACAGTTCTCAACATCTTCTTATTGAACCAAGGAAATAAATCCCTTTGTATTACTGTTGACCATTGCTGTTTTTAATGGCCGGGTCTCAGTTTCAGAATTCCTTCTGCAGAGAGCTTTTCAGGACAGATTTTTTTCCATCTTCAACATCTTAAAATGTATTAGTATGGATAATAAAGGGTCTGGACTCCCCCCCTGCTGATTCATATCTCTCTTTTGTGCTGATAAAACCACAAACATCCCTTTGAAATCTGACAGTCTTAATGCAAAGACCTCATCGCAAAGAGAACGTGACTCTGGCGTCCCACATCAGAGAGCAGCGATACATTCCTAAACCACCACTGAGCTATGCGTTCCCTGGATGGCGAGATGGGGGTTATTTTTGCTTTTGAACATATTACTTTACTTCCTGACTCAGTCTGAGGAGAATTTGTGACGCGGTGGTCGGACCCCTGAGGGTTTATTCCTCCCCGAAAAAAGCTCAAGCCATAATGGATGGAGATCATTCTCCGGGTGGCGTTCGCATGCCTCGCATACCATGGCTGTGACATGTTCGTGTGAGGGTGTGCACGTGTGGACGAGGCTGGTTTGTCGTCGGATTGGTAAAAGGAAGATGGAGAGAGAGAGAGCGATAGATGGATCTTCAGAAGAGCATTTTAATGAGAGGAAATCATAAATTCCTCTGAAATAAAGTCTTATGGAGATGACAGAGTGCTGTTTTGTTACCATGGTTTCACTTGTGGGATGAATGAGGCCATTGTTAATAGATAAAAGAGCATTTTTTTTCCAGAAGTAAAATGTAAAGCAGCTGTCATATATATACATATATACTGGACTAATGGAAGCTGTCAACTGACTCTCGTAATTCAACTTACAAACATTTGATCCCTGACCCCAACTACAGCACAAGAGGAACCCATCAGTTTTGGACTGCAAATTGGAAAACGAAACAATAAAAAGGACATGTTATTGGTGCAATCTTGGGATACACTGACCTGGCTAAAACACCTTGTTGGGATGTTGTTACTGGCTGACAAGATGATTCAATGTCGCGCTTGTCTGTGCTGGTGACAAAGCCACCCCAGTGCCATCACAAGGTCTCCGCGGAGTGTTATGCAACAAGTTTTACTCTTGGAAAGCTGATTCTGTCACTCAAAATCCGTCAGCGATCATTAAAATTCATGGCTTCTCGTTCAAATCCCCATAACCCTCCAGCGGGAAATCAGAGCGTCGAGGTGATCTGTGGGTTTATTTCAGCTAAAAGGACAGCGGCGAAATGTTGACGGACATTATTTTAGAAATAAAGCGGCTTTCAGACATGAACTGAACTTCTGTGGTTCTTCTTATTTGTGTACAATTTATTTTTGTCACTTCTGGGAGAAAAAGGCAGCTCCCCAAAAATGATACTCGGTACAGATCCCTCAAAATTGTACTTAAGTACTGTACTCAAGTAAATGTACTCCGTTACTGTCCGGCTCTGAACATTAGTCATGTCATTTTTAGACATTTCAATGCAGAAATGTCACATACTGTATCTTTAACTCTTCCTGGAAATGTGCACAGATGCAACAAGTGCTGAAAAGTTAAAAAAAAGAAAAAAGATTTGAAAGAATAGCGAAAGAGTGAAAAGAGTCCTGCTGGTGATGGAGTTGAGTGTTGGAGTGACAGTGGGGTGAAGGAGGCCCATCCCCCACGTGCACATTGGTTGAAGCGCGACTGTCACGCCCGTGGGAGGAGACTCTGGTCGATTTTGAGGCGCGGTTGAAATACTCACAGTCGCGTCCCTGCCATCCTTTAATTTCAGCTCAGCAGCCTTGGGGTGAACATTGAAAAAGAGAGAGGAAGACCATCCCGCTTCTACATCTAGCTCGGGAGAAGGAGATCCGGTTCGGATTTTTATTAACCTCTTTTGGCAAGAGCTCACCCATCCCTGATCTGGATTTTTAAATCTCTCCCTCTAAAAATAACCCAACAACTCCTCGAGGTTTTTCTTTTTTCGATTTTCTTTTTTTTTTGGTTCAGAACACTCGCAGGAGAGGAAGAAAATGGGAGCCCAGTTTGCCAAGAGTGGAGTAGTTGTTGAGGGCAAAGCTGCCGTCGCGGACCCCGCAGCTGCCAAAGCCAACGGCCAGGTGAGTGAAGCACAGCATCAGCCACATGGCACCGAAAAACGCCCACTGGCAGCGTGGGTGCCACCGCTGAGCCCATCGTTCTGTGAGCAGAACCCGGCTCCTCTCTTAAAACTGTAGGTCAGAAATCAGGACCGAATCAGGCTAAAACCGGATGTTTGAAAACGACGGGGACCTCCAGCAGAGCAGCCGCCGACTGGCCACGCTCGTCCCCGCTCAGCGCGCACCAGACCCAGCCTTTGTTAATAGCGTCTGCTTCACCCACCGGGGGGGCAGCTCCCCCACCCCCCCACCCTCAATATTTGAGGCTAAACGTGTCACATTGAAATAGAAATTACGATTTTGACCGTGTTTTCTGTCATGAGTTGGCCGTTTTGTGCAAGACGAGGCGCGCCGCAGCCGGCGTCGAACAAAAGATGCGAGACAAATGGGTGCGCAGAGGATGCAAATGCGCGCTGGTCGAGGCGCATTTTGCGGAGGTGCAAATAATGAAGCAGCTACAGGCGATACCTTGAACCGAAATCCTTATGTACGGCCATAATCTTGGTTTTACACGGGATTACAGTAATGTGTGAGGGTTAATTTGAGAGAGTTAACTGACACCAGATCAGAATATTGTTATTTTCTCCAAAACAGGTTGGCGGATGGTTTGATGAAAACTGTCCTTTTCAATAGTCTTTCTGGTCACAGTGAGTGCGTTAGATCAGGGAATATTATCGCCACAGTGACCGTGGCTTTGTCTGATGTACAGCCACATACACGGAGCTCACACAGAGAGCTGCTCCTGGCTGTGAGCACACACCAAGTTTCACGGGGATTCCTTTGTTCCCCGACTCGCTGGCTACGTGTACGCTCACACGTAGCACTACTGCCCCCGCGTGTCTGGACAGGAGAATAGCAGGAAACAGCTGTTGACTCCCCCTGTTGTCAGGGCGAGCAGCTTTTCCCTCAGCATTCTATGGCTTAACTATTTTCAAATGTCACGTGATCTGTTTGGTGTAATAACACTTGTGTAATCTATAGTATCGGCCCGTGTTTTGAGAGTAGTTTTTCCTATTGAGGATGTTTGTTTTGATTATTTATATATAACTAACAAGGCTCCTCTTCTCCGCAGGAGAACGGTCACGTCAAAACCAACGGCGACGTGTCGGCCAAGCCCGACGGGGAAGTGGCTGCCGCAGATGGAAACGGAACGGCCGAACCAGCCAAGGAGGGAGAGGCCAGCATGGGAGACGCCATCGAGCCTGCTCCCGCGGCAGAAGGCGAGGCCGCCAAAGCGGAGGGAGAGGCCGCCAAGGAGGTCAAGAAGAAGAAGAAGTTCTCGCTGAAGAACTCGTTCAAGTTCAAGGGCATCTCGTTGAAGAAGACCAAGAAGGGCAGCGAGGAGGCCAAGGAGGAGGCCACGTCCCCGGCGACCGAGGACAAGCCCGAGGAGAACGGCCATGCGGCCAAGGAGACCAAAGAAGAGACACCGGCCGCTGAGGAGGCCAAAGAGGGCGAGGCTGCTGCCGCCGCCGCTGACGACGCCGCACCCGCCGCCGACGACGCCGCCGCCGCACCTGAGGGAGAGACCAAGGCGGCAGAGGAGGCCCCAGCCACAGAGGCTGCTCCCGCCGAGGAGGCCCCCGCTGCTGCCGCCGCTGAGGCCACAACACCTGCAGCTTCTGAGGGCGAGGCCAAGGCAGAGTGACTGCGCCCTGCCCCCAAAAACGCCTGAACTGATTTTCCAAGATTAAAGTATATAAATATATATATGAGAGACTCGTGCCACATTCTTAAAAGTTCTAAACAAAGCTACAAAAGAAGACAAAGGATATATCACATTTGCTGATTCAACCACCAGTTCACTGCCTTTATTTGTTCTTCGACAGACGGAATCTCACCGGGCCCTCTCATGATGATAAGTGTCGGCTTGTTTCGCCCCCTCATGGTACACACAGGGACTGGCGTGTGGCGAAGGTAACGGATTGGATGTGGAGCGAATCAGGAATACTGACTTATTTTCCCAATTCATGGAGAAGCTTCCTTTTTAACAGTGTGGCAGCCCTATAACATTTTATTTTTCTTTCTCATCTTCTTTTGGGATCTAAAAATTGTCACCGTTGGCGAGGTGGGGGTAAAACATCTCCTTCACTCAAAATGACTGTTATACGGACACATAAACCTTTCAAATGATCTTGTTGATTTTTAGAATTCTACATTCCTATGTTTTACCCCCAAATTTCAAATATTTTGTCATGTATAGAAAAGCGAAAAATCGAGGAGGGGAGGTGGAAAAAGTCTTTGTTTGTGCATTTTCGTTTTTTTTTTTTTTTTCTGGCTAAAACCACATTCAAGCTTCTTGAATATTGCAGTGTTCACAACAGAGTTTATGATGCAGGAGTTGGGAGTTGTGTACAAAATGTGAACCTTTTATCTGCAAACTGTCTCTGTAAATATGTTTTGGCCAATATTTTTTTTGGTTCTCTTTTTATTTTGCTATCGTTTGAAGACGTTCATGGTTTTATTGTAACTTTTAATAAGGGTAAATAAATGTTTGATCCCCTCTGTCTGTGTTCTGCCTTGTGATTCACACCACAACTGGTACCAAAAGGTCTGGTCAGCTATTATGTCACATACAGGCGTACATCTGAAATTGTTTAATTAAACTCCTTTGTGAAGCTAAATGTTAATAAACAAGAAATGAAAAGCTTTTTTTAGATAGGAACACAGTAAGTGTGGTGATGCTGAAGATGAGTCATACATTCAATTATCACCTGAGCATGACAACACTCATATGCCACTTAGAGCGGAAACAATTAATTGATTAATTGATTATTAATCGATTACTTAATTGTCAACTATTTTAATAATCGGTTTGAAGCTCTTTTCATGATTGAAACAAGATTCCTGATTGTTTTAGCTTCTTAAATGTGAATATTTTCGTTGTTTCTTTGCTTCACATAACAAAGAAATCATTCAAACTGAATCATTTTGGTTTGTGGACAAAACAACACATTGGAGAACATCATAATTTCCAGGTTCGACAAACACCGATCCACGTTTTTTAACATTCTCTGACATTTTGTGGACCAAGTGATTCATCGATTAATAATAATCGATTACGAAAATAATCGATAGTTGCTGCTCTAATGCCACTTGATAAGGCACATGAACATTAACATATGTTGGAGCAGGGCAACATCTAAAATAGAGCTCTAGGATCTAGGATTAGGGTTAGGCTGGTCTAAACAAGTGTCCAGTGAGCAGCAGACACCTTTTTTGATTCCAGAGGTCAGAGGAGCACGGCCAGACTTAACTTATTTATGACTTTTTTTAAAACCAGGGTATACAGAACACAAAACCGGTCCAACCTTGAGCAGATGAGGTACAGCATGAAAAAACCAGCTCACCTTATTTGCACCTCCAGCCACTTTGTTCAATGGCACCCAGCTGCAGCCCTGGAGACCAACACCCTGGCGTGACAACACCCTGACGTGACAACAATACATTTTATTTAGTTAGTTTTACAAATAAACTTACAACAATAATCACCGTTCAAACTATAAAAAATAGAAACCTCTATTGTAAAATTATGACATGACGATTTTTTTTTAGTTAGTTTTACAAATACACAGTAAGTGAGTAGTAGCAGAGGGAAGAAACCTTGATATGTGACAAGGTTTGATTAGTTAATAGTGTGAAAAATGTGTAAAAAGGTGAAAAAAGTATAGCAGCGGAGTTCCAGGGGGTGTGTGTATGTGGTGCTTGTTGTATCCGCTCTGGGGCTCCAGGGAGGCGGGATGGTGGTGGTCGTTGTCCCCGCTGTGGAGCTCCAGGGTGTGGGGCACGGAAATTGGTGAAAATTAAGAAAATTGGAAAGTTAAACTAATGTAAAACAGTTAATATTAATCTAAATAGTGTGTTTAATGTGTAAAAAGTTGAAAAAAGTATAAACGTGGAGCTCCGTGGGGAGATACTTTTGGTATTTATACTCAATATATTAAGCACAAGGACAGCCTAACGTACTTTTATATTCTTCCTTCGTTATTGTTTATGATAAAAATGCTATGCTACTCACTTTGCTAGGAGTCTGTACCTAATAAAGTAGCCGGTGTTTAGCATAGCACGTCAACGTAGTATTTGAGTTAGAATAACGTCTTTCGTCGACACAGCTGGGCGTATGTCTGCCAGCGACAGCTTATAGGACAACACAAGGCTCTCTTACCGAATTAAATTCAATTAAGGCGACATTTTACATCAAATGGGCACAATTAGACTCAAATAGTTGACATACCTCATTATCATTCCCAGGTCTATGGCACCCTCTGGTGGTCAAAGGTGGTCATGAGTCTGCCCTATGTCCCTTTACCAGAAACCGTGTAAACGCCTCATGAGTACGTTAGCGAACTAGCTTTAGCTCCACTTCTGTAAAATACACACACGTCTTCCTCCTCCGTCGCCATGTTTATTGTCATAAATGTATTGCCATGGACAGAGCACCGCCCCCTCTGCCTTGAAGACAATGTTGTCATGGTGGCCACTCTGGGTACTGCAACAAAAAAATACTCATGCGGCCCAAAAAGCAATTTTCCCATTGACCACAATAGTAAAAGAGACGCCTGTAAAACTGTCCACAGGACACATAGAGACGTGGACACGGGCTTTTATAGATCTTTGTATTCTATATTTTGAATTCATGGAGTTTCATATTTGTAAACCCTTCCTAAAAGGCCATAAAAAGCCCAGACAAGTCTTACTTCCCAGAGTGACGTCACAGCTGTCCATGAGCACAGGAAAGCGCGGTCATGTAGCGTCTCGGGAGCGGCGCTAGTGGACCGTACCAAATGTACAATAGGGAGATAGGGCTCGGACACCGCGTTGCATTCTGGGACGTGGCGGCCATGTTGATGGGTTCGCGAACGTCAACAAACGAGGAGAAGAACACGGTTGGGAGAAAGAAAATAAAGAAATAAAGAAAAAAAGGATGTTAAAACCCCGAAAAGGATGTGGAATTTACCGGGATACGTTAAATAGGGAAGCCAGCGACCTGTATGAAGACAAAATCGGCTCTCCATGAGCTTTTTTGCTGACAAGATGCCTCCTTACCGCAGCTGTCAGTTATGGCTGTCAAATCTCCTAACACTGTAACAGTCCCACAAGTACAACATGTATATACATATATTATATATTGTATAGATACCTATTCATTTACTTTTTTTTTTTTAAATAATTATATCGACAAATCAGGTTTTAGTTATTTGTCCATCGCTCATTAGCATTTAGGGGTTAGGGCAAGGGTCTGCAACCTGCGGCTCTAGAGCCTCATGTGGCTCTTCAGCCTCTCTGGAGTGGCTCCGTCTAGCTTTTCACACTCTTTTTGTCAAGATAATGGGATAAATAAAAGTGTTTTGATATGTTGTCCATTACGTCCAATTGGAAAAACCTCCCCCCAAAGCCATTAAAGTGGCTCATTCTGGAGTCCTGTCCATCTTTAGATCCATGTACTTAGGCCAGGCAGGTTTTCTCAGACATAAACTACAGAAAAGTGTAATTTATTTCATTTCAAAGTGGTTTTCCTACACTTTAGCATGTGATTGTATCTTCATTTTAGGGATCAAATAGGTTTTGCCGCTCCAGATTGATTTTATTTGGGGGGCGAGGGGACAAAAATGACTCTTTTCATTCTAAAGGTGGCAGACCCCTGGGTTAGGGTGATAGGCTGAACATGATTCCTGTAACAACACATATAAACTGTGCTAGTCTGGTGGTGGCTGGTTCGTGGTCCCAACAGATTACTCACTGGTGGTGGTGTGGCGGTGGGAGAACGGGGCTGGGCTCGCGCCCCCCCCCCCCCCCCCCCCCCCCCCCGGAACCCCAGAAACATGTCAGCAGGGGGTTATTCCATTTTATTTTACATTTTTACTTGCCAAAAATTCATTAAAAAAAATAAATATATATATATATACATATATATATAAAAATGACAAGGGTTCACACCCTGGAAAGTCCACCAGACAGTTGGGGTCCAGGTGTCCAGTAACGTAGCTGCTTAAAAATGATCCGTACATTAATTAGACTTCTGTGTGATTAATGTGTGCACATCATTTTTACATGTTTACAGGTGACTTGTCACGATCCATTCCACTCTCCACATTTCTGCTTTTAGTTTAGTTTGTTTTGTCCTTTGCTGCTCCCTGGTGTCTGTTTTCTCTCTCAGCAGGGGGCGTGGTTGACCCAGTTCTTCTGATGACAACCAGAGATGACTCCACCCGCGCAGCTCCTGCCCAGCTGTTCCTGATCAGCGATCAAGCGGACTTATAAGGCGGGGGCTTCGCACATCTCTGGTGTCAGATCCATGTTTTCACGCCGCTGGTAAAGACGTACACTTACCTAGCTTGTAGAAGCGTTGACTCCAACCTGGCTACTTACCTGAACCATCCTCTCAGGTCTCCACGTCTCCTGCTGCTGAGAGCAACACCGACTCTCCTGCGGATTCCATTCGTCCGGGATCGCTTCCACCTGTTGTGTCTCCAGCTTGCTCGTCATCTCCATTCCACACGAAGCAGCCGCTTCGCCACTGACTCTCTAGGACTCACGTTCTCCTCCATTACATCCTGAGTGAGTTCGTTCCACCTGGAACACAAGACAGACTGTGTTGCCACGAGAGAGCTGTAGTGGATCCTGGCTCAGTTGTATTCGTTCACTTTAACTTACCTTCGTGTGGTTATTTCCTATGTCGCTTGTAGACACCTGGTAGTTAATATAGGGTTATACTTGAGAAACTTGATCAACACTCATTTTGGACAAAAAATAGTGTTGATCAAGTTTGTGTTAACATCCCAACACTGAAGAGCTCTAAAGCTGCAGTTGACTTGGACTGGCTTCAGCCTGAAAAAGGAGCAAAAAGGTGAATGTGGTTTTCACTAAAGTCACATGTTAACAATGAAAATTAATGCAGACACATTAAACAGAGGCTCTGTTGACAAGTGCTGTTAACGTCCGTCTGAGGTGATGAAATCACAGGTGAATCCTACTTTACTGCTCCATAAACAAATACTGGATTCATGGTTTGGTGCATAAAATGTTAGAAAATGTTGATCAGGTGTTTTTTAAACCTGGAAAATTATGATGTTCTAAAATGTCTTGTTTTGTCCACAAACCAAGAAACCAGGTTGTTAACCGATTTGCCAAACCACTACAGGAGGTGGTCGGAGTAATCGCTGCAGCCCCACACAGCTACAGTCAGCACTAATATGTAACGTTGAATGCACTTTCCTTTTTCCCCAGATCAATCAAGCGAGGAAGTGCAAGTGTCAAGTGACAGAGGAGACGGGGCACATGGTGTGCGAGGGCACACGACGCTACCGCATTTGCACCGCGTGCATCCAGGAAGTGGGCTGCGATAACATCCCCATGGACAGTCTGGACGGGTCCTTTGAGGAGCCGGCCCTGCTGCTGGGCGTGGACGGGGAGGAGGAGGGGGACTCCAAAATAAGCTGGATGGTAAACGACGACCACCTGGCTGAAGACTCGGGCACTGACCTCATCATACAGCAGGTGGACGACAGTGACGAGGAGCTGCAGTGAAATGGGACCAAAGTTTGCGCGTTTGTGTGTTAAATCCTTGCAACAGAATTTATGCATAAAAAGAATCCACTAATGTAAATACACATTGTGTGTAAATACACACATTTATGTTGTCTTAGTTTAAAGCGACTGATAAATAAATGTTTACTTTCAATTGTATTGTGACAAAATGGAATTATTTTCCTCGTTGAGCTGCATAAAGAAAATGCACCATTTGAAAGCATGCATGTTGAGTGTTTCCTCTGCGTCAGTTGTGCGATGATAACTCTTTAAAAAAACATGTTTGTTTCATATGCATGGAAGAACACCTTTGAACTTTCCAACTTTGATCGCTGGAGTTTGTGCGAAACAAAGTGAGCGACAACGACTCAACCTTTTCCCACTTCCTGTAGGAAAAGTTGACTGCAGACTTTGTTTCCTTTTCCACATCTCACAGTTGCAGTGCTTTCTACGATGATATGCACTATGATATAAAGCCAATTATATATTTTTTTATTTACTTTTTGACACATTAAAATATTTTTATACATTTTGCATTTGAGTCCTTAAATAAAATATAAATGTGTCTCTTATTCGTTGAGAAACTCCAGAAGCACAACCTTTTCTGCTCAGCCTGAAATCCACGTGTGTCGTCCTGCCTGAAGAACCTTTCCAGCAGTGTATTCTTGACTGTGAAGGAATTGAACAACTTAAAATAAAATAATTTGCTTTTAAAGCTTCAACACATTTCTAACTTAAAAAAATGTTTAGCTTGTTTGACGACACATATTCAAATATACTGCTATACTATGTTTTTGACCAAGTTTGGACGACATACTATACTATGACATTTTACTGTAATTTTGGACGACATATTATACTATGATGTTTTTGACTGATTTTCAAGTGCTTTTCAGGGCTAGTTATGTTCAGATTGTCAAAATGTGGTGTGGGTTTTTATTCTCTTTGCTGAGTATCAAGTTTGAGTATGGTTTGGTTCCAGCCCCAGACATGATCTCTTGCTGACCAGATACGCCCTAACCCCATTCCAAAGCTGCCCCTTTCAGTTTTTGGGGCATCTGTTGTTTTTGAATCAAATACTCCTCTAAATGTAATATCACGTTTGTCCACCGGAAGGCAATTTCAACAGTTGAGCAGCCATGAATGTAATATCACGTTTGTCCACAGGAGGGCAGGTTCAACAGTTGAGCAGCCATGAATGTAATATCACGTTTGTCCACCAGAGGGCAGGTTCAACACTTGAGCAGCCATGAATGTAATATCACGTTTGTCCACTGGAGGGCAGTTTCAACAGAGGAGCAGCCATGGATGATGTAATATCACGTTTGTCCACAGGAGGGCAGTTTCAACAGTTGAACAGCCATGAATGATGTAATATCACGTTTGTCCACCGGAGGGCAGTTTAGATAAATCCATTTGGAATCTTCCTCTTCCTGTTTGCCACTTGGAGCCAGCAGGAGCAGGAGGAGACACATGGAGGACGAGGAGCAGCGGGTACAAACATGTGGTCACTGCTGCTTAAAAATGATCCACACATTTCTTCGATGTTCTGTTGACGCTCTGTTTACAACTGTTGTTAACATCCGACCTGAGTGATCTGATCACAGGTGTCACATGCCACCACATGCTCCTGCTCCTGCTAATGCTAATGCTAATGCTAATGCTAATGCCAATGCCAATGTGAAGTCACTGCTCCTCAGTAAACAAACACCTTTCACTTCATTTGTCTTCACATACAAATGATGATGTTTTCTGTTTGTTACAGAAAGACAAATAATCCAGGTGATGATTCTCAAATGTCTTCTCTTTTTTTTTTATCCACAAGCCAAAAATTATTCTGTTTTAATTATTTCTTTGTTATAAGGAACAAAGAAAGCAGAAAATGTTCAACATGTGTAATAAAATAAAACGGTTAAAGAACCAACAACAATTCACTGATTATTACAGTAATTGCCAATTAATTTAGTAATGGTTTAATAATGGAGTAATCATTGCATCCCTACTTTTTTTATATATATTTTTAAAAAATCATCAGAGACACCGTGATACGATTTATCACGATATTTGAAAAATCATATATTGCGTTATACTGACAGTGCTAGTGAAAGTGAGCACTTGGCACCATCTAGTGGACTGAACTATTAATTCAGAGTTGCATTTACACTTCTGTTCAATATTGTCACAGTGTGTCTCCGACCACCTCCTGTCGTGGTTTGGCAAATCGGTTAACAATCTGGTTTCTTGGTTTGTGGACAAAATAAGACATTTTAGAACATTATAATTTTCCAGGTTTAAAAAAACCCGATTAACATTTTTTGACATTTTATGGACCAAACCATGAATCTAGTATTTGTTTATGGAGCAGTAAAGTAGGATTCACCTGTGATTTCATCACCTCAGACGGACGTTAACAGCACTTGTCAACAGAGCCTCTGTTTAATGTGTCTGCATTGATTTCCATTGTTAACATGTGACTTTAGTGAAAACAACATTCACCTTTTTGCTGCTTTTTCAGGCTGAAACCAGTCCAAGTCAACTGCAGCTTTAGAGCTCTTCAGTGTTGGGATGTTAACACAGAAACTTGATCAACACTATTGTTTGTCCAAAATGAGTGTTGATCAAGTTTCTGTGTGAACATCTCAACACTGAAGAGCTCCAAACAGCTGCAGTTGACTTGGACTGGCTTCAGCCTGAGAAAGCATCAAACAGGTGAATGTGGTTTTTACTAAAGTCACCTGTTAACATGTAAAAATGATGTGCACACATTAATCACACAGAAGTCTAATTAATGTGCAGATGATTTTTAAGCAGCAGTTACTGGACACCTGGACCCCAACTGTCTGGTGGACTTTCCAGAGAGTGAACCCCTGTCATTTTTTTCTGTTTTTTTTTAATGAATTTTGGGGGAAAATGTGTGAAATAAAATGTCATAACCCCGTCCTGACATGTCTTTGAATTTCCGGGGGGACACAAGCCCAGCCCCGTTTTCCCACCACCACACCAACACCAGTGAGTAATCTCTTGGGACCACGAGGTGGAATCGAACCAGCCACCACCTGACTGATACAACCTTACGGTTGTGAACGAAACCACTACGCCACACATCCCTGAGAGATTTAGGAGCTCTTGGTGTATTTCACTGTCCACTTTGGATGAGGACCCTTAAATGTTGGACTATAAGGGAATTGAACCCATAATCTCAGGATCTCAATGACTGCTCCTTTACCAGTTGAGCTAAGTCGACACTCTCTTTCCCACCTTTGAACTCCTATTTACTCTTTTTGGTTGAATATTGTATTTAAAATTCAGCCCTTGCAAGATTTGAACCCATGCTCACAAGAACCTCAGGAACTTGAGTCATTCTCTTAGTCCCATGAGCTATTTGTCCTTGTGTGATTTTCCTAAAAATTGGAAGCCTTTAAATAATAGAACCCATGACATCAACGTATTGAATTATTTGATAATGTCCGTCCGGCACATGCAGCCAAACAGTTAGTGTAATGGTTTACACACTTGTCTTTGAAGCAGGAGAGCCTGGTTCAATTCCCACTTCGAACAAGGACCTTTATGCATGCAGTTTTTCTCCCCATGTGATTGACACACACACTGCTGTCTGGTTGTATGACCATCAACACTAACTTTGCTTACACACACACACTGATTAACTGTGTGGGGTGTGGGGTGCTGCTGGGGAGTGGGAGTGGGAGTGGGAGTGGGAGTGGGGGCGGTGTGGGGGGTGGAGTGGAAAGTGTGCGTGTTGTGTGTTGTGTGTGGGGTAACACACAAACACAGGGAGAACATGCAAAACTGCATATGGGAAAGTCCATGTTCCTACCGGGATTCGAACCCTGGTCCAAAGACAAGGTAGTAACACTCTACACAAGTGTGCTCAACCAGGTGAGCTATATGAACTTATAGGTTTGTTTTCAAAATTCGGAAGCATTTCAATAATGGAACATGATGTCGACGTATTATACTACTTAATGACGTCCGTCCGGCACATGCAGCCAGACAGTTAGTGTAATGGTTTACACACTTGTCTTTGGAGCAGGAGACCTGGGTTCGATTCCCATTTGGAACAAGGACGTTCATGCTTGCAGTTTTTCTCCACATGTGATTGATACACACACACTGAAGTCTGGTTGTATCACCATCAACTCTAACTTTGGTGAAACACATACTGATTAACTGTGGGGGAGTGTGGGGAGTGGGGGCAGTGTGTGTTGTGGGGGGTGGAGTGGGGAGGGGAGTGGAGTGGGGGGGGGGGGTGTTTGGGGAGTGTGTGTTTGGGTGGGGGTGGGGTGCTGAGGAGTGAGAGGAGTGGGGGCAGTGGACATGGGGGGGTAATACACAAACACAGGGAGAACATGCAAAACGGCATGCAGAAAAGCCCATGCTCCAAATCGGGATTCGAACCCTGGTGCAAAGGTAAGGTTGCACACTACCCAAGCGTGCTCAACCAGGTGAGCTATTTGTACTTGTGTGTTTGTTCCCAAAATTTGGAAGACTTTCAATAATAGAACATGACTTTGACGTATTTCACTACTTAATGACGTACGTCCGGCACATGCAGCCAAACAGTTAGTGTAATGGTTTACACACTTGTCTTTGAAGCAGGAGACCTGGGTTCGAGTCCCACTTGGAACAAGGATCTTCATGCATGCAGTTTTTCTCCCCATGTGATTGACACACACACACTGAAGTCTGGTTGTATCACCATCAACTCTAACTTTGGTGAAACACACACTGATTAACTGTGGGGGAGTGGGGGCAGTGTGTGTTGTGGGGGGTGGAGTGGGGAGTGTGTGTTTGGGTGGGGGTGGGGTGCTGAGGAGTGAGAGGAGTGAGAGGAGTGGGGGCAGTGGGGGTGGGGAGTGGACATGGGGGGGTAATACACAAACACAGGGAGAACATGCAAAACTGCATGCAGGAAAGCCCATGCTCCAATCGGGATTCGAACCCTGGGCCAAAGGTAAGGTTGCACACTACCCAAGCGTGCTCAACCAGGTGAGCTATTTGTACTTGTGTGTTTGTTCCCAAAATTTGGAAGACTTTCAATATTAGAACATGACTTCGACGTATTTCACTACTTTTTGACGTCCGTCCGGCACATGCAGTCAAACAGTTAGTGTAATGGTTTACACACTTGTCTTTGGAGCAGGAAACGTGGGTTCGAGTCTCGCTTGGAACAAGGACGTTCATGCATGCAGTTTTTCTCCCCATGTGATTGACACACACACACTGAAGTCTGGTTGTATCACCATCAACTCTAACTTTGGTGAAACACACACTGATTAACTGTGGGGGAATGGGGGCGGTGTGTGTTGTGGGGGGTGGAGCGGGGAGTATGTGTTTGGGGGGGTGTGGGGTGCTGAGGAGTGGGGGCAGTGGGGGTGGGGAGTGGACATGTGGGGTATAATACACAAAGTTAGTGTTGATGGTCATACAACCAGACTTCAGTGTGTGTGTGTCAATCACATGGGGAGAAAAACTGCATGCATGAAGATCCTTGTTCCAAGTGGGACTCGAACTCAGGTCTCCTGCTCCTAAGACAAGTGTGTAAACCATTACACTAATTGTTTGGCTGCATGTGCCTGACGGACGTGATTAAGTAGTGAAATACGTCGAAGTCATGTTCTATTATTGAAAGTCTTCCAAATTTTGGGAACCAACACACTTTTACAAATAGCTCACCTGGTTGAGCACGCTTGGGTAGTGTACCACCTTACCTTTGGACCAGGGTTCGAATCCCGATTGGAGCATGAGCTTTGCTGCATGCAGTTTTGCATGTTCTCCCTGTGTTTGTGTATTACCCCCCCCCCCCCCATGTCCACTCCCCACTGCCCCCACTGCCCCGACTCCTCCCACTCCTCAGCACCCCACCCAAACACACACTCCCCACTCCACCCCCCACAACACACACTGCCCCCACTCCCCACACACCCCCACAGTTAATCAATGTGTGTTTCACCAAAGTTAGAGTTGATGGTGATACAACCAGACTTCAGTGTGTGTGTGTCAATCACATGGGGAGAAAAACTGCATGCATGAAGATCCTTGTTCCAAGTGGGACTCGAACTCAGGTCTCCTGCTCCAAAGACAAGTGTGTAAACCATTACACTAACTGTCTGGCTGCATGTGCCGGACGGACGTCATTAAGTAGTATAATACGTCGACATCATGTTCCATGATTGAAAGGCTTCCGAATTTTGAAAACAAACCTATAAGTACAAATAGCTCACCTGGTTGAGCACGCTTGGGTAGTGTGCAACCTCACCTTTGGACCAGGGTTCGAATCCCGATTGGAGCATGGGCTTTCCTCCGTGCAGTTTTGCATGTTCTCCCTGTGTTTGTGTATTACCCCCCCATGTCCACTCCCCACCCCCACTGCCCCCACTCCTCTCACTCCTCTCACTCCTCAGCACCCCACCCCCACCCAAACACACACTCCCCACTCCACCCCCCACAACACACACTGCCCCCACTCCCCCACAGTTAATCAGTGTGTGTTTCACCAAAGTTAGAGTTGATGGTGATACAACCAGACTTCAGTGTGTGTGTGTCAATCACATGGGGAGAAAAACTGCATGCATGGAGATCCTTGTTCCAAGTGGGACTCGAACCCAGGTCTCCTGCTTCAAAGACAAGTGTGTAAACCATTACACTAACTGTTTGGCTGCATGTGCCGGACGTCATTAAGTAGTGAAATACGTCAAAGTCATGTTCTATTATTGAAAGTCTTCCAAATTTTGGGAACAAACACACAAGTACAAATAGCTCACCTGGTTGAGCACGCTTGGGTAGTGTGCAACCTTACCTTTGCACCAGGGTTCGAATCCCGATTTGGAGCATGGGCTTTTCTGCATGCCGTTTTGCATGTTCTCCCTGTGTTTGTGTATTACCCCCCCATGTCCACTGCCCCCACTCCTCTCACTCCTCAGCACCCCACCCCCACCCAAACACACACTCCCCAAACACCCCCCCCCCACTCCACTCCCCTCCCCACTCCACCCCCCACAACACACACTGCCCCCACTCCCCCACAGTTAATCAGTATGTGTTTCACCAAAGTTAGAGTTGATGGTGATACAACCAGACTTCAGTGTGTGTGTATCAATCACATGGGGAGAAAAACTGCATGCATGAACGTCCTTGTTCCAAATGGGAATCGAACCCAGGTCTCCTGCTCCAAAGACAAGTGTGTAAACCATTACACTAACTGTCTGGCTGCATGTGCCGGACGGACGTCATTAAGTAGTATAATACGTCGACATCATGTTCCATTATTGAAATGCTTCCGAATTTTGAAAACAAACCTATAAGTTCATATAGCTCACCTGGTTGAGCACACTTGTGTAGAGTGTTACTACCTTGTCTTTGGACCAGGGTTCGAATCCCGGTAGGAACATGGACTTTCCCATATGCAGTTTTGCATGTTCTCCCTGTGTTTGTGTGTTACCCCACACACAACACACAACACGCACACTTTCCACTCCACCCCCCACACCGCCCCCACTCCCACTCCCACTCCCACTCCCACTCCCCAGCAGCACCCCACACCCCACACAGTTAATCAGTGTGTGTGTGTAAGCAAAGTTAGTGTTGATGGTCATACAACCAGACAGCAGTGTGTGTGTCAATCACATGGGGAGAAAAACTGCATGCATAAAGGTCCTTGTTCGAAGTGGGAATTGAACCAGGCTCTCCTGCTTCAAAGACAAGTGTGTAAACCATTACACTAACTGTTTGG
Organism: Microchirus variegatus; assembly: GCF_963457635.1. Taxonomy (NCBI): domain Eukaryota; kingdom Metazoa; phylum Chordata; class Actinopteri; order Pleuronectiformes; family Soleidae; genus Microchirus; species Microchirus variegatus. Next base: position 13,817,495 of record NC_139822.1, on the reverse strand, counting down.
CTGCATGTGCCGGACGGACATTATCAAATAATTCAATACGTTGATGTCATGGGTTCTATTATTTAAAGGCTTCCAATTTTTAGGAAAATCACACAAGGACAAATAGCTCATGGGACTAAGAGAATGACTCAAGTTCCTGAGGTTCTTGTGAGCATGGGTTCAAATCTTGCAAGGGCTGAATTTTAAATACAATATTCAACCAAAAAGAGTAAATAGGAGTTCAAAGGTGGGAAAGAGAGTGTCGACTTAGCTCAACTGGTAAAGGAGCAGTCATTGAGATCCTGAGATTATGGGTTCAATTCCCTTATAGTCCAACATTTAAGGGTCCTCATCCAAAGTGGACAGTGAAATACACCAAGAGCTCCTAAATCTCTCAGGGATGTGTGGCGTAGTGGTTTCGTTCACAACCGTAAGGTTGTATCAGTCAGGTGGTGGCTGGTTCGATTCCACCTCGTGGTCCCAAGAGATTACTCACTGGTGTTGGTGTGGTGGTGGGAAAACGGGGCTGGGCTTGTGTCCCCCCGGAAATTCACAGACATGTCAGGACGGGGTTATGACATTTTATTTCACACATTTTCCCCCAAAATTCATTAAAAAAAACAGAAAAAAATGACAGGGGTTCACTCTCTGGAAAGTCCACCAGACAGTTGGGGTCCAGGTGTCCAGTAACTGCTGCTTAAAAATCATCTGCACATTAATTAGACTTCTGTGTGATTAATGTGTGCACATCATTTTTACATGTTAACATGTGACTTTAGTAAAAACCACATTCACCTGTTTGCTGCTTTCTCAGGCTGAAGCCAGTCCAAGTCAACTGCAGCTGTTTGGAGCTCTTCAGTGTTGAGATGTTCACACAGAAACTTGATCAACACTCATTTTGGACAAACAATAGTGTTGATCAAGTTCCTGTGTTAACATCCCAACACTGAAGAGCTCTAAAGCTGCAGTTGACTTGGACTGGCTTCAGCCTGAAAAAGCAGCAAAAAGGTGAATGTGGTTTTCACTAAAGTCACATGTTAACAATGGAAATCAATGCAGACACATTAAACAGAGGCTCTGTTGACAAATGCTGTTAACGTCCGTCTGAGGAGATGAAATCACAGGTGAATCCTACTTTACTGCTCCATAAACAAATACTAGATTCATGGTTTGGTCCATAAAATGTCAAAAAATGTTAATCGGGTTTTTTTAAACCTGGAAAATTATAATGTTCTAAAATGTCTTATTTTGTCCACAAACCAAGAAACCAGATTGTTAACCGATTTGCCAAACCACGACAGGAGGTGGTCGGAGACTCACTGTGACAATATTGAACAGAAGTGTAAATGCAACTCTGAATTAATAGTTCAGTCCACTAGATGGTGCCAAGTGCTCACTTTCACTAGCACTGTCAGTATAACGCAATATATGATTTTTCAAATATCGTGATAAATCGTATCACGGTGTCTCTGATGATTTTTTAAAAATATATATAAAAAAAGTAGGGATGCAATGATTACTCCATTATTAAACCATTACTAAATTAATTGGCAATTACTGTAATAATCAGTGAATTGTTGTTGGTTCTTTAACCGTTTTATTTTATTACACATGTTGAACATTTTCTGCTTTCTTTGTTCCTTATAACAAAGAAATAATTAAAACAGAATAATTTTTGGCTTGTGGATAAAAAAAAAGAGAAGACATTTGAGAATCATCAATTCCAGGTTGGAGAAACATTGATGAACATTTTTCAAACATTTCCTGGATTCTTTGTCTTTCTGTAACAAACAGAAAAAATCATCATTTGTATGTGAAGACAAATTAAATGAAAGGTGTTTGTTTACTGAGGAGCAGTGACTTCACATTAGCATTAGCATTAGCAGGAGCAGGAGCATGTGGTGGCATGTGAACACCTGTGATCAGATCACTCAGGTCGGATGTTAACAACAGTTGTAAACAGAGCGTCAACAGAACATCCAAGAAATGTTTGGATCTTTTTTAAGCAGCAGTTACCACATGTTTGTCCCCGCTGCTCCTCGTCCTCCATGTGTCTCCTCCTGCTCCTGCTGGCTCCAAATGGCAAACAGGAAATGAAAGATTCCAAATGGATTTATCTAAACTGCCCTCCGGTGGACAAACGTGATATTACATCATTCATGGCTGTTCAACTGTTGAAACTGCCCTCCTGTGGACAAACGTGATATTACATCATCCATGGCTGCTCCACTGTTGAAACTGCCCTCCAGTGGACAAACGTGATATTACATTCATGGCTGCTCAAGTGTTGAACCTGCCCTCTGGTGGACAAACGTAATATTACATTCATGGCTGCTCAACTGTTGACACTGCCCTCCTGTGGACAAACGTGATATTACATTCATGGCTGCTCAACTGTTGAAATTGCCTTCCGGTGGACAAACGTGATATTACATTTAGAGGAGTATTTGATTCAAAAACAACAGATGCCCCAAAAACTGAAAGGGGCAGCTTTGGAATGGGTATAGGGCGTATCTGGTCAGGAAGAGGTCATGTCTGGGGCTGGAACCAAACCATACTCAAACTTGATACTCAGCAAAGAGAATAAAAACCCACACCACATATTGACAATCTGAACATAACTAGCCTTGAAAAGCACTTGAAAATCAGTCAAAAACATCATAGTATAATATGTCGTCCAAAAATTACACTAAAATGTAATAGTATAGTATGTCGTCCAAAAATCGCAAAAATGGTCAAAAACGTCTTAGTATAATATGTCGTCCAAAATGACACTAAAATGACATAGTATAGTATGTGGTCCAAAAATGGTCAAAAAGTTATAGTGTAGTAGTATATTTGAATATGAGTCGTCAAACAAGCTAAACATTTTTTTAAGTTAGAAATGTGTTATGACATTTTATTTCACACATTTTCCCCCAAAATTCATTAAAAAAAAACATTAAAAAATGACAGGGGTTCACTCCCTGGAAAGTCCACCAGACAGTTGGGGTCCAGGTGTCCAGTAACTGCTACTTAAAAATCATCCGCATATTAATTAGACTTCTGTGTGAGTAATGTGTGCACATCATTTTTACATGCTTAACAGGTGACTTTAGTGAAAACCACATTCACTTGTGCGCTGCTTTTTCCTGCTTCGGCCAGTCCAAGTCAACTGCAGCTGTTTGGAGCTCTTCGGTGTTGGGACGTCAACACAGAAACTTCACAAACACTCGTTTTGGACAATAAACATTGTTTATTCAAACACTTTAGATGATCCACGTTTAGGTGACTGCACATTGTAAATATTGTTTGAGCCACTCCGACATTTATACTAAACACTGACTAACAGGTCGGATGTTAACAGCTGACTTGAGAAAAGCCAAAATTATCCCTTTAACTGCAGCTGTTAGTCGGTCTTTAGTATAAATGTGGGTCCGTCTGAGGTGACAAAATCACAGGTGAATCACCCCCACACACACACATATATACATGTACATACATATATATATATATCTATATATATACAGTACTGTGCAAAAGTTTTCAGGCACCAGCTCTGTTGTTTTTTCTCTCTGTCAAATTCTGTGATCATTGGAATTTGGAATGAAATGTTGCGACATAAAGCTGGTCTTATATGTTAGCGAGCGATGTGTCCTTATGTGCTATCTATGTGTATGTATATATATATATCAAATGTTTTTGTGTATTGGCATTAAAAAATAACCAAATTAATTCATATTTCAGTCCACTAGATGGTGCCAAGTGCTCACTTTCACCTCCCGGCTGCGCGTGCGTGGAAGGAATGGCAAACAGGAAGTGGATGATTCCAAATAGATTAATCGAGAGGGGAAGCTAGGAGGCGAATAAATATATGCATTCCGAATTAGAATTAAATAAAAGGCAAAACCAACGATTAGTTGTTCGTTCATGCTCATATCATGAAGATAAACATGTTGTCCCATCATGCCTTTCACTGTCGAGAGCAATAACATAACGTGACTGGTCCACCCGGCGCAAATCAGACGAGGTGGCCGAGTGGTTAAGGCGATGGACTGCTAATCCATTGTGCTCTGCACGCGTGGGTTCGAATCCCATCCTCGTCGAATATTTATTTCTTTTTCTTCGTCGAGTCACCGCGATAGTAAGAATAATTTATGTAATATTCGGTGTTTTTAATCATACTGTGTGTCCATAATTCCCCTTATACAAATCTAATGTAAAGTTTTGCTGTCACATAACTCAGGGATAGGTGGTTTACAACTTACCGTTATAATTACTTTTATGGTTAATATAATAATAAAACCCTATGATCACATTATTACGAACAATAACAACGTGTTACAAGTAGTTTCATAACCCCAGATTCTTTCACTCAACATGTAAATCTTCAACTAAAATTCACATCTTCGTCACATTTATCAGTAACTTATGAACGGTAAGATAGTGATAGATAGATAAGACAAAGCAGCCTCCCCGGGAATCGGTGGTGAGGTGACCGCAGGTCTCGGTGCATCACACGGTCACAGGTCCACAGTCCTCGCCGTCATCAGTGTCACGATGTCCCTCTTCTCTCCTCGGTGATTACTTAATACATCCGTAACGCGAGGGCTCGATGTGTTGTGGTTGCATCACTCTAGCTGTGAGTAAACGGCAAGATGGAGACGGATATTCTTTAAAGCAGCACTTAACTGTTCTCCACACTTCAGCTGCGTCACAACAACAACAACACTTCCTGTTTACTTCCTTGTTATGCATCACGTATGTCTGAAGCAAAAAAAACAAAACAAAAAAACCATATTGCAGTGTAAATAACTCACATTATAAACAAAATATAAAGTATAGAAGTTAAATAGTTTTCTTGGGGGAACTAAACCCACAACAGGAAATTCCTCAACAGCACCTTTGAAGCACTGCTTCTCCTAGTTAGCGTTAGCGTTAGCGTCAACTAGCATTCTGACGCTAATGTTAGCTGCTGTTTAAGTCTGTGTCCCCGTTAGTTAGACAATGACTGTTAATGTTATGATTATATCATTATCTGCGCCAGCAGCGCCACTTACAACTGTGTGTCTTTCATTCTTTTTTCTTCATCCTCTTTTTTTTCTTCCTCTTCTAACTTCCTGATTGATAACTCCTCAATTTTCCTTCAGCTTCACACAGGCTTGTTCATAAACTGCACGTTTACCCGTAGCGCGATGAAAGTGAGAAAGTGCTTTGATGCGTAAAAAAAAAGGGTTAATTCCACAAATGCTGCGTTAACGCGTTAATTTCAACAGCCCTACTAATTATTTAAAGTTTTTAAACATACTGCTGTTGTAAATATTTCTATGGAGGACGAGACCTGACATATCAATAAATACAGGAATACAAAATAAATAAATGCATAAATAAATAAATGCTTTACATGTATTTATTTATTTATATATGCATTTATTTATTTATTGATATGTCAGGTCTCGTCCTCCATATATTATATGTAAATATGCAAACAATAATACGGAACATACATGTGTAAATAGAAAACTGCATAAACAATTTCTCTTTTTGCAAATTCATTAACATATATAAACTAACGCCTTGTAAACCTTACACATACACATCAATAATAAGCTTGAAAATAAATGCTAATAAGCAAAGAATAAATAACTTAAACCTGCTTTGTCGTAATATTAGAAAAAATGTAAACGAAAAACCCCTCATTGCCTTCATTTATTCACATTTCTCATCAGGTTTTCAGTCCACTGACAGTAGCACCGTTCCCGAGATGCCACATTAAAATATTTCATGAAAGTGGAAACGACGGCAGGTCAGAAGCTGAAAAAAATAGTTTTGTAAGGAATCTCTGGTTGTTGCACTTGGGTCTTGATATAGTCATGTATGAAAGTCAGGCTGTGACGCATGATCTGTTCAGTGTTTTTCGCGTCCTGGCAGCAAGATATTTAAAGCCATAGTGCGTAATCTTTGAGATATAAACAAGTTCCGTGTTGCATTCAAACCCAGTGGCGTGCACAGACATTTGGAAGGGCACGGGCACAAATTAAACTACTAGGAACCATCCTAGAATTAGGAGCAGTAACCCCTATATGTAGTTCCCTAATTGAACGGGTTACAAGCCAAATTCCCTTTCCACTTGCCAAAGTCAGGCAGGCCTGTCCAAAGTGTGACCTGGGGTCAAACCTGAGGACTGAATTTCACGTGAAAATGAAGTTGCAAGGGCATCTTATATAAGATGTTGCTCTATAGGCCCCATATGAATCAAACCATTGTCAAATGAGTTCTAAAACCACCAACGAAACTTGTGTCACCCGGTGACACTGCCTTGCTGCACGCCAGAAGTGATTTATTTCATGTCAATGACCGATGGAGGCAACAGCGACATGTCACATTTCAGAATTGCTCCAAAAAACAGTTGTTAATCGAATAAGCCACTGAATAACCTGCTGCAGTCAGTCCTGTGGTTTGGATTTCCTGGTCTGCAGGTGGAGAGCTTTTGGGGACGGTCGCTGTATAATGAACACGCGTGTTTGTTTTTACAATCCTCTGGCAACACATTGTTTTCTTTATTCAGAGTAAGATGTGTCAACATCCAGCATGACAAAAAATTGTACAAAGTTCACAATTTATAAATTAAATATCACAGCAACTTGTGATCTCACACATTTATAGCAAAATTAAAATGTCAACAAATCCATGCTGTGTAGTACAAAAATAAATCAAACTTCAGTTCCACAGAGAGCACAATAGTTTATACAAAACCCCGTCTTTGTTAATGGACACTCAAATCAATCTCAAAATGAATCGGCTCAAATAAAATAATAAACTCTGATGAAATCCACAATAATTTATATGAAAAAAGTCGGCATTCTAAATACTTGACAACCGTTTTGTGTTCCCTATAGTCACAGATAACTCTTTTCAGATTTGTTATTTATGTACCAACATCAGATGAGCAGCCAGTTTGTGCTTTAAAAACCCCTTTTTTCCATTTTTGCTGATAATGAGAATTAATTCAAAAAACTGGTACTAGCTATTACTCTACCGAAGCATTACTATATTGGCGAAAAAGCTGCAGACACGATGCTGTGGAAAAAGGCGTAATGCAGTCATGGATGATGGGTAGTAGAGTCCTGAAAGAGGACAGTAAAGTACAATAGATGAGATTCAGTTAGGTGGACGACAAGCACCTTTTGCATTAGCTCTCAAAAAAGGCAAATTTTGAACATGATCGCTAACAACTAGAACAACAGATTGGATGGGTGTATACAGCCAGGCATACAGGCGTTATGCTGGATTGCAAAGCCCCCACGAGGGTCTCATTTCACTAGACCTTTGTTTTCTTTCACTTAAAAAAACAAAACAAAAAAAAAACTTCAATTGATTGACTATTTATCCTTTGTACAGTGATTAGATATAAAGTGCTGCTGGGGGATAACTTCATCTTCCTAAAACATAGCAAAAATGAAATAACTTCGTTAATGTTTTTTTTTACATAATAGCCTACAGTATAACTGCTATGGTTATAATCATCCTTTTTCTCTGATTTCAAGTCCCTGTTCTTCCTTCTCCAGTGGTACTAAATCCACACATACAGTGGCTCCAAGCATGTTGGTCGCTCCAATCGTGTGCCAAAGAGGTCACCTGGAAAATTGCACGCCGCCGTACACAAGGATAATATCTTCAAGGACAAGTGCAAATAGTCTACTGGCACATAAGTGGGGACAGTGACCCTGTAAGTCCCGCTGTCATACTCTATAAATACTCTTTAAAAAACGCTCTGAAACCCTCCTTTTAGGTGCTCGGGTACTGCTTTTAGTTCCTGTAAGAACATCAAAACATGGAAACGAAGGTGTCCCTGTGCAAAATCGTACAGAAAAAAAGTGGAACTCATATACTTTCCCCCTTCTAAATCTCAATGTTCAGGTTTCCCCTCCTCTCTTTTTTAAAAAGACTTTTTGTATTAAAAGATTTGTATAAAAATCAATATTTTACATAGGCTATATTAAAAAGATTCATGTTACCCCTCTATGCTTATAAACAAGAAATTGCATATACCCAACCGTTTTTTTCCCCCCTTCTTCCTTTGCAGATTGCATCCTGTACCTTTTTTTATATAAACAAATGATTTTCAGAATTATATTGCTGAGACATTTCTCGATTCCTAGCAACACAGGTCTTGAGATTGAGCAGATTTGATACTAGAAAGGCTAAAATGTGGTCTAGGTCATTGTCTTTACACGTCATTTCTGTTCGAGATTAATCAAGGATGAGCATGTGAACATGCACGCGCCGCACAGATGTCTTCCTCTAGGAAGGAATTGGCTCTCCTAGATCATGGGAATTCCACCGTCGGGTTTCCGTGTAATGATGTTTACAATGTGACTGTTCATACATACATTCATACAAACGTCTGGTCAGTTTCCTCTTCAGATTCTTTTACAGCACCGATTAAAAATGCCCCCCCCCTCACCACCTACAGCTACACTTCTTTTTTTTTCATAAAAAAAAAAAATGAAAGGAAACACAAACATTTCTCAAGCATTGTCAGAAAATAAAGCAATTTGCAAACCAGTTCTTGCTCTTGAACACTCTACACACAAGAATAAAAGAAGACGAAGAGGAAGAAGGAGAAGAAGTCCAAAATCACCCAGTGAGAGAAAACAAAAACCGCTTTCTCACTGTGTTTTTGTTCAGTTTTATTTCACTGTCCATGTTTTGTTTTTTTTTCTCATCTAAAAAAGCTTTTGCTGTCGATACGATAAAAGGAACCGATGTGCCGTTGGTTATCGTTCGCTTACTGTTCAGGAATATACACTAAAAATGTGCATAAACACGAGCAGCAGCTAGAAACATTACATGACACTAACGTCAGCTCATATGAAAACCGTACAAAATGCGAATGTCTTGTCAAAAACTTGTTTTTGCGGCTCACTCTTTTTGTGTTCTTCCTCAAAGCAAGACCCAGAAAAAAGGAACGAAAGAAATGATCTGAGCATGGTACCTCTTTTTTTGAGAGAGAGAGAAAAAAAAAGAATTTAGAATATTAACACTATATAAGATACTGCACCGGACCGAGGAGCTCAAACCATCTCTGCCTGTTCGCCCGTGGATTTGAAAAAAAAGAGTCTCCTTTGACTGCATGGTTACACTTGAATCCCTTGAACAGCTTGCTTGATGTTTTCCAACAGCGCTTTGTTTTCTGGGTTATGGTACTGGTCTTGATTTGTGTACATATCCGTTAGCGTGGTCACGTAGGCGTCAAAGTTCTGCTCGCTTATTGGCCCCTGCAGGACAAGAGAAGCGACGTAAGAGGTTGGAAGAACAACACAGAGACGAGGACTTAAAATCAAGTTTAAAGGTGCCATATGTAAGAATGTGGCCAAAAACGGTTACTACATTCAAATTCAAAATACCGGAATAACTGGCAACCCGTGGTTGCTCGGCAGCTGAGACTCTACTGACTGCAATGATTGGTAGACGGCGGTAGGTGGCGCCACATGCCAAAACATGATTTCAAAACATAAACATGATTTGCAGTCTGAAAAATATTTTTTTTCAATGCAAATATTTTGTCTGTACTGTTGTTGTTGGTGAGTTCAGTTTGTTATATGAACATTATTCCTGAGTCTCTGTGACATATTAGGAGGATTTTATGGCCAGTTGCTTTAGATTTATGACATAATGCACCTTAAACCCTTTAAGGTATGCACCAATTAAAAAATCAAAATCATTTTATTTTATTGTATTATTTAATTTACTTATGATAAAAATAACGTGAAATTAGACCCTACAGTATTTCAGATACAGGCCTCTACCAAACGGTTGAGACGTCTGTTCATAATAAACCTGGTTTGCATAATTCATAAATGTACAACATTCGGAACAAGTCACATTAAGTGTTAATGAGTTCAACTTGATGCATTTTTCAATGAGATATAGTGACTTAAAGTGTGGTCGACCAAATGGTTGAGTAGCACCTTAAAGGGTTAAAAAAGTGCCTCTAAATACTGTTTATCTCACTCATTCATTCTCAGTCATGACAAAATATGGCTTTAATAAAGACCATAGTCATTATTGAAAACAACAGAATCCCTCATTCCTTTAGCATTATCTTCCACTTTCACATTCATACACACATTCAAGTTTTTTTGTGTTTTCATCTATTTTTTTATTGGAAAAAACCCCACCAAAAAACTAAACAAAACAACTTTTGCCACTTTTAATACTTGGATAATTTTGTTATGCGATACTTTATAATAGCTGCTACATTAGATTAGATTAGGTTGCGTTATCTTAGGTACAGGAAATTGTATTTATTTATTTTATTTTAAACATAAAAGGCAACTGCATTGCACAACAAAGACAATTGCAGATTAGTGAGATGGACCACATTTTAATTTTAAAGTATTTTATCCAGGAAAATCACAATAATAAAGTAACAATTAGAGCGTGACTGATTTAATGACCAATATTGGTCTTTTAACAAAACTTCTCAGTGCATACAGCATTATTCACATTTCTTGAACCACAAACCATAGAAAATGTGAGTGCGATAGAAAATGGGGGGCATTACATAGTTATTCCAGCAGAGGGCGCTTGACAGAGATACTCTGAACAAAACTTGCAGTTCCGAGTGTCCTGATCAGTGTTTTTTAGACTGAGGTCTACAGAAAAATGACCAAAACTTTGAGATTTATTCCCAATAAGATCATTTGCTCTATCCTCATCTTCCATTTTCCTCACTTATACTCCAGACACTGGCATAATGAAATTAGCTAAAGATAGAGCCAGAGATAAGCTACTCTAATTTCATTTATTATTATTTGTTTCATTGTCTATGCACTGCAGTCAAAATTCCTCCGATCACATACTGTGGTATATGCAGAGGAAGCTCACGTACCACTGGTGGCACACAAACCAGAATTTGAGAACCAAGAGTGGAACTCAAACTCAATAAATAAAGTGATGTTTAAGTCTTTCTTTACTAAATGACACTTAATGACTCATCAACTTACTTGTTGGTGCATCTGTAAGCAGCTGTTCTGTAGTGGAGGCTCTTTGTGTGCCAGTGGTTTCTATGGAAAGAAGGGAAGCACAGACACACATCGTCATTTCACTTTTGCTCGCCTTGAAATTACCATAAGTTGTCATGGTCGCGTGCAAACACTAGGTGGCAGTGTTGGATTGAAAAGCCACGAGTACGCAGAAGGCCTCGAATGAAGCGGGAAAAGCAGAAGGTGGACATTGATAAAGACAAGACATTGTGACGAATGCAGAGCCAGCCCAACCCATGGTGTTTGCAATCTAAGCACTTAAATACTCCAATGACAGGCTTTTTTTTTGTTTGTTTAAAAAAATAAAATAAAAATAAATAAATCTTAACTGCTGCATTATAAAAGGATATGATTAAAAAAAATGGCTCGCCACTTAGACAAGAATGCTTATTCTGAAGTTTAATTCATCCCTTTGTCAATGAATAGTAAGTGATCCATTATGCACCAATCATGTGCGATTAAAATGAAAGTCTTAGCAACTTCAAAAGCAAAAAAAAGAAAAGAAAAAGCAGCATACGGAGGCTTTTAGTGTCTGACTAGAGTTAAATGACATTAATTTAAATGACATTAAAACGCAAAATAAAGTTGTTATTGTCCAGTCATATTTTAAACAACTACTCCCCCCTCACTGTTTGGAATGACAAGCAAATGCTCCACATCTCAGGCTAAGCATGCACAATAGACTGTGATTCCAAATACACGTCAATGATTGAGCTGCTGCAATGCTACGAAACAGCTATGTTTTCTTTTTTGCGACGTGCCAGCTTGTCGTTCCTGGTAGACCCTTACCATATCAGGGAGCTGGACATTAGCTAAACTGTTAATCAGTGACTGGCTGAGGTTGGCCAGCCCATGCAGGAGAGATTCATTTTGCTGTTCAATCACCTTGTTTTCCTCCTCTATGGACTTCAGGTTGGACTCCATTGTTGTGATCTGAGGAGAGGAAGGTTGGGCGTTACAGCAGCAGACGCACGCTTGGCAGGCCGCAGTGACAGGAAGTGACTTACCTGCGTTCTGAGTTTAATCATGTCCGATTCCACTTGCGAATTAGATTCACTTAAACCTTTGATTTCGTCGTCCAGCTGTTTGATCTCCTCCTCGTGCTCCAGCCCTACGGATGAGCAGCGACATTAGCAGCGACACTTAAACTGCAGAAAGCCCAATCTTAAATTAAACGAACGGGCCATTATGCTTCGGACTGAAGTAATTAAAAAAATGACACAAAGGACGACACGTGCGACTTGTCTTCATCTCTACAACCGGAGGTTGGTTTCGGGGGGTCATTTTAGCTGATTAAGACGATACGAGTCTCGCGGACGAATTACATTACGATCGTGTCACATTCCTCTGCGAAAGCACTGGGAAAAAAACTGGGAGAACAGATGGAGATCACGACTACAATCCAGCTCCGATGTTACACGTCCGATTACTGCAACGTAAGCCCCCGCGAACTCTTCTCATTATTTACTCCTGAATAGTACTTTATTTCCAATTTGAGCCTTCACTCTGATGCTGCTTGCCACACACACACATACACACCCAGTCTGGTTTCCAGGACTTCAGTAGGACATTAGATTAATTTCCTAACTTACTCAAGCCTCAATCATGGTCGACAAACTCGGTAAAATGAATTAAGTTTGATTTATAGTTCGAATTAACTTAATTCAATTCGATAATTCAGTGTACCTACTACTGGCCCTTACCCAAACCCTTACCCTAACCTAAACCCAACATCATCCTTTATGTCAGGGGTCTCAAACTCAAATGACCTGGGGGCCAATGCGCATCTATCGTGGTCAAGGGGGGCTGTTCACAATATTGCATTATGATATCACACATATACTATATGTAATACTATTTATGATGCAACATTAATGTATTAATATGACCAACAACAACAGTACAGCCAAAATATTTGCATTAAAAGAAATATTTTGCAGACTGCAAATCATGTTTATGTTTTGAAATCATGTTTTGGCATGTGGCGCCATCTACCGCCGTCTACCAATCATTGCAGTCAGTAGTAGTCTCAGCTGCCGAGCAACCACGGGTTGCCAGTTACGTCAGAAAACGAAACCTAAAAGACCTCGGTGTTTTGAATTTGAATGTAGAAACCGTTTTTGGCCACATTCTTACATATGGCACCTGGGATAATGGGATAATTATGACTAAATGTCTTCTTATTACTGTTTTAAAATACATGTAATCGATTAAGGGGGCCGCCAGTTTGAGACCCCTGCTTTATGTTATGAGGATTTTATGTTACTTTGTCCACCTAAAGAAAGACAAGTCCCCATAATGTGACTGTGTAAACAGATTTGGGTCCCCGCTAAATGAACACACACACACTCACATACACACAGCCTACTGATTGGTTTACGATATGAAATCTGAGCTCCGTTCGCAGAATCGTTCCGCGTCCGCCCGTCCGCGTTCCCGCTTTTGCTGCATTGTGTGGGTGAGTGGTAGTTGGGAGTTACCGTTGCTGGCACGTTGCTGCTTTATTGTGAGCATTTCTACTCCAGAGAGCCTGGCTTTCCTCATGGCGGAGGTGGCACGTGGACAACCCGACAGACTGGAGGCAAAAAAAATAAGAAGGAAGGACTGATTTACTACGTTACACACGCACAATCAGCCAATTTAGTTTTTATAGGCTGTGGAAATATTCCATTATTGTCTTAAAGCAAAAATAAAAACACAGCACTTGGATGAATGGGAGTTTAAAAAGAGTCGATGTTGTAGAAACAATATGTCCTCGCTCTTTTGTCTCACATTTGGGTCAAACTTCATGATTATTCCATTATAGAAAATGTATATGAACTGAGTGAGTGACATGGGGGCCTGTTTCTGCAGCTTTACATCCTCTCACACCAGACATGACCGTCCGTGCAGTATTTTTCACGTGCATAGTCAAATTGAAATCTCACAGCAGCACGTTGTTGGTTGTTTGTGTAAGTTTTCTGTGGTTTGTTTCACACTGGGGCGGCCGTGTTCCTTGGACCCACCTCCGATGTGTTAGGAAGCTGCCGCTGACGTGACCCGAGCCGTCGCAGCCCGGCGTGGGGCAGGACATGCCCTCCGTCTTCCCGGACTTCCACGTGAACTGAATGCCGTTTAGATAGCCGTCCTTTTGTCGCTTGGCTGCGATGGGGCATCCGGATGCACTTCTGTGAGACGCATACTTCCCCGTCACGTGTCCCTGACCGTCGCACCCTGGGACTGGACACCTGGTGGTGACGGAGACAAAAGGGAAATGTTCGTAAAAAGGAGTTTCACTGAACGCTTTTACACATGCACAACACAATTCTCATGAAAATGAATGCTGTCTTTTTGCTTTGATAACAAACAAAAACATTATCTTCTTATTTTAAAGCTGTCCCAGTCGCAGCCTTATCTCACTTTTGGATTGCTGACAGTGCATCAACACCAGCTCTAATCAGATGCAATGAGGCGTTAAATTATTCCAAATGTCACATTGGGCCAAATGCATTTTGGCTAAAACTAGCATTGGTTGTCAAAGTAACAGTTCTGTCTGCAAAATAGCTGGGTTTAGTTCAGCTCCATGGCTTTTTGAGTGCAAATAAAGATGCTTGTGGTTTGATGTGCACGATTTGAGTTTATTTCCGATGATTTTTCGAGTAATCCATCTGCCCCCCAGCCTTTCAACAAATGAGCCCAGAATGATCAGAATGGGCTACACTGCATCGTCGTCCTTCAGTATCACAAGCTGCGTTGTATGTTTTGCTTTGTATGAAATCCCTCCACCATGACACACTGACGACATTCTGCCAAAAATAGTTGAATTTGTGAATCCTGTGGCGAGATGAGTTTCTCGTGTAAACCACTTCCGCGCGTTCTTCACCCTTCAGACCCAAATTGTCCAACCACATCTCGACGTGACAACAGTGACATAATCCAGTAATATGAAGTATTTTCCCGATTAAAAAAAACAAGGTTGTGACTCTATGAAGGCCTCCAAACATAAAAACATACCAAGCCCCCGAAGCGACGAGAAAAAAATACAAAATTACGGAAAAAAAACTTGAGATCTTGACTTTGAAACTCGAAATCTCGAGTTTCCAAAAAATTATGGAATCTCTGTGTTTGTGTTTAAACATAAACATAAACAGATGCGTTTCTTTGCATAAGCAAAATGCTTCTTGCTAATGAGGAGCAGCTCTCTCTCTCTCTCTCTCTCTCTCTCACTCTCACCACTGTCCATGGTGCTGAACCATAGAAGCCCTGAACATGGTGCAATTGAAAATGTTTGAGCGGCTGGCAGTCAAAAGAAACTCGAGATCCAAAAAATTATGAAAAAAAAAATTCAAAAAATAGTTTTTACATATATTTTTTCCTCATATCCGCACATCACTTCTGAGATCACGAATTTGCTCTATTGTCTGACCTCGCTTCAAATGAGCAAAAACGACATGTAGGACGTGAAGGATTGCGACTGGCGGCATCACGACAACTGAACTGAACATACGGCTCGAGCTCTGTCTTTGCATATAGTCACAGTGGGTTTAAATTGAATAAAACCCACCTCCCTAAAATCTTTAGCACAGTGTGGGTAACAATTAAGTTCCATTTTGCCATAATGCAGCAGATGATAGCATTACCTCAGACTTAATGGAATCACTTATGTAACCTGATCATTTTGAATACGAGTATACCACGTCCATACTATGAGAATCATTCACCGCTGCCTCTGTGTCGTCTGTGATATTGAAAAATTCTTCAAAGTCCTTTTGTGAATTATTCTTTTTTTTTCTCAAGATGATTTGCACGAATCGGGTGACACTAATATTCAGATTTATTGGAATGCCTGTAACATTTGCCCTGCAGATTTGTGAATTATCTGGGGGGGGGGGGGGGATGACTCATCATGATCTAGAGAGGTCTTTCCATTCTTGCACATTCATTTCTGCAGCCTGAACCAGATATCTGCACGACCTAACCTTCAGGCCAAACTGGCAAAATCTGGATGCAAACTAATCTGGAGCTGGGCTGTGCTGGAACCCAAAACAACAGTCATCCAGGAATATGTGATGTCCAGCAGGGTGAGAGTATGGTAAGTGCTGGAATGTTGTGGTTCATGCAAAAGCTGCAGGGTTGAAAATGATCAGATTTTTCAGTTTTAAACATGGGCGGTGTATGAAAATGTACTTAGTTTCAGAGGTCTTTTAGGTTTCGTTTTCTGACGTTGCTGGCAACCCGTGGTTGCTCTGTAGCTGAGACTCTACTGACTGCAATGATTGGTTAGACGGCGGTAGGTGGCGCCACATGCCAAAACATAATTTCAAAACATAAACATGATTTGCAGTCTGCAAAATATTTTTTTTAATGCAAATATTTTGGCTGTACTGTTGTTGTTGGTGAGTTCAGTTTGTTATATGAACATTATTCCTGAGTCTCTGTGACATATTAGGAGGATTTTATGGCCAGTTGCCAGTTGTAGATTTATTACATAATGCACCTTTAATTCCCAGATTTAGGCCTTTTTCAATGCAGCATGTTCAAATAGACGATAAAGCATGGGATGCACACCAAATGATTGACAGTTAGTACCAACCATAACATGAATGGTAGCAGAGAGCAGTCAGGACTTCCCCCACGAAAAACAAATACCACAATACTAAAATGGCACTTCACAATGTTTGTAATTTCTTTCTAACAATGAATTCCCATAATCTAAAGTCAAAAAAGATCACCGTGACAGGGATACCTGCAGCAAACTGTCCTCACAATCCGACCGCATGACATGATCGAGAACGGACAGTGTGTTGCTGCACCACCAGAGAAATCAATGCAGCTGCAGGGCTGAGGCCCGAGAAGCCCACTGTGGAATTTAGGCAGAGTCCAATCAATCTCTCTTTCTCTGTCTCTCCCCGCCTCTGTCTCCGTCTTCCCCTACCCGTGTGCCTGCAGCAGCTCACCAGAGACTGCGCTCCCCGCTCTCTAAACTGCTACAAACTTGCACTTCTGAAGCCCCACCCCCCTTCTGCAACCTTTGGATTTGGGTTGAAACTTTACCCTCTTAGCACATTTGTCTTGTCAGAGCTAATGCTGATTTATTCTTGCTTGCATCAGTGCATGTCAAAGATCAGTGCACTTTTTTTTTTCCACATCACAGCCTCAACACTTTTGCTCCCATTCACATCATTTTTAAAATAAGAAAAGTCATGCATTTTTTTTCCTCCCCTGTCTTTCACATGGGAAATGTGTCAAGTTATAGTGGCTGAGTGCAGTGAGCAGTGTTGGGAGCAATAAGACTGATGATCAGTGTCTGTACTGTACTTGATAGGCTCCTGGTCTTCCTTGTTCTCTTTGCTGTGGATGATCTTTATCCCACTTTTCCTGGCCCGTGGACACCCTGAGAGACTGCAGACAAATGACAGCGTTACTGAGCTGAAGCACAAGGCTCGTTGTGTGTTTGTCAATGTGAGAGATGGGAGAATGGGAGAAAAGCAGAATTTGTATTTATATCTTTGTGAGGTCCTAAAAACGTACAAACCTATCTTTGTAAGAGCTTTTTAAGGGTTAAGACCTGGTTTTAAGAGTTAGAATAGCCACTTAGTTAGATGTTAGTGATGGTTAAGTTTAGGGTAAGGGGCTTGGGGATGCATTATGCCAATGGTGTGTCCTCACTAACATATATAAAACAAGTTTTTGTATGTGTGTGTGTGTGTGTGTTTGCCTACCTTCTGTGTGAGGCGTAGTTGCCAGTGATATGTCCCGAACCATCGCACCCTGGTGTCGGGCACCTGGGGCAGAAAACACAGAAAGGGGTCAGGGTCTACAGCAAAAAGGGCAGGAACGTAGGTATTTCCAAAGATTAAAACAATTCTATGTATATATAGTTAAAATAAATAAATACATGTCTAGCTGTAATTGAGCAATACTGTATGTTGAGTTTTTATATCTATTATATGGTTGCTTTGGAATTCACTTTTCAGAGCAGTTACTAGGCAAATTAGTCTAGCTTAGTTTAATACATGGCTACTGTATTATGTATTTTTTTTACTTATATATATATATATATATATACACATGTATATATGGACATATATATATACACACACATATATACACGTGTATATGTATATATACATATATGTATACATATATCTGTGTGTATGTATGTGTATATATATATTTATATATGAATATATATGTATGTATATACATATATACACACATATACATATATACACATCCATACATATATATACACATATATATACATATATACACATATATGTATATGTGAATATATATATATATGAATATATATATATATGTATATACATATATACACACATATATACATATATGTATACATATATATGTATATGTGAATATATATATATATGAATATATATTTGTATGTATATACATATATACACACATATATACATAAATACACATACATACATATATACACCTATATACACATATATACATACACACATATATATACATATATTCACACATATATACATTTATTCACACACATACATCTATATACACATATATGTATACATATATATACATATATCATTGGATTTTTACAACTCTTACTTACGTCTGATTAACATTGACATGTTTGACCTTACGTGAGGCCGAATGAGCATTCACGCACACAAACACATACACATATGAGTGAGTCATCTCACGTCTTACTTGAGCTCTTGCGCGTTGTTGGCCAGCATACTTCGAATGCTTTTATCAGCTAAAGGGCAACCTGAGAGACTGAAAAATACACCAGGAGAAGATTAGATTCACCCCCCAAAAAAACATGACAAAGCGCACCCTCTCAGCCCACACTCACAACACATTACACGTTACCTAACGCCAGGAAATGCAAAAAAAACAAACAAACAAAAAAAACAATGATGCAAGTGCAGGGAGTCGATTAGAAAATATTAACCCTCTGAGTATTTGTAGTCAAATGTAACGACAAAGGGAACGTCTCCTGTATATGCAGCCTTGTCAGTTTTCACACTCACAGTAGGTCTCAGACTTCTGGACTCCAGTGTGTAAAGCTCAGCCTGAGCAGACTTCCCTCATTCTGCAATTCTGCTCAAGTCCTCGTACTCTGAATGGGAAATGCTTAGTCTGCACAGCGCTGTGGGAAGGTCCTGTCCGACTGACTAACAGCTGAGAAAGTTTTACACACAAACCACTAAGAAACGATTTTATTCCAGAGGTTTATCTTAAAACTTTGGTGTGTGTGTATACAACAATTAATTTGTTTAGTTTTGTCCTTTTTTTGATTCCATTGTTCCAATAGTCAAAGGGCTAACAGCAACAAAAACAGACCTAAATAAAGGCGTTTGACAGCGTAGTCGAGGTAAGCTGAAAACAATAAAGAGAAATGGACTGGAAGTCACACCTTCGATGTGAGGCGAAATTGCTCGTCAAGTGACCACCTCCATCACACCCCGGTGTGGGACATCTGCCACCGAAAAAAATAGACAGATTTATAAGCCCAAAGGGAAGGAGAAGAAAATGTGAAAATTAGAGGAGGGAGAAAAAATCTCTGATTGGTTCGGTTTTCATTGTTTCCAGTTTAGCTTCACTGTCTGTGATTAACAAAATGTGGTTCCTGAGATCAGATACATTTAATATGGTATGATAGATGATAAACAAGGAGGAGGGGGGTGGTATATAAGCATCGGTAGCAGCAAGCAGAGTAAAGATCAGTTTAGACGAATGGATAAAGCTGTTAAATAAAAGTCATAGCAAGCCACTGCCAGCAACACGGAGAAGGGAGCAGGGCAAGGGGGGGCTGAGAAAGAGAGGTGGTGCTTTGAGGTTAAATGAACCACGGAGACGGATGAAAACAAAAGAGGGAAATAAGATGGAGAGAAGTCGCGCTGAGGGTACGGGGAGGAGGGGGTTAGAGCACGAGTGGAGTGGAGTCAGCGGAAGATGAAGGCTCTTACGTTATCAGGTCCTTCTTACTCTCCTTGCACTGGAGGTACTTGGGCTTGGGACTGGGCATGTTGACATCTGTGGTGAAGGAGCGATCCTCCAGCAGGTCGTGGAAGGGATCCAGTTCATCTGGCTGAGGGAGGGAGGGAGGGAGGGAGGAAAAAAGAAGAGCTGGTCAAAGATTGGTTTAGCAAGTTGTACACTTTTAGAAATAAGGGTTGCAAAAGGGTCCTGGAAACAGAGGCGATTCTAGAGTCTGTAGGGGCCCTAAGCAAAAATTCCCAGGGGGCCCATCCAACCAGTGTTCATCACCATTATGTTTTATAACGAAAAATGTATAAGTTCAAAATATATATATATTTTTTTAATGAATGAAATAACATTGAAAAACCTTGTAATTAAAAAGTATGTGAAAATATAAATGTAAAGAACAATAAAATACTGTAAATAGCTTTTAAAAAACTATATAAACTACATTACACTGTAAAGAACGCACATTATAAAACAATAAAAATATATAGAACAAAAAATACTGTAAATAACTGAAAAAAACCCATATATAAACTGAGTAAAAATGATATGCATTACAATGTAAATAATCCTCTTCATTTTCCAACTTGCAGAATGATAACTTCACACAGGTTAAAGTGAGGTGGGGCCCCTTTAGGGAGGTTTCCTACTGAGATGTCATTGCAAATCGCCCATTGTTGTTTAAGGGGGACTGTGATGCGGCTGGTCACTGCACATTTCAGTAAAAACAGCCCTCAGGCTCCGAGTGTCGGGGGCCCCCTATCAGCTCGGGGGCCCCAAGCAGTTGAGCTTCCTTGCGTGTTCACAAGCTGCGCCTCTGCCTGGAACCATTTCTGAAAAACCCTTTTCCGAAGAAAGGGTTCTTGGTAACACTAATGGTTCCAGTAAGAACCATTTTGATCCAGAGAACCCTTTAAAAGCCCTTTCCTGAATAAAGGGTTTTAAAAGGGTTCTTGCTGGAACCAAAGCCAAAAAGGGTTCTCCTACGAGGACAAGCCGAAGAACCTTATATGGTTCTACTTAGCACTTTTATTTCTAAGTGTACTCAAGTGACGTCGAAGTGAATTTTATAAAATCCACATGATAAAAACACTTTTCCCTCTCACCTTTCCTACCTGTACTTGTTTTTTTTCCTTTCCACACAAACACTCACTTGTCACTTTAAATGCAAATGGTTGAGCCTGTGTGACTATAGAGCCTCACTTGTCAGTCTAACAGAGGTAGAAAATAGAATCCCTGAGAGGAAATAATCACTCAGTGCCAAGTGAACTGTGTGTGTGTGTGTGTGTGTGTGTGTGTGTGTGTGTGTGTGTGTGTGCTCGCTCATGGGTGTGTACAAGCATTCTTGTGTGTGTGTGCGCGAGATCATTGAGGGGAGTTGGCTGAGTGTATGCTTAAACTGCGTCACTCAGTCACTAGATGGCACTGTGTGGCAGCGCCAGGCCGCCACCGCCGTCGCCGCTACTGCTGCTGCTGCCTGTGTTAGCGTTGGGGCTGTGCTTTGTCTGCAGTGCACACAGCCAGGGCACCACTGGCTGTTGATGCAAATCCTCTTTTCCTTTCTTCTGTGCTCGCGAGTGTATATACAGTAATGCCCGTAGAGAGACAGGCCCAGATACAGCCCAAATTACCCGGCGCTCAAGCTGTCTCGGAGTGTGTGATGCTGGGTCAGCCGGCGAGCGTCTCCAATTAAAGGCAGCGTTAGGCTGAGAGGCTGACAGGAAGGAGAACGACACATGCATACGTTACAGAGATGCAGAGCAAAAAAAAAAAAGTGGGCTAGGGTATGAAACTTGGATATGTGCGTGCCTATACGTGCACTCCCAAAGAGACACAGCACAGACATGCACACACACTCGTATGAATATTCATATCTATCACACACACACACACCAACAAAGGCACATGTACTGTACATGCAAGCGCCTCTACACACACACACACACCAACAGTCGCACCCAGCAGTGCTGCATTGATTTCCAGCAGTTCTTTGATGAGATGAGCCATTCCGATTCCCTCCCAAGGTGCTTCTTTGCATAATTCATTTTGGAGAGGAGCAAAATGTAAAAAAAAGAAAACAACCCAGAAAGCCCAGCATGCGGGGGGCGTATGACACAAACAGCGCAGATACCTCTGCGCATGGCGATGCTGACATCAATTAACATGCAGATTCATTAGGTCTCGCACAAAATATGACTTTCTAATGACTGCGAATGCGACAGTGAGTCAGGCAGGCGGGGAGGCTGGAAACCTAGATGACAATCAGATGGCGAGGCAAATGTTTGACTTGGAGACACTGTGTTGAATCAGTGGTTTTGGAGGGAGATAATTTGGGCTGAGATGCATTGAACAGACAGGATATAAGTGCCGCCTGCCAACTGTACAGTCTACCAGCTCCAAACGGCACCAACTACTATCGCACAGGATACAACTGTTTCATAGTCAGCCTTTGTTTCTATTCTCTCTTCCTCATTACTCCCTTTACCACTTGTCACGATATTTTGAGTGGGATGTTGACTGAGAAATGTGTGATTCTGTCTTACGCGGATTGGAAATTAAAGCCGCAGTGTGTCATTTTTGGTGATTCCTTTGTTGTTGTTGTTATCAATCTGGCTCCGTTTTCTGGTCTTGATAAACACAAACCATGTAACCTGATTTGTATGCTGCGTCCTTCATCTGAAATCAGGCTCTGTCAAGCAAAACTATCAGACCTGAGTGAGGGAGTGTTTGTGAGTATACAGTGGCAGCGCAGGGGAGGATGGGGCAAGATGTGTTTTGAGGAGTAAAATCCACTTTGTCATAAGAAAACCTGCACATAACCATGTCGCTTTACTCGTGATGTCGATGTAAAATGACGCTAATGTAATAAAAACGACAGCATTTTTTACAGCATAACGAAGTGATCGATCTCAAATAAATGATACATATCATGTTTTTAGGTGAAAAAGAATGAACAACCCCTGCCCTTGTTGTATCCCCCTTTACCTCTTTCTCGTCCTCGTCTATGTGTTTGATCTTGGTGTAGTCTACTGGCAGATCCCAGCAGTCGGCAGCATCCCCCATGCCGTAGCAGCGGGAGCCCAGCAGGGCGGCTTGCCTCTGGGGTGACATGGGCTCGAGAGGGGTGAGCACAGAGTCTCCTCCAGCATCGCCGCTGCACAGACGCTTGCTCATGCTCAGGTCCAACGTGCCGTTCTCATCCACATCTAGACCGGGACTCTGGGAGACGTGTGTGGTTTGTGAGAGCATTATGTGGAGGAGATGGGTGAGTTGTCAGTCAGGTGATTATGAGGTAGTGGAAAAGGATGCAAGGAGACAAGGAGGCAAAAGAAAGGGAGAAAGAAGAGAGAGAGGGTTTCCGATTACATAGCAGTTAAAAACACTCAAGAATCAGCTGGGCAAAAAAAAAAAAACAGCAGCCCCACAAACTGTGAATATTAAAAAGAAGGAGTACATGACAAGTGGTAGGATTTGCGGATTTTCCAGTGATGTGCTCACTTTTGAACTTTTTTTTTTTTTTTTTTTCAGATGTCTGGGATGGAATCGAGAACACTTGAAAACATCTGAAACAATATACCAACGTATTCATGAGTGTATTTGTGTTTCCCCGTTGTGCACATGAAACATCATACACTCGCAGTGTACAGCGTTACACTCTTAAGAGGGTCGAAAGAAGAAGAGGTCACCAGTGCTACAGGACCAGTGTCTGTGAACCCCTTTCTTCTTCATTTCTTAAATTGCAATTACGATTTTACTTATTTGGGGCATTTTCTTGCTTAAAACCCTTTAAAGTACTACTCAACTATTTGGTCAACCACACTTTAAGTCACTATATCTCATTGAAAAATGCATCAAGCTGAACTCAAGTGACACAACGAAATTCACTCGTCTTTGATGACGAATATCGGCGGGACTTTCGAAGGCAAGACTATTTTGTTTCAGAGGAGTTGTTGGACAGAATTCTGTAACTTAATTCAACAGAAATAAGTCTTATAAGGGTCAAATCATTTTTTCAAAACAGGCTCTACCAAACAGTTGACTTGTCATTTTATGGTAAAGGTAGAGAAGCTAGTTAATGTTGGTAAAATTAGGGGGAAAAAAGGTTAGAGTTGTTGATTACTTAATGTGACTTCTCTGAATGTTGTACTTTTATTATGAACAGACGTCTCAACCGTTGGGTAGAGGACTGTATCTGAAATATTGTAGGGTCTAATTTAAAGGTGCATTATGTAATAAATCTAAAGCAACTGGCCATAAAATCCTCCTAATATGTCACAGAGACTCAGGAATAATGTTCATATAACAAACTGAACTCACCAACAACAACAGTACAGACAAAATATTTGCATTAAAAAAAAATATTTTGCAGACTGCAAATCATGTTTATGTTTTGAAATCATGTTTTGGCATTGCCAATCATTGCAGTCAGTAGAGTCTCAGCTGCCCAGCAACCATGGGTTGCCAGTTACATCAGAAAACGTATTGAACTGGAATGTAGTAACCGTTTTTGGCCACATTCTTACATATGGCACCTTTAAAAAAAAAAAAAAAAAAAAATATATATATATATATATATATTGATTGTCGTTATTGTTATCATAAGTGAATAAAAAATGCAAATCAATTATTTTTCCTTTACTTATTTCTTGGTGCATACCTTAAAGGGATAAACACTGACCTTTTCAGGACCAGAAGTCACTAACGGGGACAAAACCTGGTCCTGATGAGGCAGAACCTAATCTCTGTGAGTTCTGGTTAAAGTAAGGATTATACAATCCTGTGAGCTGTTGATTACAGTTATGGTGAGGCATGAACTGGTTATGGTAAAGGTTAGGTTTGCTTGGGCTGTCCAATACAATAGAAGTGAATGCAGTGTCCTAAGAAGAAGAGCTGTACGGACATGTGTGTGTGTGAGCCTAATGTGAGTGGACATCACAGAAGGAGGGGGGGGGGGGGGGGTTGCGAGCAGTGATGAGCAGCAGTGGCTGGATTTACGCTGCTGCAAACCCCCCAAAAAACAGAGGCAGAAGTGTGGTGTGTGCTGCACCAAAGTGGAACACATCCAATGAGATCGACTGCTCACTAAAACATTCCTTAATCTAGATCGGCCACGTGTTGTGAATATGTGCCAAAGTCTTGTCAGGTACTGTGCGTGCATGTGTTTACATGTGTCCTCGATCTCATAAATAGCCCCCTCTTACGTCTTTTCCCATCTACCCTCCCCTCCGCATCCACCTTGCTCCTCTTGCTCTCTTTCATAAGTAGGAGCATGTGCTCTAACGCTTATTCCGGCCGACAGTGTCCCTGGAGGTGGATTCCTCTGGTGTCTGAAGCCAAAACCTCTGTGACGCACATTGACTCAAATGCACGGGGTGATATTGGGAGCGGCAATGAATACTGCAAGAAGTGTGGCTGAACCAAGGACTTAAAAATAGGAGAACGGCGGGGGAAATATAGTGTAGTAAAGGGCTGTTACGGCCCGGTCATTAGTTTGCAGAGAAAAATAACTCACTGTAAGCTATAGGTGCGATTAAAAACTTCGGGAACCAAGCCAGACGGACAAACACGGAGATGGTGGGCCGCTAAACACGAGGGCCGCTCATTATCAGGCAGAACAAGCGCGACGCGATCTCAGCGTTTGGATTAGCAATTACTCAGCTGGCACAATTCTTATCATAACACAGAGTCACAATTAAGCAATTGTAAAGGAAGGTTTGGTCTTAAAAAAACGAAGAGGTGAAGAAGACTGAGGACGAGTAAAGGAGCTGTCAGAGTGAAATTAAGGTGAAGTTGCTGCGGACGAGGTCTGATGGCACGTAGTCGCTCGCCGTGTGTTGTCATGTCTCCTCATGAATATGCCCAGAGGACGACCCTCTTCCTTGTCAGCCGTTGTACTGTATGTCACTGTCCAATTAATGTGACCCACCCCTTCATATCACATTAACAAGGGTGATATGTGAGAACGCACCCCACCTCCTTCATTAGAGACCACCGCTTCTCACGCTGACATCCCGGGCAACCCCCTGACCTCTGTTGCCATGACGATACGGGGAGGATAGAAGGCCAGAGAGGCCCCTTAGCTGATCCTCACCACATTACGCCCACCAATTCCAGGTCTTGAAATACATGCATCATCCTGTCTCGTCTTCCTCTTTGGCCGAATTAGCTAACACCAGGATTATATGGAATTAGATACAATCCTTTTTCAGGAAGCAAACAACACTGTTTAAGAAGCAAATAAAATAATCATTAAAAAATATTGTATTTTGTTATTTGAAAATACACTTGTTTTTTGTGCTCCATCAATTTTTTTGTTTGCGGGCGAGCCTTAGGACACTGCCTTCTGATAGGCTACTGAGGTTTGGAGAGACAGCTCAATGAACTGGAAGTTGTAAATATATAACGTTTGTCAGATTATAAACGTTAGATATTTGCACGAACAAGTGAGGGAGTGCAAAGAAAAAATCAGGGAGTGCAAAGAACAAGTGAGGGAGTGCGAAGAACAAGTAAAGGAGTGCAAAGAACAAGTAAAGGAGTGCAAAGAACAAGTAAAGGAGTGCAAAGAACAAGTGAGGGAGCGCAAAGAAAAAGTAAAAGGGAGCGCATAGAACAAGTGAGGGAGTGCAAAGAACAAGTAAAGGAGTGCATAGAACAAGTGAGGGAGCGCAAAGAAAAAATCAGGGAACAATAAACTACAATATTTTTGAATGATTAAATCAATATTTATTTGCTTCTTAAAAAGTCTCGTTTGCTTAGTGAAATGTGTCGTTTGAAAATGTTGACACAAATCTAATTCCATTGGATTATCTTATATTATTGGGATGATGATTTTTGTACAAGTTTTGCTCAGGGAAATGCAATAAATATCTCTGATAACTCTGGGGTTTAAAACTTAATAAAGTAAATAAAGTATAACGTTATAAATAAAGTTGGAGGAATCCCTGTTTGGGTGCACTTGGATTCTCTCGACAACCGCTCACACGATCAACTTTAACTCGGCAGGCGTATAAGCAAAGTGACAATATAGTGCATGGTAAAACATAGTACAATCTAGTAAACAATAAGAAAATGGGTCATGTAACCTTGAAAGGAAACAAAGGTCGATTTGACTAAAACCTGCCAAAAAAATAAAGTTTAAGCACCTGTATTTTGATACTGTACCTGCCTTGAGGGCACTACCACACCGTGGTGTAGTAAAATGTGTATGGAATGAAATGTATTGAAGTTTAGAGTCCTCTTGATTGATGCCAATACAATTAAATTATGTATAAACACAGTTATATTCCTTTCGGCTCAGCTCTCGCCTCTGCTGTGATGTCACGGAAGGGTCAACGTGACGATTACTGACAGGAAAAGTTGAATAAAAAAAAAGATCAGACTTTTGCTGGTTTCTTATAAATTCACTTTGACTGAGGTGCTTACAACTCGGAGGAACCCGATATACTCGACAAGGGAAACTGCTTCACGCAAATAAAGTAAAGTTATGAGTGGAGTACTGCAGGAGCACAATAATCTAAGTGGTCAATACGCTATCAGAGACACAACTCACCCTTTCCTTAAACATTTTCCATTGAGTCTTTCATTCGACTCAACCACAAGACATTTCGACTGACAGAAATCAAGGGGGGTGAGAATGAGCCGGAACAGTGTGTGTGCTGAGGTGTTGAGATGAAAGAAGAGGAAGGAAGAACACCCTGATCTGAAAGTCTGATTTGAAATGTGAAGTTTCTCATCGTGTCCTCAGAGCACCTGGCCCGTCTTGACCCAGAGCAGGAGGATGAGAAAGGAGCAGAGGTGCAGTTTATGTTGCCTTTTCCTCTCCCTCCTAATTATATCACTATACTCCCACAGTCCTGTCCTCTCTGCACGCTTTATTTTGCAGTGCTATCACCTTGGCTCTGATTCTCCGGCAATCTCCGCTGACAACATTAGCATTAGGGCAGCATTTACCCCCTCTCTCTCTGCTGTGCACTCTCTTTCTGGCCCCCATTTTCCGGCTCAGCATCTGGGTGCAGATAATACAGGAACACCGTCACCTTATCTCCTTTAGAAATGACATGCTGGGCTCACACCGTGTCAAACGTGTTGCTTCGTCCTGCTCCTATCTGATCCCTAGACAGAAAATAAAAAAAATAAAAAAACCTGCCCTGCTGAGCCCTGAGTGTAAGACACAGCCTTGGATCTTTAATGGAATGTGTGTGTGTGTATGAGCACATGTGGGGAATCTGAAATCTCCCCCGTCTTTGTCGGTGTTCACAGCCGGCATCAGTATAATGAAGGAAGCGCAGATCTAATCTATCAGCGTTTCATTTTTCTAATGCAGCGTCATGTGACGTTAATATGCCAAATAGACGGTTAGGCCATTTCACTGACCTAACCCTGGGTTAAGATCTATTTCACCACGTAAGCAGACGTTTCTGCAGAACATGCTGTTTTATAAAAAGAAAACACTGTTAAATAATTTGGATTGTCCAATATTATGATTGTGTGCTTTTCAGCACCAACAGGATACATTAACTAGCCCATTCATTACCATTAGAATAAAGGTATTTTAACCCTTTAACACCGAGCGTATAGCTGACGACACGTTTGCACAAGGGCACTTTGCATTACCGTAGTTGCGCAGCGGTTTGCGCTATCAGAAAAGAAATGCAATTGTTTCTGAAAGCCAAGAAGTGTGGATATTACGGTAATTTCCCTCGTTTCACTTTTCCATCTTTTGGACAGTTTTTGCACGTTGAGAGTCAGAAGAAACATTGAGAGACTCAAAAAAACGTTATTGCAAATATGTTTCACACTGTTCCAACTTCAAATTTAAAGGTGCATTATGTAATAAATCTAAAGCAACCGGCCATAAAATCCTCCTAATATGTCACAGAGACTCAGGAATAATGTTCATATAACAAACTGAACTCACCAACAACAACAGTACAGACAAAATATTTGCATTAAAAAAAATATTTTGCAGACTGCAAATCATGTTTATGTTTTGAAATCATGTTTTGGCATGTTGTGGCGCCACCTACCACCGTCTACCAATCATTGCAGTCAGTAGAGTCTCAGCTGCCGAGCAACAACGGGTTGCCAGTTACGTCAGAAAACGAAACCTAAGGCACTGCATGGGTTGGCTCCCTCATATATTGCAGACCTCCTCCATCCCCTCTCAGCATCCAGGTCTGCCAACAAGGGTCTTCTCTCTGTGGCCCGCACCCGCCTCAAGCAAAGAGGCGATAGAGCTTTTGAGGTAGCAGCCCCACGTTTGTGGAATTGCCTGCCCACAGATGTTAGACCGTCTCCCACTATCACCATTTTTAAATCACGACTAAAGACCCACCTTTATTCCTTGGCCTTCCCTGCTTCCTAGCTGTCCATATCTCTCCTCTCTTCATTTTCAAGTGTCTTCTATACTGCTGCTATTTTATTTTGTCTAGGGCTGTCTATTTGTCTATTATATTTCTGTATTTGTCTTGCTTACTTTCTCTGTGCTTGACTTTTATATTTTGCTTGTTCTGATTTTCTTTTATTCTCTATTTTCTAGCCATATTCTATGTACAGCACTTTGGTCAGTGGAAACTGGTTTAAATGTGCTCTATAAATTAAATTTACTTACTTACTTACTAAAAGACCTCGGTATTTTGAATTTGAATGTAGTAACCGGTTTTGGCCACATTCTTACATATGGCACCTTTAACATGGAAAATCTAA
Source organism: Microchirus variegatus (assembly GCF_963457635.1). NCBI lineage: Eukaryota > Metazoa > Chordata > Actinopteri > Pleuronectiformes > Soleidae > Microchirus > Microchirus variegatus. Next base: position 13,787,814 of record NC_139822.1, on the reverse strand, counting down.
TTGTTTGGCGTTTTTCTTCATTTTAAATTGCTAAAATAGTATATTAACATGCAGTCAATTGTGAATAACTGCCAGATATTGGAAGTTATTCTGGAAAAATGGATAAAAGCACTCAGTTACAGGACATTCTCTAGTTCTTTTATGGTTAAATTAAGCAAAAAAGCCCAGACAGTCAGTTATCGCTTGTTTTTTGGATGTATAATAGACAGTTTTGATGTGGATATTGTAGCTGCACAACATGGCAACCAAAGCTGGCTAACTATCCTCATCATTGGCTTCTTTGAAATTTGGATAATCGGGGTAAATATCTCAATATCGTCCGTTTGAAGTGTGCCTCTATCCCCCTGTAGCTCAACAAGAATTAGGACACCACAGCCTATGCTTGAATGTGAAGTGGTAGAGGCATGGGGTGAAATGGGATTGAGCTCGGGTGCAACACAGGCCCCTCCTACCTGCGAGCACAGGTCCTGAGGCTTCCCGTCCATGCCGTGGGGCATCTCCCTGCAGCGCGTGGACAGGTTGAGGATGGCCGTGGCCGCCATGTGGGCGGCCTCCATGTCGTGACTGTAGTCGAAGCTGCTCTTGCTGCAGGTGCTGCTGGCGCTGCTGCCCCCACCGCCGCCGCCGCCGCCTCCTCCTCCTCCTCCCGCGCCCCGTCCTCCACCTCCGCAGCTCAGGTTGCTGCTGCTGCTGCTGGGGGCGTAGGTGCTCGTGGTGCTGCTGGCCGAGCTGGAGTTCTTGCAGTAACGCTTGGCTGCGGGGACGAATCGGGAATTTCAAAAAAATATGTGAGATGATGTATCAATCCATGAAAGGTTGGGTACATATTATATCCATCAGAATATCTCCGATGGAGTGTAATTCTACCATGAATGTGGATCATGACCTTTAGTAAAAGCCATAGACTATTTTATTTGCCGGGCCTTGGAAAGAAGGCAGAATAATTATTTTAAACCCAGCTTTAATATTATCATTTTTTTTTTTACAATGAGTTAAAAAAGATTAAAATATTAGAAAATAAATGTTATTTTTTGTTGTCGTACAAAACCCCCAGAGGGTTGGACACTTTTGTGCATGACATAGGGGAATAAAATCAATAATTTTAACCATTTCTTCAATCTACCTTCACCAAAGAGGTTGTGTTTTCCTTGCAGTTTGATTTATCTGTTTTATAAGATGAACTAAAAACTCCTGAGCTGATTTCGATTTCGACATTTTGAGGTCGATGGTGCTTGAGAGTTGAGGAAAAAAAAACAAAAAAAACCCCGTATATTTTAGGTTGGATGCTTTTTAACGGTGTGGATAAAAAAGCCTTTTCCCCTGCGAAACGTTTCTAGGTCTTTGATAAATAAACGCGGCAAAGAATTTGGCTAATTAGATTTGGTATCTTCAGTGACGCTCTCATTCGAACACAAAACGACAGAAAGCACCGCGGAATCGTAAACCTTGGGAAAAAGGCCGTTTTTTTCCCGTACGGACGCTAAAATTAAGGAATTTCTTCCTTTGCGTTATAAGTGACAAAAATGGAATCAAAATCTGTTCTTTATCTTTTTTGAGTTATGCTGCTCAAAGACAGACAAACACACAAAGGCTGGCAAAAACATAACCTTGGCAGAAGTAGTAAGATGGTTGTGCATTAAATTCTTGTGATTCTAAGACATTTATGTCGGGAACAGATGAGAGCTTTTTATTTAAAATCTCCAAAGTGCACATTTGAGTCACCTTCGTCTTAAATTAAAACACATTAGAAATAATTATATGTGCTAGTACCGTCGTATCCTTTCGGTGACGTGTCTCTTTGTCCGTGCAGCTTGGGTGCGATGGCCCGTTTCCCGTACGCTTGGTGGTTGCTGCTGCCGTCGAAGGCGCTGTAGTCGAAGCTGGTCTTGGAATACTTCTCCAGCTCCTTGGCCAGGTTGGAGCGGGGCGTGCTGGTGGAGACATTGTTCTTGTAACCATACTGTGGATAGTCCAGTTGTTTGACAAAGCACATAGGCCTGGAAAATAAATGACGAGGGGGTGGAAGTTGGACTGAGGCAGTCAACATTGCCCAGGGGAAGGAGAGGGAATTTCGGAGAGGTTTTGCTTAAATAAAAATGGGCAGATGCAGGGAAAGGGGCAGACTGTCATGGTTAAACTCCAGGGAAAGAATGTTGGGGATGGATGAGTGACTTTTCTTCCACTTCCTTTAAAAACCACAAACCTTCTACGAGGGGATTTTCATGCATCGTCAAAAACAAACAAAAAAACAAGCAGATTACAATCTTTTATCACTTTTTGCATACATGATCATTTCATATGCATTTATAGACCTCAGACGCTCACTCTGTTGATGTTCGCTGGGAAATAAATCTAAAACGCACAACTACCCGAAGACTCTTCCGTGATAACATTTCATGATTATCAAAGAGACTCCGCTTTCCCTTGTGATAAATGTGGCCACGTTTCTTGATAATTGAATAAAGCGATTGTGCCTTCAGTCGCGAGCGTGCGGAATGAAGACTCCTGAACGTAGTCTCGGGGGGACGACATGAGCATAAAACAAAAAAGAGCAGACTTTAAAATCTCGATAGTTGGAACGAACGGGAGAGAGAAGCATCTCAACGTGACCGAACAACAGCTCTTCAAAGCGTTTTATTATGTTTAAGACTTGGCACAAAATCCATATTCGGTTGCCCTTTTAGCGGACGACCAATTTACCGCCAATTTAGGACAGTCTCGAATTCCATTACATGTGACATAAGATAAAAAAAAAAAGTGAATAATACCTCAAGACTCTGTCGGAGGCCTGGTTGGACTTGGGGCCAGGACAGCTCTGGTGCTTCTCATGGGCTTTAGCCAACTTCTCGGCCGCAGCGATGGGACATCCAGACAGACTGAAATGAGAGAGAGGCTTAAGTGGCACCGCGGACTGTGCATCTGTTGAGAGCGTGTGTTTCAGACATTCTGCACAGCTGTCCGACGGCCCAATCGAAAGCCAGGTTTGAGGAAAAACCAGACTGTGGTTCGGTTAAGTCTCTGCTTAAAATGCAGAGTGGTTCATTTTCATCACTTCGAACACCTTAAGTAACAACACAATTGGCAACAGCTTGCACGTTTCTGCCTGAGCAGCTTGAAATATTTCTCTGAATAGATATTCCCATATGGACAAATGTGCATTTCATGCGCATTCTTAAACATCCTGGTTTTCTGTTCGAACACACACACACAGTGACACCAACACGTACAGTTGTGTCTCCAGCAGAAGCTGTGTAAAAAACTTCTTCTTGACAATTAACTGACCAAATGTTAACAAAAGTTTCCTGTTGTTATCCTTAACCCCTATTATTCTCCATCCAGTCTGTCAACTGTACAGTGTCGGGTCGTGGTAAAAAGAATTATCTCTGACAATGGCCTGAAGCCAGTGTGGAGCACCTGTCATCAGAAGCGTGTGCAGGGATGGGAGTGCGTTATCCGGTTGGGGATCGCGAGCGAGCACATGGGAGGTTTGTATCGGGTCTTTCAAGTGAAAGTGAAAGTTTACGGAGCGTGTGTCCATGTGCGCATCTATTTCACGCTGCAGCCATGTCACTCGAGCACAGCACGAAAGGCACTCCGGTCCTTCCCCAGGTCTGCACCTCTCCTGTCACCCTGGCTGAGTGGCAGAAAGGTGCTAATGGCTGCGGCTATGCCCAACTCCCCGAGCATCTGCTCCGGGTGACACTCCTCTTTCACTGTCACCTCACCCCGTCTGACAGCACTGGCATGAGCGCCCTTGCTATTTCAGTTTCTCCCTCCAAACCTGCACCTCATAGATGACATTTTTTTTTTCTTCCCCCCTCTTCCATGAGCTGATGAATGATTTATACTGTGGAAGGTGTGAATTGCTGCATTCCAATCAGTCTCTGTTAAACTGTGTGCAGGTTCAACTATGTTCTTCTCGCCAGAGGTGGAAAGTAATGAAATACATTTACTCAAGTTACTGTATTGAGTACTTTTTTTTGTGTATTTTGTAATTTAAGTACAAAAAAAGTACAATTTAAAATCAGGATTTTGTATTGTACTTAGTTACTTTATAAATCCTATCTGTTACAGAGTAAAAATAAAAAAATCAGCACAATGAAAACCTACAGGGGGGAAAATATACACCAGAACCAGACGAATGATGATGTGATTAACACCAGCACTGGCGCGTGAACATAGAGGGCGCTGCGCCAAAAGTGACGCAATATCTTGTGTCGCGCCGGGCGCGTGAGCTCCAAAATAGTTTTGGACCCCTTGTCATATTTCTACTACCCTCACACCCCCGTAAAAGTAACTAAGTAATTTTTACTTAAAGTACATTTCAAATGAACTACTTTTTACTTCTACTCGAGTACAATATTTTAGTACTTTTTCCACCTCTGCTTCTCGCCAACATTACAAAAAAAAAGACTAGATATATCCACTAACGCACAGAAAATAATGTGGTTGACACAGATGACATGAGAAAAACAGGATTAAAATGCATCAAAATAAAGTAAAACACAGTTCCACGGTAAAGAAAGGGTGACGCAACACGGACAGTGCCATTTTCACACAGGCACACCTTCTGTCGCTTACCTTCTGTGGGAGTTTCTGTTGCTATTGACATGGCCGCGTCCCGTGCAGCCCGGCGTAGGACACTTTAGAACATTCTCGTACATTGCCACAACTTCACACACACACCACACACACACACACATACAGGAGATAGGAGTGAAAGACAGGGAAGGTTAGGAGCCCCTTACAATCAAGCTCTATTAGTATGTGAGGAGCTTGGCATTATAAACATCATTAAGAAATGAGCCCGCGTGAACCCAAATGACCTCTTCTTCATTTTAATGAACACTAGTTTGAAAGGGCAGGCAAGGTTTCCCCACCATATTGCTCCCACTTATCCTGCCCTTTCAAATTAGTATTCATGGAATAGCGACAGTCATGAATAAAAAGATGTCATTTAAGTTTAACAGGACAAAGCCGCAGCCGGGGGAAAAGCGATGGGAAGGGGGAAAATTTTGTGCATGCAGCGAGCGGCGCAAACCAACAGCTAGCAATCATGCAAAACACAAGCCTCCAAATCAATGGGCGAAGCAGACAGACGGAACAGGGCTTCTTGATAGAGTGAGCTTTGTTATCATCTGCACATTGTTAGGGTAGAGAGAGCGCAGTCTTCAATACCATTTACCATTAAAACAGTCCATAACTGTCTCAGATCCCCTTGGCAACCCACCAATTAGATTAATGATCTATGGATGTCCAAGAGGAGCTGTTGGAGCACCACGGGCGCGATGGAAAGGTTCGTCTCGACACCAGTGGCACACAGGGCCAAAACCCATCGGCAACAGCTTCATCATTATCACCCCCTTAAACTTTAACCCCTCATCATCCTCTTTCCCTTACATACTAATTGGTATTCAGTGCAGGTAATTGGACAAAGCCTGCCACCTCAACACGCCACAAGCCAATACATTATGCATATCTCGCCGCTACCCAGTCCTCTGCTTAGAGACGAGGCAGAATGGCAAGAAATTAAAGTGCCAGGCGTGATTCAGGCAGCACATACAGGGACACACTATAGCGGAATGAGAAAAAAAAAAAAAAAAAAAAAAAAAGCTAACAGAAGGCAAACGTGTCACATTTAATGTTACGACTTTAACGGCAAAACAAAGACTGGGATCAAATTTTTCACTTTTTTTTTTTTTTTTACTGCAGTGAGCAAACAGAACGTGAATTAATGAATTTTAGATGTAATTTAATTGTCATTTTTCACGTTTCCCAATGAAGAGTCTGCTGGCTACACTGTGTGATTTCCCAATTAAATGAATCCATTAATAATACATCGTCCATTCAGGCCAGTAAATGTGTTAATAGGGGGAGAGAGAGAGAGAGAGAGAGAGACTTCCCCATAGCCGAGTTTGCCCTGCAGGCTCTCCCATGTGTGACAAGTACTCATCTCTGTCTTCAAAGTGTTTGTGAAGCAAGGATCACTGTCCACGGAAACACTGTGATTGGCTGACAATGCAGTGGACTTCGAAGCTCGCATGCCACAAGAATGCTGAGCAGCTCCTTTCCCCCCACGGTTTTAAACAAACTGACCTCCCTCGTTCAATAAATGCACTTCCTTCATTCCCAACTAATTGTTCTTTTTATATATATATATATCTTTTACTGTTCTGTATATCTTTGTCTGTGTTACTTATATTTTGACCTAGGGGGCTTTTCTCTATGGAGGTTGCATGTTCTGTGGGTTTCCCTCCCACAGTCCAACACCATGCAGAGGTTAACCCTAGAACACTATCGCTCAAATTCACCATTTGACGAAGAAAACCGAGAAAAGCTGGGACCATCTGATGACGACGTCATGCAAGAACATGGAGCTGTGGAACAAACGGCTCGTGAACATCGCGTTCTCATCAAACACTTTAGCGCAAACAATATTTTATTTTTATTTTCTCCATTCAGTGATGTCGCACAATCAATCTAAAAAGAAATATCCCTGGGCACGGAAACAGAAAACAATTCGAAACTTATAGTTAGCTTAGAATTCGCTCCAGGACATCGGTTAAGTTAGCTCAGTATTAGCAGTATTAGAGAGTTGTAAGCTTAGCATTATCACCAGAATAGTGGTTAGCTTAGCATTAGCACCAGGGGAGTGGTTAACTTAGTATAAGCCTCAGGAGAGTTGTTAGCTTAGCATTAACATCAGGGGAGTGGATACCTTAGTATTAGCCCCAGGGTAATGGTTAGCTTAGCACTAGCCCCAGGAGAGTTGTTAGGTTAGGTTAGCATGAGCCCAAGTATAGTTTTAGCTTAGCATTAGCACCAGAATAACACCATCACTAATGCCGGGTGATTTTTTGCCCGAGATAATAAATACACCCAATAAAAAGTACTTGTCATCAAAATATATCAAAACACGACAATACATGACAAATTTGAGTCGTGTTCTTTTATTTTAAACTGGGTCATGTCTAACAAAATGAAAGAAAAGCATCATGAGGGGACCATATAAGAATGCTCCAAAATTACTGGAAAATTAGGAATTTGGGAACCAAAAAAAACCCCAAAAAAACTTGGTTTTTCCTTGTTGTCATTGGCCCTGCAATGGACTGACAAATGGACAAATAACATGTGTGTCCCTAAATGAGAAGAGAAATGCTCCACACATGCATCCAGATTTAGATCCATTTTCAAAGCCCTCTTGGCCATCAGAGAAATAAGACAGTGATATTAAGTGGTTCCTAGAACCAGAGTTATTTCTGCACAAAGAAGTGGTGTCATGAGTCGCAAATCGGCTAAAACGGGCAAACTTTTAATGCCCTTTTTTGTACTTGTTGGACCGAAGGTGATGAAAGAAATCCGTATCATTTACCCCCCAAAAGTCGGCCCAATCAACAAAAGTGAGGAGCAGGAGGATAAACACAGACATCATATTCCAAAATCTCCAGTGACAATCAATTCAAGCCCTTTCCAAATTCCATTTTGGGACTCTCCATCCCAGGCAAGGTCACATGCTTAAAGTCATTTCTGAGAGTCAAGTACGTCTCAGGTTAGAGGCTTCTGTGCGAGTCCCTTATTCCACAGAAGAAGTGTCGTCTGTGTCGCAGATGGTCTTTACAAGCCTTTCTCTAATTTTTTTTTTTGCCATTATTAAAACCCTCTTTTATGTTGATTGCAGTCTGGGTCACGGCAGATCACAACTTGATTTTCACGCTGCAGTTAATGAAACACGTAAAGGGGGCCTTTTATTGAGAAGTTTGCAGGAGGTGAACGAGACTAAGTAGCCAGGGTGAATTTTCAGAAGGAAAAAAACTTGTCTGCTACCTCGTCAAGGCTAATGTTTATTGCCACTTCACTTGATCTGTACTGTAGCTTAAAAATATAACACTGCCTTTCTATTCAACATAACTTAATTAAGCAAGGAATACAACTAAATGAATGGGTACGCGGAATGGACCACTGTGTTGGCAAGCTTTGTGGGCACTTTCAAAGTTTGTGAAAAAAGAAATGTTAAGCCCCTGTTGACATTTAAAGACTACAAATGGAAAAGAATGACAATCAGCCTTTTTGCATCATGCACTGACCAAAAAGAAGCATGCAGCACACATAAGGAATCCCCTATCACGGTCATCTAGCGGAGGAGAAGTGCCTCATGCAGCCAAGCGAAACACAGCTCTTGACCATCCCACCAATCACATCATTGCCATTCGTCGCGCATCAGCGAGGCTTCATTTACTGCCTCATCACCGTGACACACAATCAACAAGCAGATCCAACGGCGTCATGCAAAAAAAAAAAAAAAAAAAAAGGCCACGAGGGAAGCGTTAGCTGCAAAAACAGTCTGACCCTTCGCTGTGCACACACTCGGCCAAACACAGCGGTGGTCACAGGACACATGCTGATTCCTGGACGTCAAACGAACTTCAAGGACACAGGTCTGGTTGATAAACACACCGAAATCTATGTTTGGCTCATGTGTGACTGATATGCTTACTTTCTGGCGGCACCCTGTCTTTGTGCGGACAGCCAGACAGGCTCCGATGATGCGGGTACAAGCCGGTCACGTGACCGGTGCCGTCGCAGCCTGGCGTTGGACACCGGCTTTCCTTCTTGTCGGCACGAGAAGCATCTGCAAAAAAATAAAAAAAAGCCGTAATGAGTTGATGACATATTCTCCGCATAGTTGGGATAGGATAGCTTTTAGTTATTCTCGTGTCCAACTTAACTCTTGAGGGTTGAATTTAAAGGTGCCATATGTAAGATTGTGGCCAAAAACGGTTACTACATTCAAATTCAAAATACCGAGGTCTTTTAGGTTTCGTTTTCTGACGTAACTGACAACCCGTGGTTGCTCGGCAGCTGAGACTCTACTGACTGCAATGACTGGTAGACGGCGGTAGGTGGCGCCACATGCCAAAACATGATTTCAAAACATAAACATGATTTGCAGTCTGCAAAATATTTTTTTTTAATGCAAATATTTTGTCTGTACTGTTGTTGTTGGTGAGTTCAGTTTGTTAGATGAACATTATTCCTGAGTCTCTGTGACATATTAGGAGGATTTTATGGCCAGTTGAATGCACGTTTAATGTCGAATTAATCAAGTGCATGATCGGGATGTTTTTTATCTGTGTAAAGCATTGGTTCTCAAAGTGAGGTCCGGGCCCGCAATGAATTACAGTTGATAGTTTTAATCCAGGAGGTACTAAGCTTGTTAAATGTTTATTGGACATTACTAGATACAGACAAATAAGTGTAAACTTAAATACTGGGTGTTTTTACCTTATTTCTATATGGTGAATTTTAGTGTATTATTGGGTTATAAGCTGGTAATAAGCAGGTAGCTACAGCCCCCAAACGCTAAACTGTAGAACTGCAATCTGGTCATTAAAATAATTACAAATGGGATTTCTTTCTGTTTTTTTTTCTTTGGCGGCCCTCAGTCCAATGTTGGGTTCCTAAATTGGCCCTCAGGTATCAAAACGTTGAGAACCCCTGGTGTAAAGGTTAGCACAACACTGAATGAATATAGCTAACAATATGTCGCAGCAAATGAATATGGCCGATTACACAAAAAGTGATAAAACATCTCCAACTGATCGGATTTTTGGACTGTTCAACAGCTTTCCCATCTTGATTCTGATTGATGGAGGTTTTTTACCTGCAACACTTCATTTAAAACACTTATTTTATTTACAGCTAGAATTGTCCCAAAACAGCATTGAAAGAACAGCAACACCAAACGGTCATAAATATTAGATACGGCAGCGCTCCTTTAGCTGTAATGTTCACAAAGAAAGCTAAATGTGACTTTAAGTGCGGCTCGTGTTTCAGTAATACAGCAATTTACACCGTATTCCTTCGCTATTTCCGTGACAAATTGTTATTTCCTAAATTCATATTTAAAAACGCAGAAAATGTTATTTCCTGCATTTTAAAATACCATTTCCTGAATTTTTCATAAGCATTTTCCAGTATTATGGTGGCCCCTGAATTCATATGGAGCACACATAATATCGGAAACTAAATCTACACCCTTATTGTGACCAAGATAGATTTTAAATTGATGTAGATTTTGCTTGATATATAGTCGGTTATTTATTGCTTTATTGATCTGATAAAATGGAGTGAGCACTGACAGCGCAAGTGAACTTAAGAAAGGAGTTTCATTTTCTGATGGAGCTTAAGATAAGAACTTATCTTACTTCTCTTAATTAAAGTCATTCCTTGCTCTGCTTTTTTTGGACTATAATGGTCCAAAATGTGCACACACACACACACACACACACACCCTGGATGATATCGTCTTTCCCTTTCTAAAACTTGACTCTCCTGTTTCACCCAAACCCAGGTCAGATATGTTTACCACCACCAAAAAAAAAAAAAAAAAAAAAAAAAAAGCAGAGATGCTGAGCTGTGCCAACTGGCACCGTTTCTGCAAATGCAACCATACACTCAAGAAAACACACAAAAAAAACATTCACACAAGGTCAAGGATTCTTCGTACTGTCAACAAGCAATGGCATTTGTAGGATGTGGGATCCAATCACGGCCTCTGATATCTTTTTATTACAGCAGAGTCACAGGTGAGAGATGTATACAGATGCACTCAGACCACGCCGATAACGTTCCTGTGTGTCTTTGCTGGCGGACGAAACCAAACTTCACCCAGATGTTGTTTTTTTTGCGAATGAGCGAAAAAGAACAAGAATTGAGCGAAGGATAAAAATTAAGAGCTTGCATGAAGCACACCTCCTCATACATTTACAAGCCAAATGAAATCCCTTGTCTCATTAATCAGAAGAAAAAAAAAAACGCACCTCATTATCTTCCGTGGCTGTCGTCTATCTGTGTCATGTTAGGGGGGCATATGAGTTTGGTGCGATATTGCCGTGTCATGTCTCTCCTGTCTGGCACCAGAGCCAATAATAAAGGCAGAGGAATTTCACGTTGATAAAGAACTCGGTCTGCATGTTAAAAAACGTGGCTCCTTAATAATGCCTTCCTCTCTGGCACATTATTACATTGACTCTTAGTGTTTGAACAGTATGTTGGAAATAATTCCCCATTTGCACACGCACACACACACACACACACACACATATACACACACACACACACGTGATGACTGTGCATTCTGCGGGCCCGCGTTCCCATCGCAGAGAGTGGAGGCAGCCAAGTGGAAGGCATATTAGAAAGCAGGGGGATATTGATTGTGGCTGGGGATGGTCTGCGCTTTGCATAGCAAATGGCCCCCATTACCATACCATCTCTGGATAATTAATGTGTAGTCAGTGGCCCTGTCGTTCGTTATCGGTCATTCTGATACTGTTCAATTTTCATCTTGGCCTCATGTTTCTCTGCGGGAGCTGGTCTGCACACACGCCCCCACCCACCTCCCCTGCCATGCTCTGTTTTATAAATCGCACACACAAACTACGCTGGTCAACGAGTGTCTGCCACTATCTCGCCCCGAGGACGGATGCTATCGCGGCGCAACTGTCTCGCATCCTCCTCATTATTCCAACATTAGCCAGACACGGGGGGGGGGGGCAACGGATGGCTCTTGGAATTAACATTTGCGTGGCATTTAAGTCGCAATGTACAGTATACACCAGATGTGAGTCGTGTGGCATTTAAGGCGCAAAAATATCGCCCCCCCCCCGCTGCGAATTAGCACGCTCTCATTTGTTGCTCTCACCTGATATCCTCCGCGTTGGGAGCAAATTAAGCAACCCCAGTGTGAAGATTGCTGCGGCAAAGGATAGGATGTGAGGGACAATTAAGAGTTAAATGAGGGAGGTTGCAGTCCCACCACTGTAAATGTCAATGTAATGTATCTGTGACTGCACCTCGACGCTGTACGTATACAATCAGACATTCAGCGGATCCAGTCCAGTGTACAATAATGAAACCCTATGGTCTCTGTAATATAAATATAAGCTAACTCGCTAGGTTTGCATTAAAATGTGCCGTACAATTGAACCACATTTTCAAAGATTTGGTAAAAGAACTTGATGACATAAATAAATGAGGCCAGTAACTGTTGTTGATGCATGGTGGCATTTCATCGCTGCTTCAATCTAGTACTGTAGTCATAGAGGTGGAATAATCCATCGGGGCAATTAATTGGGGCATTATTATTTACTGTTTTTGCATATTACACATGTCTTGTTCTCGGAAACTTGATAAATCTATTTTATATCAAAAAGTGTACTTGACCGTTTCATGCATCACGTCAATAATAATACTGTATCTATAGTTGTACTGACATGCAGACACAAATGTAGACTGGAGAGACAAACCATTGGTTTTGTTGGCCACAAATGGGTAAAAAATATCGAGTGTCCCGATTTTCAAAAAAATTGGCATGGCAATGGGTTTGGCCATAGAAAACCCATATCAGTCGACCTCTATTAGTCATATTTGCTTCTTCCACTCCATTTTCACTACTTTTCCAGTTCAGCAAAACACAGAAGGTAAGTTTCATTTGATCAACATCCTCTTTCCATTGCACTTTTGTCAGTACGCCAACTTAAAGCTTAAAAGCTTTAAAGCCATATTTCAAGACTATTTTCCCCCCGAATATTCCATATTTCAGGTGTTTCCTGTGCATCTCATACATGTGCATAACAACAGAAACACATGTGGTGTCTTTTCTGTATTATGAATAAATCAATAATGTATATGAACGTCAGGTCAAAAAAAAAAAAACCAGAATATTATTTTTATTTTTGCGAAATACAGGAAGCCCCACGTTTGGTAGCTTTCTCTCCCAAGTGCTTTCTCAGAGTTTAAAAATAGGCAGCTTTACCCCAAGCTGCATCGCGAGGATGAGATTTGCGGTCCTAACAGGCCGTGCAGATTGCCATTACTTACGCCTGACAAGCCTACTCTCTGATGTTTCCATGCTGGCCTATTTTAACAACATAAGCTGCTGCTGCCGCTCCTGCTGCTACCAAGATGCGAATTTCCAAATTGGCTGAAAAAGCTTGTCCTGGGGTTACAGTGAAATTCCCAGAATGCATGTTGGCTGTCTCATCTCCAGTGCAGGTCAGATACAATACAACACAGAACCAGACACTGGCAGATAAACACTTTACCTGAGCTTCTTAAAATGGGGCAAATATGGGTATGCTTTACACGGTCTCCATCCGAAAATTGTGTGCATCCGAGTTTGTAAGAGCCACTCACCTTTATGGTAGAAAGGCTTCTTCAGTCCATCAGGAAGGCGGGCTTTACGCTCAACGCCATAACCATGCCGCGGGCCGTGGTCTTCATGGTTATACCTCACGCCATCTCTCCTGGCAGCCTCGGCCGCCATTTTATCTCGCATTGCCTTGGCGCGTTCCGACTCTAGTGCAATGGCCTTCTCCAGCAGGGACAGGTTTCCCTTCGTCATGTCGAACACTTCTTCTGATCGGTCCGACGTCACCGAGGCCGTGTCCTCGTCGAAGTCCCGGTGATTAATGTGATATCGGTCGTCCTGCGCGCAACTGGAGAACGCTTTGGAGCGCGGGCTCAGCTGCTCCTCGAGCTTCATGAGATTGTCCATGTCTGAATAGTTCCTATCGAGTGACCGCCTGTCGTCTTGGCAATGGTGGAAATCTGAATAGCCGTGGTGCTGGGGCTGCTGATTGGGATTCCCGCACAAGAAATGATTCTCCTGGGACGGTCCGTTTCTGTCAGAGGGCTTTGTTTCGCTTAGCTTCCGAGCCAGGTCGAAGCATTGGTTTCGTAGGCACTCCAGACTGCTCAAGCACACTTCCTCCTCGCTGTTGTCCGTTTGTCCGTTACCGGTGGTCTTATGCTGTCCGTTACCACCGTTGTGTCCATTCCCACCATTTAGAGAACAGTCGCCGTGGCCCCGGTGCTCAGCAGTGCCGTCCTCAAACTCCTGTCCGTCTAAATTGTCGGACAACACCGCACCATGACCTTGTGCCAACAGTTTAAGGGAGTCCACCGTCTCCCGAACCACATCACTGTCAACATCCAAACTCAGATCGCCCCTCTGTCTTTCATCCACTTCTTCGTCCTCTTCCTCCTCCTCCTCTTCTTCTTCTTCCTCTTCATCCTCCTCTTCATCCTCCTCGTCCTCCTCTTCCTCATCATCCTCCTCTTCCTCAGCACTGTTCGACGAGTTGCTGTTCATCTCGGATTCAGTCATGGCCCGGTTGGCCGCGTCTTCCGCGATCTTGCCCAGGTTCAGGAGGGACTTGGCCACGAGTTCGTCGTAGTTTTCGTACTCGTCGTTGTTGTTGCCGTCCTTCTCCGTCGCCGGGCCCGGTCTGGTGTTGCCGCTGCCACCTCCGCCAGCGCCCCCGCCGCCCCCCTCGCCACTGCTCATCTGATCGTCCTCTGCTGGAAAGAAAGAACAAACATCTTGTAATTTCATTTCCATCATTCTATTTTACCGGCAAATCAGATTTCTGGGCTTGGTCGGTCTAAATTGGATAAGGAACTCTTTGCTTCCCCTAATAATTTACTTTGAGAGTCTTAACAGCAGCTCTTATTCTGAATTGTGAATCAGCACAGGAAGTTAAATATAGTTGGTTGGTAAAGTGCCAGAGACATTGAACATGAATCTATGGAAATAGGGACTGTATCTATATCATTTCCTGCCTTGCTTTAGTGAGTGATAGTCACAGACCTTAAAATCATAATAGTTGCAAATGAGATAACATTTTCTTCAATGTTGAGCGGTTAAAGTCAAAATATTGTGTGAAAACCTTTGAATTAGAGAGAGCTTTTTTTTTTTTTAAAGGGAAAACTAAAATCAATGAGCTAATGTGGTGTTCCATCTACCACACGATGAACCCCAGTCCACAGCTATTCATCGTTTGCTGCTGAAGTTCTCTTTTTTTCATTCAATCATCAGTATCTTTAGAATTCCTTTCATTGCCTAATTGATTCTGACAGGCTGCAAAAGGTTACTGAACCTCTTCTGTCAGTAATTTCAAGCACTCACTCCTGGAGCACTTCCAATCTCTCCTTTCACATTTCCGCCCTGAGCAACCATGAGCAAATCGCTCTTGCCACTTACATTCCTGGAGAGAAAATGAACCTGGAGGCCCCGCAACACAGAAAATAAGAGAGTTTCACTTCTGTTGGGTACAAGCAAATCAAATGACAAAAAACTAGCAACGATGGGAAGAAAAGGTGCAGTTGTTTGTCATTTTAAACAGGATGAAAGACATCAAATACAAAAACTTACAAAAAAGAATCTACAAAAATACTACTGACCTTTCTTACACTAAACCAATGCTATTCAACTTAAGGCCCGGGGGCCAGAACCGGCCCTTCAAGCAATTTGGACGCGGTCCGCGGCCCATAACCCATAGATAATGAATGTATTACTAAAAATAATAAATAAAACCATAGCTTTGCCTTTTTCTGGCACTTTGCGACACTTGGCGACACTTTGTGTCACTTTTTGGCAAATACTAGTACAGCTGTAATTGTAGGCAGTCTATGTATGTACCAGAATATTTTGCAATATGAGCCAACTGTAGCAATTGTATCTGAATATTATTGGTACTGTGTTAAAAGCTGGCCCTCTGGACATTTTAGTTGAATAGCCCTGCCCTTCAGAGCAGGAAGAGGAAGAAGTTATGAATGACCAGACATATTTGACAATAGGAGGCTTCTTCCATGAACCTCCTGCACCAGGGGTTTAATTTAAGTATGAAACATTTGCTCAGGGTAGTATTTTCGAGGAACAATCAAGGTACATAATAATTAAGGTGGGAACAGAGAGGCTGTCCTGCCCTGAACTGGCTCTGGATTAAGGAGATTAATGTGCGTGCCAGTGAGACACACACACACACACACACACACACACACACACACACACACACACACACACACACACACACACACACACACACACACACACACACACACACACACACACACACACACACACACACACACACACACTGAAGCTTCAGAATGTCACCTCTATTACATTTACGAGATTGGAATCTGCCCAGCGACCATTCACAACTGCTGTCTTGGCTAATGGGGGGAACATGATTAGGATGCATATGGAACGAGTTTTCTGCCTTTTGTGAGGGGAAACACTGCAGATAAGAATGTTTTATTGAGCATCAGGTAAACATCCTAATTATTATATATGATAAAATAGATTTTTTTTTTTTTTTACCAGTTATGTGACATGTGCCATATCACTGTGAATCATGCACATATGTATGCCACTTATGAAAAATAGAGCATAATCTGCTAGTACCCATAAAAAAATAGGGCTGTCGACAGGCTGAAGAGACTGTGGCAACCAGTCCACTGTGTCAGAGTTAAGGGTAAGGTCTCATCTGTGGGCTATAATGAACACCAGTCTGTAGAGATGTTTTCACATGTCTGCGAGAAAAAGCGAGCGCGGCTTTCGCCGAGATGCCACATCGACTCCGGGGTGGGTAGAGCTATATACGCTCACAGGGTTAACTCACTCCTCTCTCTCAGAGCTTCACTCTTAATTGGACTTGAAGGCACTGTCAGGTTCAATCGTGATGCAAAGAGGAATCTGCTGGAGAGAAACCTGCCAAATCTGGTGTTGGGCACGTCAGGGTGAGGGTGGGGGTGCAGTGCGGGGGTTGTGGAAAGTAACATATGGGGTGAGAGTTTGAGGAAAAATAGCCGGTATTTTTTATTTTTTGTTACTATTTTATTTTAACTTAACTGGTATGCAGCAGTACTGTCAACACATTTAATATTCCTGAGATTCACATGTAACCAGGGACCAGAAACTTCTCATTTAGTTTACCCATCATTCTAGATAGACATATGTTTTTTTTAAAGTTCTCTGAGAAATCAAAGATTATGGTTGTAGCGATTTATATCTCAATATAATTGAAATGATTTAAACCTAAATATGACTACAACTAAGCATACTATGTTTTTGTTCCTGCAAATGCATCTGTATGCCTTCTCTTTCTCATCAGTATAAAAGAAAAGGTTTAATATACTGTATAATAATGTCATATTCATGCACTGTGCAAACACACTTTGAGATGGAACACATAATTGTAAGAGTTTGATGTTTCTGTCCACTGAGAATTTTTAAAACCACAATGAACTGGTTTCTTCAACATCCCTTCAGGAGCATAACTAAATCTTTAATTGTCTGGCGTTTAACCAAAAATAACTATTGATTTTGAATGTTTGAGGAAATTTGGTTATAATGTGTTTGGCAATTTAGAGAACATTAGCTGTGCAGTTCTTAAGTCTTAAAATAAGCAGTTATCTACATTGTAGAGCTTCAGTAATGTGTTGTTTCAGAGCTTTTCTCTCATTCATGTGCCAAAAAAAGAAGCCATAGTTATACAAACTGAATATGGAAAATATTAGCAACAGTTTTGAAATAAATAAGGAATATTTAAAGGGTTTGTTCAACATTTTGCAAAATGTATTATTCACTTTTTTTTTTGTTGGCAGAGATTTAGATGAGAAAGTAACACTCTCACTTAGCCTAGCTGTGCACAAAGACTGGAAGCAGCTAACTGCTCTGTCTGGAGGAAAGAAAAAAAATTGCCCCTTAATTAATCTTATATCTTGTTTTGTAGAAAAACCCAAAGTGTAAAAACAATTTGCTGTTCTAGGGACCGTCATGTGCCAAAATATTACTTGGCTCAGCTGACAGTTGCCAGGCAACCGGAGGAGACTCCAGGATGTTACCGGGACAAGCCAAAAAAAGAAAAAAAAACAGTTCAACACATAACCCTTCATAATATGATTATTTTTATGTCTGATTTCGTCCAGATTAAACATTTAATATGTTAGGTGCCCAAATAAAGTTATGGAAGTTTCTTATTGTAAACAGTCTTTGTGGCTTCTTGATTTCCAAATATAAAGACATGAGAAAAGCATCTATCCTTCATGTTGTCATGTGCAATGTGATGGGAACGTTGTTCTCACCTTGCCCGTGACTCTGCTCTACTTCCTCTTCCTCTTCATAGTCCACTTCCTCTACCGCGTCCTCCTCCTCCGCCTCCTCCACTCTGTCCTCATCGCCCTCGTCCTCCTCCTCTTGCTCCACCTCTACCTCCTCCTCCTCCTCCTCCTCTTCCTCGTCATCCCCGTCTCCGTCCGCTTCGCCTCTCTCCACTTCCCCGTCCTCGTGCTCCATGTTGTAGTCCATGTAGCCTTCCACCTCCTCCTCTTCCTCCTCTTCCACCTGCCCTTCTTCTTCCTCCTCCTCCTCTACAGCGCCGTCCTCTTCCTCCTCCTCCCTGTCATCCATCTCCTCAGTTCCGTCTGTCTCGTAGCATTCCTCCATTGTGGAGTTGTCCATGTCATCTAGGTAGGTGCTCCTCTTAGGGGATGTTTCCAGGGTTTGTCTGTCTAGACTCTTTCTCTTCTTGGCCAGAGGGCAGCCATACGCACTGCAAAGGAGAGAGAAGAGGGCATCAAAGACTGTCTATAAAAATGGACATGCACTCTTAAAAATAAGGGTTCCAAAAGGGTCCTTCTACAAGGACTGAGGTTCTACCTGGAACCATTTTGGTTCTTGGTAACACTAATGGTTCCAGTAAGAACCATTTTGATCCAGAGAACCCTTTAAAACCCCTTTCCTGAATAAAGGGTTTAAAAAGGGTTCTTGGTGGAACCTTTATAAGAAAGGTTCTACCTGGAGCCAAAAAGGGTTCTCCTATGAGGACAAGTCGAAAGAACCTTATATGGTTCAACTTTTTATTTCTAAGAGTGTAGTCTTTCAGTTTGAAATGTGAAGCCCAGAAAAAAGTAGCCGTTAACCACCAGGGGGCAACGCCACTGGTTGCAAAAAGAACAGTTTTAATGGCAGTCAATGGGAAAATGAGCCTACTTCACTTCTCAGTTGATTTCTAATGTCAGTAACCCTATTCTCTGGAGAGTCAAGGGTTTCAAGCACTAGTTTCAGCTCTCCAATAGTATCTTTTAATAAATTTGACAACTTTATTCCATTAATGACAATAAAGGACAGGATATATGAGTGGACACCAGTGAGACTGACAGCTGGTATCGTCCAAACGTTGCCTGGCTGCAGGAGACATCTGTGAATTTCAGGTTTTAAAAAACTGACATGACAATATTTTTAATATGTTCCCCCCCCCACCAATTCTTATATCCACTCATCGTGTCACAGTTAAACTGTTGTACACGAAAGAACAAGACAAGAAAAGCAATGTTTCTCAAACCCCACTGTGAAAAATATGAAGCTTTGCTTAGCCGACCCTAATGAGTTACATACTCATTAACTATTGAGTAATTATAATAAAACGCCACGCTCCATTTCTCCTGGAAAACAGTTACAAAGGGATACAATCTCAACATTTTGAAGCATCCAAAGCTGAAGATTTAGTTCACTTCTGTGGTCACCAATAATTAGGCAACATCCATTTGGTCTTCGGGCGTCAGAGAACCGCTGAGCGTGCTGTGGAAACACTTGGCTGCGGACTGATTTACGCTTGTTATGACGTGAATTAAACACAGCGACTGCCTGTCTGGGACGGACTGTGAGGGAGAATGTGGAGCTGGATTAATTGAATTTTGCCAAAGCACCTCTGGTTTTAATGTATTCTCCAGCACCCCGCGGCAGCAGGGGGAGGGAGGAGGAGGGGGAGGGGGGGGGGGCAGATCCTAATCTGATAATCTCATAATCTGTATATGCGCTCAGGCTGTTGATCAAAGTGGCTTAATCCATTTCACTCATGAAACCTCACAGAGCTGCTACCTGTTCCAACAACCAACACGAGCGCGATGTGTGCGAGCGTGTGTGTGTGTGTGTGTGTGTATCTCTGTGTGTTGTAGTAGTCAAATTTGGCATTCACCATTTGTGCAAAGACACCCACACAGACAGAATTATGATGCGTTCTGCTGACAGTTTTTCCGTGGCCGTCACATAAACCTCTGTCCAGTGTTTAAGTGTAAGAGAGCTAAAGACGCTTTGGGCATGTTCACTCAACTGTGAAATATCCCTGGCTCCTATTCTTTACAACCGCTGGATGTTTCCCCAGCTCGGCGCTACTTAAGAGTAAGACCTGACATGAATGAATGGCACAAGGCTGCGTGCGAGAGTAAGAAAATGGTTGTTGTTATTCAGCGTGTGCTGCTTTTTGTGGCAGAGCGTCTAAGGAGAAGGCTCATTGCAGTGGTTAGGTGCTAATGTAGGAGTGCATTCTTAGAAACCCATTTGTACTCCCTCTACTCCTCTGCTTCTTTTCTCCTCACTCATGCCAGTGTGTCCCACAGTCCAATATCCTATCTGTCCTCCCCTCTACCTCTCTTCCTCTTTCTTTGGTCCCACACGTCCATCAGTCAGTCAGGGTCCAGTCACCTGGCAGGCTCAATCTCACCAAGCCTGGGGATTCCTTAATGGTGTGACCCCCTGCAACCAGGGGCCTTATTTCATTAATCTAAGCCCACATGGAAACTCATTCCCTGCCTGACAGCCAGACCTCTCCCCCAGGGCAGTGTGAGGGTCTGCGGGACAGTGAGCGAGGGGCTGGTGTGTGCTGCAGCACTGTGATCAATAATGCTTGTGACCAAACATCTCAAAAGCACATTAAAACGCCACTCATCCTGGCCCCTCCGTTCCAGGGCCCTCCAAATAAATCAAGGGCCGGTCCCAGCAGGTTAGGAGCTGCCAAGGCAGGCGGGCTGGCAGGAGAGGAGGATAGGTGAGTAGTAGGAAGGAGGTGGGGAGGGGGGTGCAGGGATGGAAAGAGGGAAAAGTGGTGTGGGAAAGTCAGATAGTCACAGCTCCAACACCACACTCCCTTGTCTTCTCCGTCCTCGCTACCTTTATCTTAACAGTAAAGCAGCTCCTGCCGTCCAACACTGAGCCACAGCGTTGCTGAGCGGCTGACAGGTGTTAATGTAACTACACCTGAATCACTCAGATAAGTTATATTTTTTTTAAATGACTATAATTGCTCTGCAACATAGAGCTAATGGATAGAAAATTTAAAAAAAATACTTGGCTGTGTATAGTTTTTAAAAAGAGGAGACAAGTGCACTTCATTATTTCGGGTCAGGGGTGCACAAAGAGGCACTTTTGATAGCAGAAAAAAGCGAGTGCGCTTCAAAGTTAGTATAGTGCATAACTTTCAAGTATCAACAAATGTCCATAATGTTCAAACAACTGTGGAATGAGTTGGCTGAACGCTGATTAAGGGGCTCACACTTTGCAGCGTGCATCCGCCCTCACATCAAGACGAGAATGTGTCATCTTTTTGGGAAGCAGTGAGCCCTTTCCGATGCGTCTCTTTATACTCAGGCCAAATAAGAGCGACAAACTGGTCAGCTTTCAACCTCCATGTGTGAATGGGCCCTTGAATGACCCCGATCAGCTCTATTGGCTGTTTGGCATATTTGACAGGACAGGTTATCTTGCACCTAACTGCACTTTCTGCTGCCGTTTACACACAAACAATGTTTTTAGATGGGATTTGTTTTACATGGGGAGATGGAGAAATGTCATTTTACCACAGGACATCTGTAATATTAATGACCCATTCGCACGGGATAGGAAATCTCAGTAAAAGTACCACAATTGGGAGGGGTTAATCGGGGTAAATGGCTTGTCCCAAGAGACCTTTACATGGGCTCAGTGGGAGATAGATCGCTACGACTAGTTCCGCGTACTCCCATGGCGGGTGACCCCCCAGACAAGTTCCTGTCAATTATACCCAGTAAACTTGGGATCCGTGAGAAGCAAATGGTTCCAGGTAGAACCTCAGCCCTCGTAGAAGGACACTTTTGGAACCCTTTCTAAGAGTGTACGCTGCTTCTTCATAGCTTCTTGAAACATATCGCACACGCGATTCATGCTTGAAAATCCGTGGAAAACTACTTGTAAACAGGAGATATTTCTTCACGCACACATTTACTGCTGATCTATTCGCAGAGGATTAATAATTATTACTGACATGGTACATTTGGACATGACTTAAATCACTAGGAAGCTCTGATGCTAATTACTTAGCCACCCACCTCCTCATGTCATGTTAAACTAATCCCGTCTGAACAGGACTTTAGTCAGGTTTGATAGTATTGCTTGACAGATGAAGGACACGGCAATAGAAACAAGCAGAATTATAACATGAGGACCAAAAGTTCCACACTGCAACTTTAAATCTCAAAGTTCCAGCTACAGTAGATTCCGTTTTTTTTGTTTTTTCTTTTTTTTTTAAACCTTGCTCTTATTAAAGCAACCACAGACCTTTTTATGCAAATGACTTGTAATCACACTCATGTTAAGAGGCATTGAATACACAATAACTTTGGTCTCAGGTGTCCTCCTGTCCCTGAGCTGTCAAGCTGTTGTGACACTGTAAGAGGTGTGTTTGCCCTGACGCTCCTAAGCCCCCGTGATGACTAAGCCACAGGAAGCCTCCGCGGCTCTGCCATCCCACGTTCTCTGGCGCTGGCGCTGTGTGACCTTGGCTGCAACATTCGTCATCGCAGGCGCTGCATCCCACTCACGATGCACTTGGCAATTAAAATTCCCCCAAAAAAACAATTAGGTGGCGTTTAAAAGAAATTCTGCAGGGCTCTTGCACAGGGAGGAGAGGAAGGAGATGAAGAAAATAAATATACAACACCCTTCTAAGTTTCTATCAGCTTCGCCCATTGGCAGAAATACAAAAAAAAAAAATCCTCTGAGAGTAAACAAAATCTATTACATTGTGAACAAGTGGCCCTTTAATGCAGAAAAGAAGAAAGAAAAAAGCTTCCGGAGATGGTGCAGAAAAGGGCCTTATCCTCCAGAGCTTAAATATGAGGCAGGAGAGTGGAGCTGCAGGAGAGGGAGAGCTCCTGTTTGGCTAATTTTGGGCGACAGTTGAGCGACTGCTGGAATGCGACAGCGTTCCACGGCGCCTTTATTAGCAGTCATATTAGCGGCTGTTCTCAGCGGGGGCAAAAGCTTTAGCCAGTCATTAGCATCACATGCTATTTGTCTCCCTGACACAGGGATGAGGCTGCTGTTGCTGCTCCCTCTCTCGACTCCTCTTGTTCCCATCATCTCCTTCTGTCACTCAACATCCTCTCCGCATAGGTTCTCTCCCATCATAACCTCATCTGCTCTTTTTTCCTCCTTTCACCTTTCTTCATATTATAATCGAGCATATATATGACTCCGTGTCTCTCACACCAATTTACTCTTTCAACCCCACCAATTTCTCCCCCTCTTTTGTTCCCGACCACAGCTCATTGTTTCCGTCTCGTTCTATCCGCGCAGAGCACGCTCAAGATGCACCACCTCTGGCTGTGCCCCCTATCCAGCAGAAGGATCTATAGACACGTGTGGCAGAGCCCCGTCTCCATGGTGATACCCTGCAGAAATCCATGAGGGATTCGCCATCCTCACAACCAGACAGTGAGGAAAAATGAGCGAGAAAGACAGACAGGAAGAGAGAGAGAGAAAAAATGAGAGGTGGGGAGGAAAGATGGAGGCTATAGGAAAGAGACAGATGGTGTATGAGTGTATGTTTTTGTGCATGTCTGCATATATGTGTGTATCTTTTTTTTTTTGAGTGCACACAAAAATTGGGAAATATGTAGGAGAAGAGTTAAAAGGAGATAGAAAAGTGTGTGTGTGTGTGTGTATGTGTGTGTTACAGCAGAGAGGATCATTTCAGAGCTGTCAGGCTTCTCCTGCTAGCAGGGGAGAACAAAAGACAGTGTCTTGGTGCAGGAGGCTCAGCGCATGGCAGACACTGCAATTTGGGGCGTTTTCTCGCGGCTCAGGCTCCAGCTCGCATATCAGCTGCTATGGCTTACTCACTCACACACACACACGCACGCGCACACACACACAGTGGCATGACTTCATAGCCGTGCTGCAGAAATAATCCTCATTGTCAGTGAGAAACCTAAAATAATGCTCCGTGTGTAACTTTCTACGTGCCACAAACCAAAAAACGTCCGCGCGGATTTACAGCGAAGTCGGTAACAATACCAGAAAACGTTTAAGTCAGATCTTTTCATGTCTGGTTACATATTTGAACAAAGCAGCTACATGCCAGCTTCAGTGGTTAGTGTGTTTTCCGAACAGCGTCGAAGTAGCTAAGAGGCATCACAACCCGACAGACATGCTGTTCAGCTCACTGGTTGTTGCCCGCATGCTCTAACATTCGTAGCCCGGGGGCAAACAAACCCTCAACTTTCGTCATATACTCTGACCCTTGCATTACCCCTACTACCGACTCTTGCCATTAACTCTCCCACTTGTTTTATCTGTGCCGCCGCCGCCAGTGTCCTCGTACCCTACAGTCTGTCCAGTCTCCTCTTTATACCAAACGCAGCATGAGCCATGGAGCTCGGTCTGAGCCCCGTGTCCCTCAACATGGCTGAGCTACAGGAGAGTGGACTGGCAGCCACTCTAATGGGCATCACATACGAGCAGCACAACATCCTCCTACATTTTATCCAGACCCCCTGCTCAGTTGCGCCGCTTTTTTTTTGTTTGTTTTTTTTACTCGTTTTGTCCGTTTCTGCCAGATACTAAACCACATGCTTGGGGAAAAACACCTTGCAGACTATTCATGTGCATTACTGACTCGAGCCCCCATCAAAGAGCAGGACTGTCATAGCGTATGTGGGGGAAATGATAGATGGAGCGGAGGACATAAGGGATAATGGGACAGGTAAAGCCTGCGTGTTATTTTGCTGTTGCCCTTGCGAAAATAATCGATAAAGAAAGAAGCTTGACATTTGGAGCTGAAACGGGGAGATATTAACAGCTTCAAATTTGATCACTGGTCAATAATTGTGTGGGCTTTTTGCACAATGTTCTTGCCTCATTACATGATCATAAAGTAAAATTTGAGGTCCCTTTATGAAGATAATATGAAGTGTTGAGTTAAAGCAACACCTCACAGCCTTTGCTAGTAAATAATTCTGTTTGCTTTGAGCCGTTTGAGCTGTTATGTGGGTTTTCTCGTGCTGAAAACAAAGCACATTAGTTGCCCGACCAGAGCTGTCACTGTTGTAGTCCTGCTCAGTGAGGTGGAAACACAGAGTCGAAACGGTGCACTGTTTACTGTACATTCCTCATGATCCCTGGAAAACAAAGATGCCAAACCTCTTCATTTAAAAAAAAAATAATAAAAAAAAAAATAAAAGCATGTCTACTGATATGATGAAAAGATTAAATGAAAGCAGGTTTATAATGATCTCCACATCTCTTATCAGGTAAAAAAAAAACCACGCAATTTCCATGGAATGTGTAAAAAAATAGGTAAAAGTGCAACATTTTGGCATCAAAGAACTTCCTCTTTGGTGTTTTTTACGGCAGTTGTCACCCATAATGTTGCATTACTGCCTCCATCTGAATTGAATCACCCACCACCTCTTCCTCTGATCCATCCATTACTCCTCCCTGTCATCTGAATGGTTTCATATAGCAAACAGACATAACAAACATTTAAATATTCTGTACACAGATTTACTATGTCAACGTATTTGTGTCTGCAGGCCCCTCAAACTGTTTTATTTTATTTCAAGATGGATGTGGCGCAACATATATAATGAGTGTCATACAAGCTATTTTGCATGATTTTTTTGTTTGTTTGTGGTTGGCGCTTAGACGCATAGAGAGAGCTGATCTGAAAACAGACTCTGGAGGTGTAATGCAGCGATCTGTCACCCTGCAGCTGAATACACTCCTGGATTAGCCAGGTAAGGAGTCTCCCCCTCTTCATCTCTCTCGCTCCACGAGCACAATGACATCAATCAATCACCGCGAACCCAGAGAGGCTGGCTATTCAGTTTTGAAGGAATTCTTTCCTCGACCCGTGCAACTGCGTCTGTGTCAGCCAAAGTGATGGCTGTCACAATATTTGCTTATTTGGACAAGTTAACAGAAAGGATTTGATGTAAATAAACGAATTAATGAGCCAAGTAAATATGGATTTTGCTTGTACTATGTTATAATGTCCAGTATCAAGTCACTAATTGATATATAATGTACAGCTAACGAAACCATAAATGCAAAGCGGCATCTTCACAACAGCAGACGCTTGGAGTCTGTTTATAGGTTGCAAAAGGGACAAAAGCACCTAAGTAATAGGTTGCTGTAGCATGGTGTGCTCACTTTATCGTGGGCAACATCTTTGCAAGGATGAAAATGCATTGAAGAATTCAATCTGAATGGAATAAAATACATTGAGTACATGGAATAAAAATAGAAGTAGTTACATTCAAAACATCCGTATTGCTTCTTTCTACCGTGAAATCTCGACCCCTTTACTGATATTAAATGCTATTTATTAGACAGAGCTTTACTTGCCTATTGCTGTGAAATACAATAGTTGTGTGCAACAGTTGTGATATAAAATAGCTCTCAAGAAGGTCATAATTACTCCTTTCCTCGTAACTCTGTGTATAACGTATAATAAATATATGGACTGAACAGATCTGAACACACCTCAGTGTCTCTTAGGATGAAAAACAAGATTCAGATTTGATTTAGGAGACATTATTTTTTACCCACTGCAGTTTCAAAGTGAGTCTAAAGTATCTTACATCAGTTAAGAGCCCATACGTTGATTTATTCATAGTTTCCACCACAGTATTAATAATGATCACAATGTAATTTCATTTTTTAGAATGGTTAAAATGTTATTTCATGTTACAGCAGTGTGAGTAGAGCTTCTCTCTGCCTGCCTGTCACTCTCATAATACATGAACACAGTCACATATTATACATGTTATACACTATCACATATTTACAGACACAATGTCAATGACCACATTGCCAAAAACATCATTTTAAAGGTGCCATATGTAAGAATGTGGCCAAAAACGGTTACTACATTGCAAATTCAAAATACCGAGGTCTTTTAGGTTTCGTTTTCTGACGTAACTGGCAACCCGTGGTTGCTCGGCAGCTGAGACTCTACCGACTGCAATGATTGGTAGACGGCGGTAGGTGGTAAACATGATTTGCAGTCTGCAAAATATGTTTTTTAATGCAAATATTTTGGCTGTACTGTTGTTGTTGGTGAGTTCAGTTTGTTATATGAACATTACTCCTGAGTCTCTGTGACATATTAGGAGGATTTTATATCCAGTTGCTTTAGATTTATTACATAATGCACCTTTAACACCAAGGAGACCCACTCGTGCATGTCCTGTTTTGGACGACCAGCCTTATCTTTTACAGTAATTCCGGCACACGCGATGAAGTATCCGGCCTTCATGTGTTGCAGCGTGATTCCCGCTCATGCATTATGTTTACCAGGCTCCATCTCCTCGGCACTGGGGGGGGGGGGGCCTTTTTTGACACTGATGTAATTTAGTTGGCAGCTGCTCTGAGGAGAGGGCTGACCAGAGGAGGGAAGGGTGGAGGCTGGGACCAGGGGAGAGCTACGGGGTTCATGGGGTCAGAGGTCACGATGTGCACGGCCGGAGGGGTGGGGGCCCCGGGCAGCTGCCCCCCACCCCCCCGGTCCCCCCTCCTTCATGCCCACATTCCCCTGGCACGCTACACACTCACTGCACATGATCTGCTATTCCCTTTGATGTCTTTCCTCGGGAGGCAGATATGAAAAAAAGACGAGGGGGGAAAAAAAAAAGAAGAGGAGGATGAAAAAGTATAAACACCACCTGTGTATCTGATGCCGTGTAATGTCACAGAGGTAGTTTTCAGGATTGTCATAATATGCACGGGGGGGTGGGGGGGAGACAACCAAATAGCATCAGAGTGGAAGTTTTGGAAAAAGTCACGTGTACATGCCGATGTAAATTTGGCGACTGCTGTTCTGAAATGCTTTCAAAGTGTGTGTTTCAAAGTTTCATCGGAGGTTTATGTGAGGACAGAGCACCTAGCACACAAACTATTATTCTTTATTATAATGTGCCGAGGAACAGACTGTGGTGTTTTCAACCCACCGTTATTACTGACGATAGGAATGATGTTATTAATGTAACCAGGACCAATCTCTGTCCAGCTCTAATACTATTAAAAATGAGAACAATTGCATCAGAGCACAACTGAAATGAACCCTGAGGCTGCTTACGCAGTCTGAAGTGTATAAGCTAATGACTGAGCTGACAGCTCCAACCATGTCAGTTCTTTTCACCCTCAGCCCACACTGCCTTTTTGGTGATATAAAGCTTCCCCATTAAATATGGAAATTTCCGTTTCGGTGACAGATACTTCACAGAGGGGGGCTGATGGCATAGACTGTGTTTTTTTGGAAGGGGAAGTGGCAGATTCTGATTAATGCGACCTTATCTGGTTTTGCACATGGAGACAGAGGGGTTGCTGAGCTTGGTGGGGGTGGATGTCTGCTTGTTCTCTTCTTCCTATTCCAGGCCCCTTATTTCCCACCTCCATTTGAAATAGTCTTGCTCGCTCTGCATTTCTGTCCCTGTCGTCTCTACATTTGTACATATGTGGCTGCTGCACTCACCCTCTGTCTCTGCTATAACTGGTCTTTTGCTTCATGTGGTCATCCAATAATCCTGTGTGATTGCTTTCTTCACCCTGTATCCCCCTTGTTCATCTCTATAGCCCTACATCCTCTTCCTTGACTCCTCTCCTCCTCGCCTCCTCGCCTCCTCGCCAGACAGAGTGTCACTCCATCACCACCTGGCCCAGTTCCAATGCTTTTAGTGAGAGCTATCTGTCAAGCTATGAATAATACAGGCCCAAGGCTGGCGCTAGCTTGCTAGCTAGCTATGTGGAATCCAAATGAGGTCTACAGCAGGAAGAGAGCACTTGACTTTTAGCTCGCTACCATGCTCTCCCTACCAAGACAGGCAATTACTCAGCCCACAGCCCCAGCTGCAGTCGTGGCAATCATCATCGCGACCTCTCGCAATCCCTGTCTGCACGCACACAGCACACGGAGACACACTATCGTGCATGTATGAACGGAATGCACGCACAACCTCGCAAACCACCGAGATTGTCCATGCAGAGCAGGGACGTTAATGATTAACCATAGTCGATTAAGTGCAGTTAACCAATTAAGAACTTGTTAATCCATTGACCACGGAAAAAGTGCGTTTTTTCGAGCATTAGGTGCGTGTCACTTCTCTGGACCTCGCCTACTGTGCCGTTCAGATTTATAGCAGCAGACTGTGCGCGTCAGCCGAAGCACAAACGCAATTAGCATTTGAAGAAGTCAAAGAGCATGGAAACAAATGTGAGCTGAGATGAAAGCGACCTCCGAGATGCACCTCTGCGGGGACATATCGCCGTGACGCTGTGGCTATAATGCTATTGTTTGTGGAGCGCTAAAAAAAATATCTCTCCCTAAGGTTTCTACCTCTTTCTTTTTCCTTGTTATAAGGTTTTTTTTTCCCTGGTAGTTTTTCCTTACCCTGGTCGAGGGTCTAAAGACAAATGGTTACCAACCCTGTGGAGTCCCGTGAGACAAACTGTGTTTTGTAATTGTGGGCTATATACATTATTATTTTATTTGATTTGATGCAGCGAGAAGACCCGGGTTCCTGGGTTCGAGCCCCGTTTGGGACAACTTCAGAACAAGGGCCTTTCTGCAAGGAGTTTGCATGTTCTCCCAGTGTGTGCGTGGGTTTTCTCCGGCTTCCTCCCACAGTCCAAAAACATGCGATATGGGGATGAGGAGAATTGGTCACTGACTGTAGGTGTGAGAGTGTGAGTGAATGGTTGTTTGTCTCTATATGTGGCCCTGCGATGGACTGAATATGAACACGCCACGTTTCAGGAAATACGCGTGCATCCCATAAACATCAGAGAACGTCCACTGCAGGGCAACACAAACAGCTTGTTCTTGCAAAAACTTGATAAAGACTAATAGTGATACGTTATATGAACTAATATACCACTATAATGTATGGTTAATGATTAAAGGTGCCATATGTAAGAATGTGGCCAAAAACGGTTACTACATTCAAATTCAAAATACCGAGGTCTTTTAGGTTTGGTTTTCTGACGTAACTGGCAACCCGTGAATGCTCGGCAGCTGAGATTCTACTGACTGCAATGATTGGTAGACGGCGGTAGGTGGCGCCACATGCCAAAACATGATTTCAAAACATAAACATGATTTGCAGTCTGCAAAATATTTTTTTAATGCAAATATTTTGTCTGTACTGTTGTTGTTGGTGAGTTCAGTTTGTTATATGAACATTATTCCTGAGTCTCTGTGACATATTAGGAGGATTTTATGGCCAGTTGCTTTAGATTTATTACATAATGCACCTTTAACGAACTACTGTTTATTAACCCATTCAACTATCGGTAAAGGTAACATTTTGTCCGTGCAGTATTCCTCCTTCATGGCATTAAATTTAGAGTGATAAATATTAGGATGGATAATGACGGAATCATTTTATAGGCAGTACACTCCAGTTAGCCTATAAGATGTAGAACCTCGTTAGACAAACGCGATTATTCTCATCCTCATTGTGGAGAGAAAAGGGGGCAAAGTCAAACGCCGCTAAAGGAAGTCTTTGTTCGTCCGTTTTTTTCCCCCCCATTTAAGAAGCAGCTCAACAACAACGATCCGTTATCTCCAGGGGAGTTACTTCACCGTGTCTTATCTGATGATTAACAGGAGACACGTCGTCCACCTTTTGTCTCACTCGTTCTACAGTTATGGCAGGAGGCTTGGAGGGCTATCACATGTATCAGACGTATGACACATGGATGGTGGCGTAATTAGCTTTGCACCAAGGCATCCTGAGGTGACAGTGTTAACCCATCCATCATTGCTTCTAATCACTCGTTGGTGGAGTGTGGGATGTAATTACAGAGTGCTAGGCAACGACAGGCTTCACAGGTAAAAATAGTCATGCAGGATGAGAGACTTCTGCATGTGTTTGGCATGTGGGGTGTGTGCACAGCAAAGTGTTTGTGAATGTGGGTGGGAGAGAGTGTGCATGTGGCTGTTTGTGTGTGTGTGTGTGCCTGGCTCTTCTGTGGTAATGAGATCTAGTTAGTGATGCTCCAGAGTGTCTTATTAACAAATAATAACAGCACTCCTTTGTTTTTTTTTTTTTTGTTTTTTTACCTCTTCTCCCATCTATTATTCACACCTCACAGATTTACTCATAACTCATTTATAGGAGCATCTTGTGCAACCTAGAAACTAAATGTCACCCAAAAACATCACTGTCAAATGAAGCTGTGTGAATGGGCTCGTACACAGTGTTTCTGTGTATGAATCCTGTGAGTATGTGAGTATTTCAGTGCTTCGGGCCGAGACATATTTACCGCACTGTGTCCGCAAGGGGCCGCATCGCAATTCCACAAGTCTGCAGTTCCTTTCGTATTCAAACGAGGGGTTCGCGTCAGTCTCAATCTCTTATTCCATTCCAGTTGCGCCAATTTCTCAATGCACACTCGTTGAGTGCTAAGTTGTGCATGTGTGGATTGTAGGACTTCCTCATACTGTATAACCCTAAAACAAGTTTCCATGGTTATCGTCTTCCTCATTGACGAAAACGACCAAAAAGAGTGTTCAACAGGAGGTGTGTGTGTGGATTTGTCCCTGCACAAACATGGACACACACCAAATTGGGCAGATGATATCACGGTGGACCCTTGTGGGGTAACCAATGAGGTTTGCCCACCTCATACCTGCCCCTGCATAGTATCTAATATTTTTGGAGCAGAAAATCCAACACTTGTGTAAAAATCTGCAATCTGGCTCCATCAGTACATGCACATACAAGTGCTATTGAAATAGATGAGTTGGATCTTGCCGGATCAGTAACGAGGGCTGTAGTGAGGCCGTTCTCCCACCCCCGCTCCCCACCCCCCTGTTGTGAAATCAGCATGATGCGCTGTGTACTTTAGCTGGATTCTCTTTCCGCTGAAATTGCCAGGTTGTAGAGAGGCACTCAGCTGGGAAATGCTGCTCTACATGTGAAGTAGGCTGTGTGTGTGTGTGTGTGAGGGTTTTTGTGGAGATGTCAGTGCGTGTGGCATGTGTGTCTATATTTGTGTCCGCATTGCATTAAGAGAGACTACATAGGTGTGAATGCACACGTGAATGCGCGCGTGTGTGTCAGTGTGTTGCCCTTTGCCTCCCTCTCTCCAGGTGAAGAGACTGTTCAGAAGGCTCTGCTCCAGTCGAGGGCACTTGAAGCCAGGCTGGCAGCACTTTATCCAGATAGAGGTAAGCCTACAGTATGCCATCTGTCTTAGCAGCACTTAATGGACCATCAGATGGCAGCCACAAGTAGTTTGGCACCAGCAGACACCATAGCTCTTGTCATGCTTTTTTTTTTTTGTTGTTTATCAGTTTATCAGAAATTAACATATTAAATTGAATCTCTAATTTAAGTTCCTGGAAAGGGCAAAAAGGTAGCTAGCCTTGACTGTGCTCAAATTGGTTAATAATAAGTATAAAATAAATAGTTTGATAATTATCCCTCTTGTGCAAAATGGCAAATGGGCCCGAACAATAAGAAAAACTTTTGTTTTCATAATTGATTAATCTCTCAGTTGTCTTTCAAATCGATCTATTCGTCGTTTGGTCCATAACATGTCAGAAAATGTCGTGTTTGAGTTCTTTGTCATATGGAGCAGAGAAACCAGGTAATATTCACTTTTAAAAAGCTGAAAAATCTGACGAAGGGCCTTTCTGTGTGGAGTTTCAATGTTCTCCCTGGTTCCTTTGGGTTTCTTCATGCAGTCTGAGAGGAAACCAGACTCTCCTGTGACTCAGTGGACTTTGTAAATTGATCGTAGGTGTGAACGTGTGAGTGAATGGTTGTTTATCTCTATGTGTTTTGCCCTGCAATGGCCCGGGTCACCTGCCCAGGGTGTACCCTGATCGGCTCCAGCTCCCCGTAACCCTCATATGGATAAAGTGGACACTCAACCCCATTAATCGATTAAGATACGATTAATTGGTACAGGTCTACAGTGCTCTGTCCCAAGAAAGCACCCATAAATTTGACTTTAGCACAAGCCAGTGTCGCCAACTTAGCAACTGCGTCACAAGATTTAGCAACTTTTCAGACAACTAGCGATTTATTTAAGAGCAGCTACAGAAAAATCTACCAATGCTCTTGCAAAACCAATAAAGCTACAGGCTTTATTCATCTGGTTTATCTGCCCTCACAACACAAAACCATACACTACCTGGCAAATGCTAGAAGCCTAGTGGAGGAAAGAGCAGCATTGCTAATTCTGACTACTCCTGTCCGAGTCTCCGATGAGAAAACACCAAACCATATCATAATGACCCACAAAGGTAGACTGGTCGAACAAAATGACTGGTTAAAATTTCTCCAAACAGTATTCAATGACAGCCATCAGGGCATAATGAGATAAACAA
This sequence comes from Microchirus variegatus, assembly GCF_963457635.1. Lineage (NCBI taxonomy): Eukaryota > Metazoa > Chordata > Actinopteri > Pleuronectiformes > Soleidae > Microchirus > Microchirus variegatus. The sequence continues at coordinate 13,754,533 of NC_139822.1, read as the reverse complement.
GCTAAAACGTGTGTTAGACAGCAGTTACGGACTGTGTCTTTAATGTAAACCAAAGCCCTCAGAATAAAAACACTACACACTATTCTGCTGCTGTATACATCATGATACATCATGTGTCTGCACACTCCGTCATGATTCATTTTATGACGTTACATTTATGGGTTCACCTTCAGTGTGGCCACAGTGGATGTTGTCTGTCATCACTTAGATCTTACTCTACGATGTGTACAAAAGCAAGGACCCGTTTGGCCTATTTGCCACCTTCCTGCTGTTGCGTCGCTCTTCCACTGTAGATACCCTGAGACTCATTGTGCCACTCTGTTGGTTGCTTTCTGCTCTCATATCGGGCTGAGTGCTTTGAGAAGATGACATAGTAGAGAGTGGAGACTGGTGTTTTTATGTGTGTGTGTGTGAGTGAGGCAGAGAGAGAGATGGAGTAAATAGCATCCCAGCTGTAGAGATGGCATTTAAGTGTCTCTCCTCTTGCACTCCAATAGCACTGCAGACCCATTACCTCAGAATGTGTGTGTTTCCGTGTCTTCCAGCGTCGTGTGCGTGCGGGCGCTTGTGTGTCGCTACAAATGTATTTCTGAGCGATTCCTCCAATCATCTCCATGCTCCCACGCGACTCACCCTCTACCTTTCTGCTCTGATCCTTTTCTCATTCATCATGCTTCTCTGCCTGCCCTCTTGCCACAGGTCTCTGCTAAGGTGTAATTTAGCCCCTGCTGTTCTCTAATTTCTGCCTTAGTTAGAAGGGGGCGTGGCTGGCCCCCCCTGACACTATGGATTCGATCTGTCAATCATTCCCCCCCCCCCCCCCATGCAAGGAAATTGCATTCAACGTGAGAGTAATTATTAAGTCTGCCCTGTGTGGGTTGATCTGAACACCCTTTCAGTCGGCACGGAGAAAAAAAGTGTGTTGAGTCGCAAAGGCCGGGTGGATTTGTGAAGCCTTTGTTGCAGTTAAGAACAAGGGAAAGCTCTCCTCATCTCACCTTTAATCTTGTTTAACCTCTCTGTCTTTTCCTTTAATGCCGTTATCATTGGTCAACCTTGTTTCTCAAGGTACTCTTCAAAGATTACTCTTCTGTTATGCGCTATAATCATGATGAAAAACACTGATTACAGCACCTCAACTGGCCATATATCTAAAAACCTGATTGATAACTAGGATGGGTAACAGCCATTATGTCACATGCATTGGCTTAAACAGTTGTGCTGGTGTGACTGAGCCACCAAAACACTATTTGGTGATGATGTTCCCATCCAACTGAGTGTACTTTAAATGAACTTACTGTGACCGTCAGACCAGTGAGAAACAGAAACATGGTACCAAGTGGTCCAAGTACTTGAGATCTCTCTTGCTATTAGGTACAGTTACATTTCTAGAGAGGTGCAAGTGAGGCTATACTGCAGAAGTATGGATTAGCTTTTACTCACAGGGCAGGACCGAAAAAGTCAATTCATCAACAAAAAAAAGGAAAAACCCAACAAGTGCTGGTGATCTTTGTGACCTCATGTTGAAATTCTGTATTGTTCCATTCCACATTTATTCAATCCATCACACAAACTGTACACACCTCCTCTTCCTAGTGGAAGACTAGTGACACCGGTTTAAAGACTTTATTTGATGAAGTCTTTAAAAAGCTTTAAACTTGTGAGTGGCAATGTCGTAATCGTTCCTTTGCTGCTGCCCCGTGGATTTAATTATGAAAAACCTACTTTAGAAAGCACTCGAGTGCCTCGTCACCTTTGTGTTGTGCAGAAAAAATGTTGAATTTGTTCTCATGTTTCTCTTTCACTCATGAACCTCTCACACCTGTTTGCCAACATTATCGCTCCACTGGAGTTGTGCGAGGTCTTTCTTCAGTTTCTCATGAAAACAAAAGCATTTTCTCAAGATGTCTTGCGTCAACGTTTGCCTTGGTCTTGCCATTTGACTTGACAAGTCAGTCACCCGTATCAATGATGACTAAAAGTAAAACTAAAATTGCGCTATGTATCTCGCTGACACAGGCCACACCCGGCCTACCAAGAAAAAGGTACTGCGCTCTAAATTGAAACGCAAGCCTGACTCAGGGCTTAAACCCTTCCAAGCTGTACCGTACTATACCAATCCAAACCGTACCGTGTTGGAAACACAGCATAAAATGCAATGGGCAAAAGTTTCTTTTGAGTTTCCATTAAGAATCGTACAAAAATAACTGGCCCCAACCATTCCATTTTTTGGCACCCTTCCCTTGGGGAACCAGAGTGAAAATGGTACGGTCCGGGAGGAGCTAGACTAGAATTTACCGCTCCAAACTGCACCATACTGTACCAAACTGAACTGAACCATGATGAAAACATGGCTTAATGTTGCTTGGCGATGGTGATGTGATGTCCCCCATGTCCATTGTTGGTTTTTTTTGCTTTTTTTTTTTGTGCGAGTGACTAAACTACTGAGCCTGCATCCTTTACAGAGAACAATTATTGTCACTGTGTTACTTAAAATGACCCGTGAGCGGCATGCTTAACAGTATGCAGATCTAGCCTCGGACTATGAATGGAGAAATTCTCCATTAACTTTGCTCTGTTCAAGGTTGTTTGAATTAGAATTGGTCTATTTATAGTGCGGCATGTACATTTGTGTATCTTTGGATGAGCTTCAAACTCAGCGGTGGGCACACTTGCCAAGTTGTCTGTCCTTGCACGGCTCATGTGCAGCTTACAGTGATAATGGTAGCAGATTTATCAGACGTAGCTAGTGAGCTAATTAAACTAAAACTATGCCATTAACATGCTGAAAGCAGCGTCTCTGGCTGAATGCTTCCTGCTCAGCCAGTCTAAAGTCAGGATCGTGTTATAGGGGTTTGAACTTGCACTTGATTGCTACAAATGTCAGCAGCCTGCTAATTCTATAAATAATAATACAAACTGTTATATTGATGTAAGGAAGCTTTTTAACTCAACTTTGTGAAAGGATGGGATCCAGGATCCAGGGAGTTTTGTTGGACTGTCATAAGGTTCGATTGACTTTAAAGGTCGTGCCTTGGTAGAAGGTATATATTTTACTGAGAGCCATTCACTGTAACAGGCAGAACTAACTTATTCATACAGGAAAACAGAAATAAGAATCAACAAAGGTGCCATATGTAAGAATGTGGCCAAAAACGGTTACTACATTCAAATTCAAAATACCGAGGTCTTTTAGGTTTTTGACGTAACTGGCAACCCGTGGTTGCTCGGCAGCTGAGACGCTAGCTGAGACTCTACAGACTGCAATGATTGGTAGACGGCGGTAGGTGGCGCCACATGCCAAAACATGATTTCAAAACATAAACATGATTTGCAGTCTGCAAAATATTATTTTTAATGCAAATATTTTGGCTGTACTGTTGTTGGTGAGTTCAGTTTGTTATATGAACATTATTCCTGAGTCTCTCTGACATATTAGGAGGATTTTATGGCCAGTTGCTTTAGATTTTTTACATAATGCACCTTTAACGTAATCTCAGCCTTTCTCTGGCTGAGGTCAAAAGGAGCTGGGTCATGTGATAGGAAAGTAACAAATCAGGGAACGACACTTTGACGTGACACTAATAAGACCAACTCAGGAAGTTAAGCAAAAAAAAGCCTCTTTTCTTGCCCGTTCGGAGTAAAATGCAAACCCGGGAGTTTTCAGACGACATCAAATCCTGCAGCTTTTCAAAAAGTCTCCTTATTAGAGACTTAAAAACTCTTGTAGTAATAGTGTGGACAGCAGGTCGAGCGCCACCAAAATGATTTGCAAGGTTGTTTCCACAGACCACAGCAGGCATCAGGCTGCAGTGAGCTCTATAGCTGTAGCATTCACAGCATATCAGTTCAGAGGTTTGACTGTAAACCAAAAATTGATAGAAAGTAACCACAGAGGAACTGTTAGAAAAATATGCCACAATCACAAAAGGACCAGCTCCCGTAGCCTGTACAACTTGATTCCCATTATTTTGACCAAAGAGCAGTTTAAAAGAGGTGGACCTCTTTTATAAATGTCACATCACCACATGTATGTACAAAAATTGCTCTTAAAGAGCTTCGGCAAGCAGAGAAACGCGAAGTGCGACAGGTCGTGCGTTACTTACGGCTGCTAAGGCGGCGATTGGACGCGGAGAGGTTCAGCGAATGGTCAGTTCATCATATAAAGGCTCAAAAAATATCCCACGAACATACTTAAACGGTGCTAATCCATGACCGCAGACATGTAATTAATGTTAGCTTACTATACGCACACATGCACGCACACTGTGAATCTACCCAAACCCCCCATGTGTGGATGTCTTCAGAGTCTTATGGCATTTGCAGGGCCTCTGAGGGTATTCAAACATTCAAAGGCTGCATGTGAAGCAGAGAGAGGTGGAGGATATGCATGGTACGCTTCCGTCTGGGGGAGGGAGGGAGGGAGGGAGGGGGGTAATTAACATATTAATGACCCCACCTTCCTACAGCTTCTGTCGGATAGTCCAAACACTTTGATAAGTATGCAAATGAGAGCTGCACCATCTGAAGAGGGAATTAGCTCTGCCAGAGACAGCCGAGAGAGGAGGGAGAGGAAGAGGAAGGAAGGAGGGAGCAGCAGCGAGTATTTTAGAGTGGAAAAAGGGAGCAAAATGTAAGGCAGGAAGGAGAGGAGACGGGGTAATGACAAGAGTAAAGGGATGAAAAAATTATAAACAGCGAGTACGACAGGAAGGAGTCTCAGATACACATGGTAATGAACTGATATGCTCATGTTTGTTTTAGTTGTCTTTAATTATCCGGTGTGCACAGTGGGCAAACGTGTGGTGGGTATTGTGCGCGTAAGTATCATGACAAATAGACGGTGACAGCGAATGCAAGAGAAGACTTCTTTTCATTCGCGTGCTCTCCACCTCTCAGATCAATATGCCAGTGCCTGTCAGCCCCGAAGTGATGTGCAGAATGGCTGCAGGGGCTCAGGCCGGTGGGCATACAGACTGTGGTGGAGGAGGAGGAGGAACAACCCAGAGGAGACAAGGGCAGAGTAATTATAACACACACAGACTGATCTGGCTTGTTCTATAGCGCTTTAGAGAACGGTGAGTAATAAGGATGAGGGGGAGCACCATGGGAAAGCAAGTGTTCACATGTGGGTGAGACAAAGAGAATGAAAGAAGGGAGACTGTGTGTGTGTGAGTTAGAGACTTTGCCAGGGATTCACCGACACACTCATCATCACGCTCTACAATTATGGTGAATAATTAAAAGGTTTTCATTAACTTGATCATTTCCTGTTCGGCCACGTTTCGGGGGGTCTGACACCGGCAATTAAAGCAGGGGCTGGCATCATCCAGCCGGTCCTGCGACCGAGGACGACCTTATGTCTTTTGTACGGCGGCAGAAATCTGACAGGGGAAAAAATGAGGGGCTTTAGCCGTTATCCCCCCCTTACTTAACTGTTCTCAACACTTCAGCGCTAAAGCACACCAGAACTGACAATGAAATCTATGTGCTCAAGGTGATATCGTGCAAATCTGGATTTGCTTTCCTCGATTTTTTTTTATTTATTTATTCTTTGATTAATGCAAATAAGGGGGAGTGAATAGTTTGCCTCGGCAAAGCCCGCCTTAGGCGACGCGTCTTCCACCTTGAAAATCCTCTCATATTGATAGTTTCTGTGTGTTTTCTTTTCTCATACACTGAAGTGAACAAATACCGTGTTCCTGGAAGCCAGGCATCCATCACCCGAGCACAATGATAGATTCAGAGCGGATTGATAATGTGATGCTGCAAGGACTGCAATGTGCACGACTACACAACAGCTAACAGCTAGCAGATAGATATATCCTCAAAATCTTTGTTTAAAATTCACTGTGCTTTAAACACCATAATTAGTAAAAAAGCCTGTGCTGTCCTAGTTCGATGGCTCTTCTTGTCTTTTGAAATTGGATTACCACAGGATGAGCCATTTATATCCAGAAAATGAAGGTACAATCTCTGGCATAAAGCTTTACTTCCCAATTTGAGCTTGTGTGCACGACCCTAATGCATACACGACAACAAACATGATTAAACATGGCAGACTGTAAATCTGCAAAGGACAATATTGAGATTTGGAGAGGGACGTTTATGCTGTGAAATCTGTCTCTAACAGTCGACCCCTGGCTTTGAGGACATCTTTATGTTTGACGTCAACATTTCCACTTATTAACGTTCTCATGACTATTGTGTCTGGTTTGAGCGATCTGATCTCTGTGATCTGTCCACCTGTAATCCGAGGGGTGAACACTGTGCCCGAAGCTAGGAGAGTCAGGGGACCTCATTAGCATAATTTTGTTGAGACCCATGAAGTGAAGTTGGTGATTTTAAATGTGTCAAAGAACAGAAATGGACTAAAAAAAAATTGTTATTTCACACTGTCTTGTCATGTCACTGCCGGGGCTTCATCTTCAACTTCATCTTCCAAACCATATTTTCACTATTTTCACTCTCGATTGTTTAAACCAACAACATATTTGAGTGAAAAATAAATGCTGGTTCAAATATATATAAACTCAAGAGACTAACAATCCACCTTAACATTGTAACACAGTTATTTACCCAAACAAGACAGTATCCAACTATTCTTTCAAGTGTAGGCTTATGTCCAAAAAAAAAACCCAGCTAACTCTCAAGATAAATGTTACAACTTTATTCACAGGGAACTAATAGCCTTTGCATATAAAAGATGTCAGTTTTCTTTGTTTGCATAGTAGGCTTCCACTTCAAAATGCAAAAGGCATGAAAGACTGCGGAAGAAATATGATTTTCTTAAAGCCTGACCATTCCATTTTTGAAGGCTGAGCTAAGGTTACGGCTCTGAAACCAAACATTATTCCATTTCTGCAAATTAACCCTTCTCAATGTCTCACATGGCTTTACTTTACTTTACTTTAGTTTTCTGGACGGAACCTGTGATGGGGGCACGCTAGTGTACAACCACAATCACACACCTGTCTACACCCTGATCTCTTTATAATGCCACATCCTCAGTAAGTGCATGCAGCCGAGAGTGCAGATGCAACTGCAGTTCGTTTGCATTTCATCAGTTTCAGCCACTCACTCGTGATTCACTCTCATTCACGTCACACTTGTCAATACAGATAATTCTAAACCCAGATGAGAGTGTGTGTGTGTGTGAGATCACAGCCTTACATGTGTGCGTACACACACAAATACAAGTAGAGAAGCAGCAGCAGCAGCCTCTCTGACCCAGCCTGCACTGCTTCCATGCAAAGTCAAGCGTGTTCGTCCTGAAGACTATCAGCTCTCCGGGGAGGGAGGCCATCGAGCAGCATTATCGACATTATGGACGCCTCGGCCTGGAGATAGGCTTCACATCGATCCCCTGATTAATTACTATCTGCAGGCAGGCGGCAGCAGGATGAGGGAGAGAGAGAGCAAAAGACGGGGGAAAGAAAAAAGAGTGGCAGAGAGGGAAAAGTGAGATGAGAATGATGGCACAAAATGAAAATGTGAAGGAGAGAATGAATGGAATCAGAGGGAGCGTGAAGGATTGGGAAGAGAGGGAGAGAGATAGAGGAGGGAGAGTGCAGCCTGTGCTATCTATGGATATCAGCTAAAGGCTACACAGTAATCTTCCAGGTGGAATATTATTTATTGATATAAAAGGTAGGCAGGAACCTCTTATCGTGAATGCAACCAGCCCATAACATACAACCAAGGACAAAACTAAATTCACACATTACTTGGGGTGGAAACAACTTGCAAAGACATGTAGAGGACACGAAAACACCAATCTCCAAGCATACGATGCAAACTGATGGTATACGTTTAGTAAAAACAAGGCTAACTTCACTAACGGAACTAGTGTGCAACATGAATGGACTAAACTTGGATTCTTTGAAAGCTGCTTTAGTTTTGTAGCTCCGTAGATCTATGGGTCTTTCTCTTATTCAAAAAATAAGTTTGATGATGTCAGGGAGCTACGTGGGATCGCGAGCTTCTGCTCACTTCCTGATTAAGTGACTGACACCGACCGACCGACTCCCTCTCCCTCACTCACTCACTCTCTTTCCAGTCCAAAAAGGCATTTATTGTGAAATATTCGCTGTGACGTCATTAGAAGTCGATCGGAATTAACGAACCGGTCCTTTATCCGCAAAATAAATAAGGATTTCTATTGATTCAAAGAGAAAGACTTTGGCTTTGTAAGTCAAAAAATACTACTCACTGGCAGCAACTCACTTTTATTCTCTTATTGTTTGGTCCATAAAATATCAAAAAAATATGGGGAAAAAAATGTATTATTGTTTCTCAAACCTGGGAATTATGACGTTCTCAAATGTCCTCAAACCAACTATTATCGAAAATAGTCAACAATTCATTTAGTTGTCGTCAAATAATCGAGTAATTGCTCAAAAAATTGCCATAAAAAAAAGCCATTTGGAAAAAGGACAACAACAACACCATGGAGATTACAATCATGATTATGTTGCACCGTTTTAATTTGATAGAATTTTTAATTGAGTTGATCTGAGTTTTACCACTAACATTTGCTCTGTGCAGGAAATTAACCGTGCATTTGCATTGCTACCAATCCTAAATCGAGTATTGCACTCCCCACTGATGCAAATCAGAGCTGAAGCCAATAAAAACCCACTTGCAATGCAGTCTTTTGATCTGGGAGTGAATGCTGATTAAACACATTGGTAAAAAAAAACCTTTAAAACCTGGGATTAAATGTTTTTTTTTTTGCACAGTGGGAGACCAGAAATGGCAATAATTGTGCAAACAGAGGAGGTCAAGGTGTAAAGGACGACATTGTTACATGCGATGAAAGTACTTTTGAGACAAACTTTTGAGACAAACATCCAATGTGCACAGTGTTCTTAGGAAGCCCACAACTGGAGATTCAAAGTTCAAAAATGGGGCAAGACAGTCCAACAAGGCTCTCGTAAACTTCAAGCTACTCTCACATTATGTACAATTTTACATATTTTTTAAAAACATACTGGAGAAGAACTTTTCTAAACCCACAAATTAGAAATAAAGTTGCGTTCTACCTTCCACCCACTCATCTCACCCAAAAGGAACTTAAAAGCTGTGGGCACAGAATGACGGAAAACAGTTTTGCTGCATTAGTAATGAACTGATAATTCGGTGATCACGCTAAAAAAATCATCAAGCACAAGCGACAAAGACGGAATTATTTAGCTCCACTAGTTGGAACATTAAAGGAGGACGAAAAACCCTCTTGTTTAATATTTCATACGGGGAAGGAAGCACGAACTAAAGGCAACACACTGTTGTTTCTCTTCTGCGGAAATCAAATGTGGTGACGATGAAGTTGTCCAAAGGAAGGAAAGAAAAAAAAAAGAAGAGGGACACAAAGTGAGAAATTCACACTGCGATGGAGGAGTGAGGAGAGAAGAAGTGAAATAACCTTAGTATCACTTCACGGAGGAGGAATAAAATAAATAAAATAATAAAACAAGAAAACACAGCGAGGCAGAGGAAACGGAGAGCGAGCGCAATCAGAGCACACGCAGCGCTGCGGAGTTGCTAATACGAGGGCAGTAATCAAACATGACAGGGGAGACAGACATGTACATTAAGTTGACAGTCGAACCAGGTTTCTGTTTGACTGTCTGAACAACAACAAGCCAATTCTGCCTGTGACTGTGTGTGTGTGTGTGTGTGTGTGTGTGTGCGACTCTTTGTTATGTCTGTCTGTGCACTGGTTTCTGTGGCGTGTGTGTGTATGTGTGTGTGTGCGTGTGTTTGCGTGTATTGGTGCAAAGCAGTTTTTTCAAATACCCACTGACCTGAAAAGCTCCGTTAATGCTGGATCCACAGGCACTGAGAGAAAGACACAGAGAGAGAACGAGGACGATTTTAAAACAAAACGGATTTTGCAGATATTTAGCGTTCAGATCATTCAGTAGGTGGCTTTCTCAGCATATACCAGTGGCGATTGACAGCACAGGAAGCTCAGTTTCAGTTTCATTTCAGTACTAAACGTGGTGCCAGAACACGATTAGGACGTGTCACTAGCTCGGTCAAAATCAGTTAGCTTAGGTTTTCACTCTCAGGGAAGCTCAGCTTCTCTAAAAGTCAACGGAGCAGTGGGCGGACACTGGGCTTCGGCGTGACGATTGGAGGAACTGTCTTAAAGGCGGAACCACCTTTTTGATTGAGCCTTTTCCGTCTCAGTCCTGTGTGGATTTCGTGAGGGAAGTCTGTAGACAAGTAGCTGGTCGTTGTGTGTTATTTACACACACATTTTTGTTTACACTACCGTTCAAAAGTTTGGGGTCACTTAGAAATGTCGTTATTTTTGAAGGAAAAGCACTTTTAAAAAAAAATTAATATAACATTAAATGAATCATAAATACACTCTTTACATTGTTAATGTGGTAAACGACTATTCTAGCTGCAAACGTCTGGTTTTTAATGGAATATGTACATAGGTGTATAGAGGCCCATTTCCAGTGTTCTCATGGTACATTGTGTTTGCTAATTGCGTTACAATTACAGAAAACGCTTGTTAGCACAGCTGAAAAAAAAAATCATTATTTCTAATCTTGTCAATGTCTTGACTATACTTTCTTTTCATTTTCCAACTCTTTTGATGAATAAAAGTGTGACTTTTAATGGAAAACACAACAAAATTTGTATAGGTGAGCCCAAACTTTTTGAACGGTAGTGTATACACTGTAAATAAAAACGCTTTTATATCATTTCAGTTTTACACAATACCTTCTAGTGGTTCGTTTGCAGAATTTATAACTAAATAACTGGGCCTGGATTGAGGTTTCCCCTGTTTCAAAGACCAGCAACCACCACTGGTATAATACATACAATTAACAGCTAATAATGATAAAGGTGAAAGTCATTCATGACAGATATAAGACTGTGGTGAATACAATGTGATAAAGTGAAGTGTTTTTGGTGTCAGAACATCATTGGTCGATTGTGGATTTTTAGCTGTTGTATTAGTAATTTCACATTAAAGAACAATCTTTTCGCGTTTTCATTTTGACACTTTTGTTTTTGTGTTTCCACTTTGATGGACAATGGCTTGTGTATGTCACATTCTAATGGCTAATTAACATAGTGTCAACCACTAAAAACACACAGTGGTTGACAGATAATTAGCAGGATTTCCATCTTGTGATATTTCAAATATTTGGGGTTGCGAAATAAACCCAAGCAAACTTTGGTTGAAGTCCAATAACTGACTAAAACGACTTAAAACAACACAGTGAGCACAAAGCGAGAGCTACCAGAGACAAAAGAATCCCTCCTTATGATCACCACTTGCAATTTATTAACTGTCAGCCAGATTCTAAATTATAAGTGTGAAATTTATGCAGTGCATCATGCCCTCAACCCCTCACACAATGAAACTAAGAAATACACAGCATATTCTTCTGGAGCGCGTGAAGAGGAAGTGAATGATGGAGTGATTAAGTTTGCCGCCCGTAAAAGATGATCGCCGCGCCGATCCTCCATTCGCAGACTTCGCGACGGTAACTCAGTCGAAAAGTGGGGAACGGTCGCCACCTTCCATTTGTTTTTCATCGTCTTTGTTTCGTACTTTCTGAAGTCAGAGGGCGATGAAATATGCATCAAGAGAGTCCTCTGATGAGAACCTCCTTTTAGATTCCATAAACCTACGAGGGCGAGCGGAGCAGCCGCCGACTTCTGAGACTCCTCAAGGTCTGCTGCGTGGTTTTATGTGAGCGAGTTATGCAGCAGCTGTGTTTACTGTAATAACACATAAGTGTGGTAAAAAAAAAAAAAAAAAGGAACGCCGCTGCTTTGTCAGCTAAAACGTGAACTTACAATGTTTTCATTTCGCCCCAATGGATCATTTTTGTTGCTTTACATTCAGCACACTGTGACGGTATTTAATCTGGAATAAAAGCTTTAAACTGGGGACAGTGTGAGTGTTTTTCTGGTATAAACACAAGAGAAATGTGTGCACTGGTGTGTGTACGTGCTTGTGTGTGTGAAGGTCACCCTGAATGGCATTGCTGTGTGTGTGTGTATCCATGCAGATACCTTTGGAGCGTGTTCGATGGCGCTTATCGTCTGCATCCAGCTCCATCTGCAGGGAAGGCACAAACACGCTGTTAAATACATGGCAGACAGACACACACACACAGACGGACGGACGACGACGCAAATTCACGTTTCGTTTGGGTAAATATGCTTTCAGCTCGCTCGTCAAACGTCCATTTCGCGGCGGATGTTTGCGAAACATCCCGAGGAGAGATTTCGCACAGGTGACCGAGTGACTGAATTGTGCAGTTTTACGTAAAATGACAAATTCACGGATTTAATCACAGATCAATTTGACGTGCTTTGTCGGTCCGTGTTTTGACAAGAAGAATCAGTACGATGCTATATGATAGGATATGTAGATGTGGTATGACACAATATGTCTTCATAGGCCTCTATTTTTTGTCAATACCGTTATCACACTCTTATAGCATCTTTGTAATTGCTGAAGTTTATTAAGGTAAGTTATTTAAGCTACTTTTCTCTATCTGATCCACTGATTTTGACCAGAATTGGACCGATACTGACACCAAGTATCATATCGGCATATTCGATCAAATACGTTATGATATGGAATGATATGATACAATGTGGTATGGTATAATACCATATGATAGTGACAGTGTGGTATGATTAGAGCTAAAGCAATTACTCGATTAATCGACTATAAATAGATTACTAAATTAATCTTTAAGCTATTTTGATAAATCAGTTTGAAGCTTTTTTCATGATTAAAACAAGATTTCTGTTTGTTTTAGCTTCTTATGTGTGAATATTTTCTTAGTTTCTTTGCTCCATATAACAAAGAAATCATTAAAATTAAATGATATATGTGTATATGTATCTATACACATATATACATACATATAGATACATACATACATATATATATACATATATATACAGAAAACAAGATTTCTGATTGTGTTAGCCTCTTATATGTGAATATTTTCTTTGCTCCATAGAACTAAGAAATCATTAAAAGTAAATCATACATATGTGTATCTGTGTATATATATATACACAAATATACATATACATATATACATACATATGCATATTTATACACTATACTGTATATATATATATATATATATATATATATATAGTAGATACAATAAATAGTTCATAATACATATGCAGGGGTTGCAACTGAATATCTTTCCATATAAGATTGCAGTCCAGAAAACATAATCTGTTAGATTGTCTTTGAACAACAAAAAGAAACTCTAATATTTGCATAAAATAACTTCTTACGGTTCAGAGAAAGACTCAAAGGACTGAAGAAAAACACTATTAATACAGTATCACAGTGTATCAATATCATAAATGTATGGATATTTATGACTGAAGTGTGTACTCTGAATCGGAGGAAACTCAGATACACACAGGATTAGTCCTGGATTGAAGATATGACTGTTTTTTTTTTTTTTCTTTAGCTTTACTCCAGTAAAGTATCAGTCAGTCCATCTTCTCCACTTTTTTGGCACAGCCTATTCAAGCACACATTTATCAATGTGTGACCATCCATTTGGTAATTGTACAGATGTAGTGAAGACACTTCAGAACCATACATCAACTGTGCTGCTGCTTCCATTCCTCCTATATCCGCCTCTGCGATCAAACCTTTCAAACTCTCAACATGCTAGAAAAAGCATTATTACTCCACCTCTAGAGTCTTTCACGTATGTGAGACCTACAGACTCCTCTCACAGATAAACTGCTGAGGCTCCTGAACACCTCAGGTCCTCGCTGCTATTTCCTGATGTCCCTAAATATTCGTGCTTGCTGAGTTTGGACTATGACTGTGGGGGCTGTGGCTCCTGTTTGGATGTCTCTTTTTATTAAACATGATTTATTAACACCACACTTAGTGTACTGTAGAGCCCCTCAGCCCTAATGGTGTGTTACTTTATGAATGCCCATAAATGTTTCAACGAGAGAAAAATAAAATCAGCGAATGCAAGGATCCCTTGTAAATCTTATTAGTGCAGCAGGGAGGGGGAGAAAAAAAACGACCTGAAGTATTTCGGGACGGCAGAGGGTATTGTGTGGGTGTGTGTGTGTGTATCCCTCACGCTCTCTCTCTTTACTGTGCAACAAAGCCGAAAACAAACTACTGAATAATTAAACAAGAACCCATTTTTAAATGTAAACTTAGAGGTTTTCTTATTTATTATCTCTAACTTCATTATTATACATGTTTAATTTCAGTTATTGCATTGTTTATTTCCATGCTACTGTTCCCGTTACCTTCCACTTCCTCTCTTGACATTCGTCTTTTTCCCTAAATGCAAAACTGTGCAACAGCAGCTGCAATAACCATGTGACAGCCATGTGTTTACAAATAAAGCTGCAAAAAATGTGCTGGAAATGAGTTCGCTAATAGGTTGCACTTTATCTGTCCAAATATTGTTTGTTCTATGTTCTACACCAGGGGTTCTCAAAGTTTTGATACCTGAGGGCCAATTTAGGAACCCAACATTGGACTGAGGGCTGCCAAAGGAAAAAAAACAGAAAGAAATCCCATTTGTAATAATTGTAATGACCAGATTGCAGTTCTACAGTTTAGCGTTAAGTAATATAAGCGTTAATATAATAACGCTTTGTAATTTACTGGGAAATTACCCAGTATTTTGGCCATTCTTACCTTCTAATTACAGGTTAATACCAAGTAAAACATTTCTGTTACCATATATTTAAATAGCTAGTAATTGGGGACTGTAGCTACCTGCTTATTACCAGCTTATACCCCAATAATACACTAAAATTTGCCATATAGAAACCAGGTAAATACCCAGAATTTTTGTTTACACTTATTGGTCTGTATCCAGTAATGTCCAATAAACATTGAACAAGCTTAGTATAGCTCCCGGATTAAAACTATCAACTGTAATTCATTGCGGGGCCGCCAGAAATGTTTCAGCGGGCCGACATTGGCCCCCGGGCCGCACTTTGAGAACCAATGGTCTACGGCAATTAAAACACGTCGTATCTACGCGGCGGATATGTTTAAGTGCTTCCTTTAGAGGAGATATTATGGCGTCATTTATGATATAAAGTCACAGTCCACAGTAAATATCGAACTGAAGCTCGACTCTACATCCGTCAGAAAAATAGACCTACGAATGAAATGTAAGAGACAAATAGACATCCACCGACCATAATATACACTGATATTAATGCAAGCTTAGTCGAAGTGCATGTTAATATGGACGCGTGTCTATCTACAGCAAAAACATGCATCAGCGTCGACAACAAGTGATACCTGCAGCAGCAAGAGTAAAAAAAACAATAGCAACAATAACGGCAGCAGCAGTGGAAGTCAGGTCACCTCCTTCCTTCCCTCAAGGCTCCTCATGAGACTGAGACACCAGGAAGCTTACATGCCTCTGTATCTGGCCATATGTTGCAGAGCCCTTCATATTCAGTCTGTCTCTCTCTCTCTCTCTCTCGCTCTCTTAACGCCCCATGGGAAAATGTCATGGCTGTAATGAAGGTTAGCCTGCTTATTGAGGATTAGGAGGAGGAGGCCCACTCCCTCTGTCTGTGTCTCAATTAGACCCTTGATCGATGGCATTATGGGCCTGGATGAAAAGCCACAGAGTCACGTCCATCCCCGCTCCAAAGAAAGTTGAGGTTAGATAAACAAAACACATATAATGATCTTATTACCCAAGCAGCATGCATTTCTTTTATATATATATATATATATATATATATAAATAAGAATTCAAATTGCTTATTGTGTTATTTGTACCACAATTACACAGCCATCTTATAACAGCAGTTATTAAGGCAATCGCTCACTCATATGAAAGCAAAATACTGAATTATATTAAGACTAACTTGGGCGCACAGCAGTAATGTAATCACGACATTTTCACAATTTGCATTGTGTACAAAGAGATTAATAATGATAATTAAAGGTGCATTATGTAATAAATCTAAAGCAACTGGCCATAAAATCATCCTAATATGTCATATATATATATATTCAGACTCAGGAATAATGTTCATATAACAAACTGAACTCACCAACAACAACAGTGCAGCCAAAATATTTGCATTAAATAAAAATATTTTGCAGACTGCAAATCATGTTTTGGCATGTGGCGCCACCTACCGCCGTCTACCAATCATTGCAGTCAGTAGAGTCTCAGCTACCGAGCAACCATGGGTTGCCAGTTACGTCAGAAAACGAAACTTAAAAGACCTCGGCATTTTGAATTTGAATGTAGTAACCGTGTTTGGCCACATTCTTACATATGGCACCTTTAAGGATTATTAAAAAGTATGATTCAAAAGGGGGCTGGTGCAGTGGCTGGCATTGTTGCCTCACAGCAAAAAAGGTCACCAATATAGATCCCGGTCACAACCCCCTGGACCCTCACATGGAGATGCCCCAAGTGGCAAAAAAAATTAATGGACTGATGACTTTGGTATATTCTCCCCCGACAATGTATTAATTAAAAAAATATGACAGATATTCTCTCCAGTTTACGACTTTATCGTCTACTTTCCTCATACACAAGACTTGGGATGAAACCTGCTGCGGGCTGCATTCCATTTTTGATGCACACCATCTCCTGTAAGCCTATAATCATGTGTGTGATAGCTCAGTTGTTTCCCCATTGGGCAAAGGACCCATTTGCAGTGACCCAGGTTCAATTCCACCTGATGGTTCTTTGCCGTGTGTGTCTTCCACCTTTCACACACACAACCATCCCATCCAGTTAAGGCAAAAAAATATCTTTAAGAAAGAGCATTCTATGAACAGAATTTGCTCATCTAACGGGGGCAGCTTTTGGTTTGTGTCGGCATTGATTTCAAAGTTGCCCTCAACAAGAACAATCATTGCCTGTTGATGTTATTAATGTGTTAAAAAAGTATAATACAGGACACAAGAGGATCACCAGAAGCAGACTAACTGAAAAGGGGGGGTGAAATGTGGATATTACTGAATGAAGCAGGACGAGGACTGCAGTCATTATTGTAATATGCACTTAAAACAAGCAGTGTGTGTGTGTGTGTGTGTGTGTGTGTGTGTGTGTGTGTGTGTGTGTGTGTGTGTGTGTGTGTGTGTTTGGTGGTGGTAAAGGGGGTGGGGGGCGGGTGCTCAGACATCTGTCACAACAATTCACATCGTTATCAGTTTCCCTTTGTTTTCACCTTGAAGTTTTGGGAGAATGCGTTTCAGGCATATGGTGCCCCAACCCCACCCTCCACACACACACACACACACACACGCACACATCACATTGGTGATGGTAGCAATAGGGAGCCAACAGAACTCTGCCCGGCACATTATCATATTTCACTGCAAATACGTATTTACGCCATGCATCAAAGTGACAGTAAACATGTGTGCCAAACCCAAGCTAAGTGCAGCTGAATTAGTGTGAAGGGCTGTAGAGATAGAATGTGAGTGGGCGCTGAGAGAGACACACAGAGAGAGACACACAGAGAGAGAGAGAGACATAAATCTGGCTCGTGATAACTAGTATGGTAAACGGCTTCGGTGGGCGACGGCAGATGTGCCGAGGTCTAACTTGGTTAGAGAGAGAAGATCCTGTGATCTGAATCAGCTGATGATGATAACGGTGATGACTGAAGGTAACTTTGCAGTCCAGGAGTGAAACTGTTAACACTGTACTCTAAGTGGATCCAAGGACGGAGCTTTATTACCTTGTATCTAGATCCCTGGTTCTCAAACTGGTCACACGTACCATTGTGGGTCAGAAATACTGTTCTATAATACTGTATTTGACCGCAGTGCAGGGGGAAAATGAAGTAAGAAAACATCATTTAATACTACTGACGGACTGAGTTTTGTCACCAGTAATTAAAAAAAACTCATGCCCTACACTTCTAATGACTGAAATTGTCTATTAAAATGACAATACAAAAGTCATAATTATGGTTAACACACAGACAAACGAACGTTCTCGTCTGACCTTTAATAAGAATACATTAAACTTCTCTTTCCTGAGTCTGTAAAAACTCCTGGTCTATACGTACTATAAAGTTAGAACCACTGACGAACACTGGATATCTGTAGGGTTTGTTCTCATTAAAATGGTTTTTTTTTTTTTTTTTTTGTTAGAGCGGCACAGTTTGTTTTGTTTTGTTGTTGGTACAGTGTAATTTATGTTGTAGTTAGTGCAGCATGCTTTATTTGGCTGTAAATGCAGTGTGGTTTGTTGGTACGGCATGGTTGATTTTGTTGTTCGTGCACCATACAGTTACATATATACAGTATATACTGTGTATATTATCTCTGTGCAGTGGAGGTTGCTGGTATTTCAGACCCACTTATTTACACATAAATTCTTACACAAGTCCTGCAAACGGAAAACGCGATAATTATGTCGAACCACATTGCTATTTACAGTGTATTATGTGCAATCAAAAACTGGTTCCACCTTCCAGACAATTCCTCCAATCATCATGCAGAAGCCCAGCATCCGCACCATCCATTTGACTCTGAGAGAAGCTGAGCTTCCCTGGAAGTGAGGTTCCGCCCACATTGTGGTCACACCGCCACATTGTCCAATCAGCGTCAAGCTCACCTCAGTGAATAAAAAAAATGTGCTGTTCCGTAACGCAAGACGATCCGTCATCCATGATAAACAGCAGATTCCGTGTTCTAGCGCATGCATTATTAGTAGTATTGAAATATGAATACAACACAGTACATAAAATAAGTGTCAAACTCCACATCAGCATAATGGTGACCCTCAAAGGGCCAGATGTAACTGTCATACAGAATAAATGTAACTAAATGTAACCAAATATAATGTAAAATAAACGTAACTACTACGTAACATATTGCTAAATAACTTTCTGTATTTATTACTTATTCAATTTCACTCGTCGCATGATGCATATACAATGACACACTGCGATCTAGTGGCGGTGCTGTCAATTTGCGGGTAACACAATCACCATGCATTGTGGGAAATGTAGTTTATGGTCAACGCATGCCTCAAAGCAGCATAGACCTATTTTCGGACCAATTAATCACTCTCGGGCCACATAAAATGACGTGGCGGGCCACATCTGGCCCCCGGGCCTTGAGTTTGACACGTGTTTTAGAGGAAGCTGAGCTTCCATTATAGGGCACTGCTCCTGTCATATACTGTTAAGTTTCCAACATATTGTAATATTTCATAAATTAATATAAACTAGGAGAAATGTAGCATGTATATGTATGAAGCAAATCTGCATCAGATCCAGCAAAAGGTCTCCAGGTCACAGAGAATCAAAACTACACTCTACCTGCAATGGTTTGGAGTTGAGACAGCTCTGTGGTCCACACCTCTGCTTCCACTGTGCCCGAATGACGCTCAGCTCGGGAGAAAGGGCTCACCACATCTCCCCCAAACTCATTTCTCTGCATAGAAAGAAGGAAGAAGATGGAGAACATACATCATTAAAATCATTTCCAGAACAATCACATTCACACACAGCCATGACAGGATTTAAATTTTCTCCCTTCTCCTTTGACTCCAGGCTCATGAATAGTCATATAGCGTCTGCTATGCAGCACACGCCAAAGCCGGGCGTTGATTTCCGCCATAACAACAGTCGCTTGTCGCGCGCGATAGGCTTGGCAACATGGGGTAATTAGCTAGATCTATCATCTTCTGCAGGAAGTGGGGACAAATATAGCTAATGATCCGTGCCTGCCTTCATGATTTTCCTCCTCAGCTCTCCATCCTTCGCTGAGTTAAAGGAGGAGAGGAACGGGGGGGCGGGGGGGGGGGGGGGGGATGGAGGGAGACAGGAGAGGAGTGAGTAAGGGCGCCAGTGTCTCACCATGTCAAAAAAAAAAAAAAAAAAAAAAGTGAAATAGATAAAGACAGAAAAAAACGGTGGATGGAAAATGAGTTAGTGTGAAAATGGGCAGTCGAACACTGGCTGTGTCGTGTGTACGCTGTCTGCTTTTGTTTCTTTTCCATCCGGTGCTGCTAATTGAGCGAATGTATAGGAGAGAGAACAGATGAAGTGCCGATAGTGTATAGGGACCATCACAAAGAATGAAGGCCCCCATAGGGAGCCAGCCAGATGGCCCATAGCGCGCACACACACACACACACACACACCCCCCCACACACACACACACACACACACACACACACACACACAGTCAATCCAAACCTGTCTCAGAGAAGCTTAAATAAAAACAATGGTTGGTCCCTCTGGACGAACACAACCATAGGCGTACACACACACACAGTGTTCACAGAGCCTGTTGTGTGTTATGTAAAAGGAGTGGCGGTTGTTTAAAGCATGAGCGGACTTTACTTTGAACCAACAGGGGGGTCTTTTTCTACCCTTCTTTAGACACACACACACACACACACACCTCTGTAGTCCAGTTTTTTTTTTTGTCCACTTCCATTGCAGTGTGAATAACAAGCATGGCCGAGTTGGAAACAGCGTGAGTGAGTTGTAAGGGGAAGGCACAAACAACTTTGAGATGGGCTATTAGTGTGAAACCTTAAAGTGAAACAATGGGCCGTTCAAACACCATTTTCATTTCACAACCACGGACGTGTCGTCTTTCATTTTCAGCTTCTTTTTGTTGCGTGTGAAAGGCTGGTTTGTATCTGATTTTAAGTTACCGATGCGGCCTAAAAGCATTTTCATTCAATAACTAGAATCTGACGTGTGTACACGTCCACGAGTCAATGAATTGTTTTTGTGAGTCAGGTGTCTTTGTGTGTACATGGCAAATAAAGCCGATGTGTTACAGCCAGGACAGTGGACAAGATATGTTGCTGCAAATAAATTCTAAAAACTAGATTCCTCACACACAACCACTACATTTTCAAGGTGGAAACCTAAGCTTAATGTCACTGAGTGTGACTAAGAACAAACGTGAAATATGGTCACACCTTGGTTATGATGTTAAATAACGTTCAGGAATTCGTCCCCGACAAATACTGTCACAGTGACATTGAGTTTTGACATCCTGGACACGAAATGTCATCACTTTGTCATGTTATCATGTGGACGTTTTGTTCAAAACGGGAAATCACAGTTTGAAACGATGCAATTAGTAAATCGCAAAACATTAGATTTAATTGTTCCATCTTCCATGCGAATGCAACACCCACGTGTCAGAAACAAGAAATAGAAAAGTTCTATATATATGTATATATACATATATATCCACAGTACATTACTGTTATCCTTGCAAGATGATACAAAGCAGCCAGTGTTTTGACAATGTAAAGTGCTAACATTCAAGAATCTATTACATAGTAAATATTAATATAAACAGCAATAAGATACCAGCCCTATAGACTTGCGTTAAAATAGCGTCAAGTTTGTACCTAAAAGTGTATTCAGTGACCTTCCACTTTTTTGAGTGGTCCATCCATGAGTGACCTTTTGTGAGATATCCCGTTCACAGGAACAGGACGGATGCACACGCCGATGAATGGACATAGGGATCAACGAGGGAATGAATGAATGAATGAATAGAATAAAAAACTTTGACGCCTCTGGTCACTTCTGAAGTAAAGCAACATTGGACATTGACATAAGTATATTGCCTTTATTTCTACAGTTTAGTGTAAAAAAAAAAAAAAAGAAGTAAAAAATTCATGACTAGAATACCAAACCCACGCACACACACACACACACACACACACACACACACACAGACAGCTACACACTAATCCAGGGCCCTTTGGTCATTCTAATCAGAGAGTAAGTGATGGGTCTGTCCTTTGATGAAGGTCTTCATGTGCGGGGTGATGACAAATCACAGCTCCCGGACTCTTCATCAGGACACAGCCTACATTCTGTGTGTGCGTGTGTGCGTGTGTGTGTGTGTGTGTGTGTGTGTGTGTGTGTGTGTGGAGCTGGTATTTTCGTCAGTGTTCTACTCATGGAACTGCGGTGCTGTTCTGTTTCAGCACCAAGGACAGCGACACACACGCACACACAACGCACTGGTGGACTTCTTTTCTTTTTAACCTAGAATTCTACAGGTAAGTGTGTGTGCGTACGTGCGTGCGCACAAGTGTGTGTGTATGTGCATGTGTGTATTTGTGGTATTTTCTCACCCTTGTAAAAAGAGATGGGACCATGCCTGCGCTGTACTGGGCTCCTATATCTAAGAAAGTCAGGGTGCACTGCATACTGTAAACACACACTCACACTAACACGAACACGTATAACTGCACAGACCAGTTGCACAGTTCCAAACAGGGCATTAATGAAAGGCTGCGATGTCCCCTGTGACACTTACTGTACATGACAGGCATTTATGCTTGCACTCGTGCGCGCACACACACACACACACACACACACACAAACAAATCCATCCTATACGGATACACACGCGGCACATGAGGACAGCGCGGCTCACACACACACACATGCTACAACAGAGACACACATGCGTTATTCATGTGATGCGCACACACACACACACACACACATATAGCACTCTCCTTCTCTCAGGCTCTCAGAATGACTGGGGCTGCCTGACCTACATTCTAGCAGATGTACACAGGCAGGGAGGAGATGAAATCGCTCTCTCCCTCATTCTCAATCGCTCCCTCTCTCTCCTTCTCTGTTCCACATCCTGTGTTCTTTTCGGTGCCTGTTGGACACACGCATTCGCGGTGGAAGTGAAGAAGCATCTATGATTTCTTGGCCTGAATGACCTCATGCTGCCGGTGAAACAGGCCTCGTCAAGGAGCTTGGTTCTGGCACATGGATTTTGATGGGAGGGAGAGGGAATGTTGTATATTACACGTCTTGCTGCCACTGCATATGAACGATCCCTGAAACCAGCCGTTTCCCTTTCATGTGCTGTATGCGAATGAAATATTTACAGCCCCCCCCAAATACGTGGAATGGTGCTCACTAGCAGAAACCACCTGCTCTGAGAAGCACATGGCGAGGTGAGAAAAGAGAGCGATGGTGCGTCGCAGAGAGGACAACTTCGCGACGAGATCTGTTCGTTAGCAGGTCTGATTAGTGCGAGCAGCAGAGGGTCTGCTCTGATGATGAAGAAGCCGCAGACACCATTATCCATGACTCCTCACACTCGTTCTGTGGAAGTCAATATCTTGTCTGGATTGCAAACGCAGACTAAGCTGGGGGTTCACACTGGATGAGTGTGCGACGCCCGTCTTTGTCACAGAATGTCTCGCTGTGCCTTCGGGCACACATGTTAACTGATTAGAGACGCACGGCTCTTATTGGAAATAAGCATATAGCCTATTTTTTGTTTCACGGCAAAATAAGACAGGGAAAATGATCTACTGTACATCTCACATATGTCACAATTAGGAGTGGGCTATGACGATATTAGATCTTTAAGGACAAGAATGTGTTGATCATCATCTATAGGGCACATTCTACCCATTCCTGTTCTTCCCCTCTTGAGCAGACACAGCAGTTTTTTCTCCTCAACCAAATCACACTATTTGATGGTCCACTTCACGTC
Organism: Microchirus variegatus; assembly: GCF_963457635.1. NCBI lineage: Eukaryota > Metazoa > Chordata > Actinopteri > Pleuronectiformes > Soleidae > Microchirus > Microchirus variegatus. The sequence goes on along the minus strand of NC_139822.1, from coordinate 13,731,009 downwards.
CCCGCGCTAGAGAAACAGGCGATCAACCAATCGCACCGAGCTAACAGGCAGTGCTGTGGGATTTCTCATTGCCCACCCTGTTTGAGTTTGTCCCCGACAAAGAACTCCACCGCCGTCATATGAAACGACAAGGCACAAAACATTTCACCATCATACCACGTAAAGACACATATCGTTCTCCTCAACAATATGCCGAGCGTAAAACGGCGAGAAGAGCAGCCACACTGCAGCCAGCAGAGGCAAAACAAACCACTTCAACACAGGCATTTGATAAAGGCAGGCCGTATGAGAAGACAAGCAAGCGGTGGAAAGAAGTAGCAGAAGCTGTCAACACTTTAGATTTGGAAAACACATATTCTCCACAAACTAGGTACTTACTAACATGCATATAAGTAGCATACTAGCCCTTTATTAGTAATTATTAAGTACTTATTAACACCTTATGTAGGAAAAAACTGTCATAAAAGAGGTAAAATAAGGTTATGTAGAGTAAGGTGTTAATGAGTTCCCTGATCTAAAGTGTTACCTTGCAAGAATCTGCGCTGTTGTGCACCTTTCAAATTTAAATAAAGTTTTGAATAAAGCATAACAGACTGAGTGAACGTGCATACTTACACTCACTGCTCTATTATATTGTTTTTTTCTTTTAGGGCTATGTTTTTACATGGTGAAATAGTTTGGTTGCACTGTTCAGTAACTTTAATAAAAAATATTTGGATGTTTTTTTCCATATTGCCCACCCTGAGTCACAAATGCGTAACTTGCCCATTTCAAATGATGTTAGTGTGTCAGTGCCCCAGATCTGTTTATTTTTTCCACCAGAGCTTATTATTATGATGATGAAATATTTGCAGGACCGACAAATGCATGACTTTATACTTGACAGCTGAATGCAAAAGTATGTTTGAAGAATTTGAATGTGCACGCTGTAAAACCATACAGTCTATGTGGTAAAACAGCTTTGCAGCAGGCACACTGGGGCGGCAAGATCGAGTTCAAAGCTTAAAAACGAGTTCATGTTCATGTATACAGCCTAGATGCGCAGCACGCTGTCTGAAGTTATTACCACTTGGTCCAGCAGAGGGCACAGTGAGCACCACTTGACCTTAGAACTGAATAACTTTGGTCTGTGGTCTCACCTGTGTAGAAGAGTAAGAGTAAGAATAAATAATGTCACATTTGTGTCTGGGGGGGGAGGGGGGGGGGAGAGAATATGCAAATATCCTCAAAGGGAAAAACATGTCATGTAATATTTGTTCAAACTTGATTTTTGGAAACAATTGACAGCCCCCGTTAGCTACAAATTGCGCGGATGAATCTACGACTCCATAAAAATGTCATTGTGAATTAAGTGAATCAACATGAGATCAATGCAGATGTGAGAAAATGACTAAAAGGAAGCATTAAATGAAAAGGAAAATAATTAGTTTTACCACCACGTCTTCCTATCAATCAGATATTAAGTACGTACATCAATTGCATAATGAGTTATAAGTTCATTCCTCTGTTACTAATGTTTGAATCTGTATAGAGTATATAGACAGATGGCATTTTAAAGTAGCCTTGCCTGTTTTAATTTGTTTTAATGTCTATCATTCATCCCCTCTTGATGTTAGATCAGATAAGTTAGATCGAGGTACAAGTAAATCTGTAAATAAAGCGACATTTACACATTTTGACTGTTGGCTGATCTCTTGTTCCAACAGCTAAAAAAAAAAAAAAAAAAAGCAAAGCTGTCTGATGCACTGAATCTCTCTGACAAAATATCTTTGGACACAGCGGCACCGTCTGAGACACTGGGGTTCAAGGGTGTAAGAAGCTGTCAGGGAGTGAAGAGCGCTGGCTCTTTAGGACTTTCCTGCTCCTATCAAAGAGCGGCAGTGAACTCAGGTAAAAGCAGTTTCCTGACCCAATTTTCTCTTCAAGGACGCAAGAGATGGAACTGACCGTGTGTGTGTGTGTGTGTGTGTGACCTGCTACACTGCGCTCACAAACACACACACACACACACACAGCGAGTCCATGCAAGCAAGCAGTCTGGATAAGCATATACTCCAGGAAGAAAATAATAATAATAATATAATACACTGTATATTCAGTCAGACAAACACAAGGCACACAACAACTGAAAGTGCATCCCTCTGCCATTCTTCTTTCTCAAGGGAGGCTCCCCCTTCTCTGTGAGGGCAGAGTGTGGGGGAAATAACATCGAGCGAACTGCCGCCGCAATTACCCACAGTGGGGTAATCACCAGCACAATGCACTATGGGCTGCCTGCCTGGGAAAGAGAGTGAAATACTCAGGTGAGAAGAGAAGCCAGACAGCAATCAGCCCAGCAGGAAGTGGGAGGGAGAGAGAGAGAGAGAGGAATAGATGGTGGAAAAAGAGAGCGATAAGAGCAAAGGGCCATTCCTTTAATTTCCATGGGAGAGCCAGGGCCTTAATTACTTGATGAGTCTCCTTCTCTCTCTGCTCTGTGGCTGTAAAAAGGTGCGCGCGTGTGTGTGTGTGTGTGTGTGTGTGTGTGTGTGTGTGTGTGTGTGTGTGTGTGTGCGTGTGTGCGTGTGCGCGTGTGTTTATGTGGCCCATTATCACACTGTGAAGACTCTAATCGCCTCTCAGCACAGATAGTGGGTGAGGAGCACAACATTTCAGCGAGGAGAAGCAAGACCGGGAGAAAAAGAAAGAGTGAGAAAGAGTATTGTGTGTGTGTGTGTGAGAGAGAGAGAGAGAGAATGAGAGAGAGAGAGAGAAGGAGAGAGAGATTGGTGATTTACGCTGTTAGAAGCGTTAACACCGTCTCTCATCCCCAGCAGCTGTAGAACATCAAGGTCGAGGAGTGAGATAGCGCAAGACTTGAAATAGCCACGGGAAGACGGAGCTGCGCGGCACCTGAGCCTATAGAAAAACACATATTTATGCTCAGCGATGCCGAGAGGAAGTGTGCAACGTTAATTCGCAATTAATCGAGTAATCGCTTGGTCCATAAAATGTCAGAAAACGTTCTAAAAAACGTTAATCAGTGTTTGTGAAACTTGAAAATGATGATGTTCTTGAATGTCTTGCTTTTGTACGCAAACCGAAAAGATTCAGTCGATTTCTTTGTTGTGTGGAGCAAAGAAACGAAGAACAAATGCAAAGAAAAGAAAAACAACAAAGGTCATATACGGTAAAACAAGGTAAAACTCTTGTAAAATCGCTAAAACAATCAGAAATCTTGTTTTAAATGTGTCATATGTAAGAATTACGGTTACTATATTCAAATTCAAAATACCGAGGTCTTTAAGGTTTCGTTTTCTGACATAACTGGCAACCCGCGGTTGCTCGGCAGCTGAGACTCTACTGACTGCAATGACTGGTGGACGGCGGTAGGTGGCGCCACATGCCAAAGCATGATTTCAAAACATAAACATGATTTGCAGTCTGCAAAATACTTTTTTAATGCAAATATTTTGTCTGTGCTGTTGTTGTTGGTGAGTTCAGTTTGTTATATGAACATTATTCCTGAGTCTCTGTGACATATTAGGAGGATTTTATGGCCAGTTGCTTTAGATTTATTACATAATGCACCTTTAATCATGAAAAAAAAGCTTCAAACCGATTATGAAAATAGTTGCCGATTAACTTAGTAATCAATAATAATCGATTAATTGAGTAATTGTTTTAGCTCATACGACCTATTTCTGACACGTGTGAACAACGATATGAACCCTACATTTATGCATGAATTTGGAAAATGATTCCGTGACCTAATGTCAGAAGTGTGTTGCAACAGGATCTGTTTTTATGGAGAGAATGTTCAGGGAAAAAAAGGTGATTTTCCTTACCCAAACAAGGTGCTTTTTGTGCCTTAAAGCTACAGTAAGCACGATTGCTCGGGAAAAAAAAAAAAAAGATGATTGTTGAGTTTCGTCCACAGGTTGTTAAAATGCTCATGTTTTGGGAGCTCGGCTCTCCGTCTGCAGCTCCTCTCATCAGATGCACACGGACAGATGCACTCGTTTCATGCGCTGCAGATGACCCGAGGCAATCTCTTCATCTCTGAAACTCTCTGCTGATATTGACACGTGTTTTATTGTTTTTATTGTCTGACTCTGGTGTTAGATCTCTCCTATTTTAGGGTGTCTTTGCAGCGCAGGAGGTTGTTTGCCAGTTTACAGCCGTGTAAGGGGCCTGTATACAGAGTAGGCGTAATCAAACAACCAATTCCCTGTCTGTCTACCCGTGATTAGAGGTAGATGGATTCATCAATTCTGTCAATTAATCAGGCAGATATTTGCCTTTTTTATTATTATTATTAATTGGCCAATTTTTCAAATCACATTTTATAAATAATTACTCTTGTTCTCAGAAACTAGATAAAGTTATATATCAGATGGAGGAAAAATAGAAAATGGGCTAGTGGGCCGCCAAAATCTGCATCAATTATTGGCCAAACGCTGCCCTGATTTCGAAAAATCAGCCACCTGCGATTGGTTGGTCAAAGCCTCCCCTGACACTACAGATTTAGTTGTGAGGCTGTAAACTGAGCCCAGAGGAGGTGCAGAAGTCTCCTATTCTCTCAGATCACTTTATTTGCATCATGCTGATAGGTTATGATGGAGTTATTGATCAATTACACCAGAAAAGCCTCTGCCTCCTCTGGCTTAACTAAACCAATTGTTCCTGCTCCTCATTTCCTAAAAAATGCCTAAAGCACAACAACACATCTGCAGATGGGTAAATAAGTGACATAATTTGGTTTTTAACTTCCGCAAAAAACCAATACTATGACGTCTCTCCCGTCATCACCAGTTTTCTCCACAGACATTTCGATATAAGCACATCTGAATGTTTTGCTGGCCAATGTTATTAGATCCTGGGCTTTGGGTTAGTGACCTGATACCTCCTCATGTGGAACCTCTGTCAATAAAGGCTGAGAGAAAGAGTGAGAGAGAGCGTACAGAGTCAGAGAGTCACATTTTGGTGGTGTTTGTTGTAAATAAACAGAAATGATTGAACATTTTTTTGTTGTTGCTCTTTCCTTCATCCGAAAACGGGTCAAGCAAGTCTCAAAAATGGGGCATGGGGAACATTTGTGAGTATACAGCAGCAGTGCGCGGGGAACATTTCAGCCGCGATACGAAGCGATTGCGCCGGCCGTCTCGCTTCACTCGCGCAATGTTCGCTGTTGCCTCCTTCCGTCTGTCTCAGAGAGAAATCACCTTCCTGTGTGCGGCGCGTTAATCGCCAGGGCAACACGAGACCCAAAAAAAACGCCACTATGCCGAGAGACACAGACGGAGCTGTGCGGCGCCCGACAGACTTAATCAGCATCGTGTGAACTCGTTTGACATTTAAAAGTGAAGTCAAAAAATATGAGTCGGGTTATCTGTCACTTATCACATCAGACGAGTTTAACCTGCAGCTGGTTAAGCGTTGCTCCGGCCACTCCTGTTCACAACATGTAGTCATTGTAGCATTTTCCTTATTTTTCGTATCAGATTCTCAGAGAAATAATGCTTAGGACGCCCCTGTGTGTGTGTGTGCGTTTGTGCACACCTGCATTCAACATGACTGATATTTGAATGTGCGTCTGTGTGCAGGCATGCATATAAGTGTGTGTGTGTGTGAGTACATCTGTCTGATTGCACATCAGGTCTCAATGCTCTGATGAGCTCTATTGTTGTCCTCCGTTTTTTCTCCCCCTAATTCCTCACAAGCCTTCATCTCTTCTCTACCTCCCTCCCTCCTCCTCTTCCCTGCTCATCCACCCCCTGCCTGGTTTGCCCGTGTCTACCCAGAATACCAATGATGCAGTCTGCAGATAGCTAGATAGATAGATAGACACTGCTGTCTGTCACATGACCCTGTGTGTCCTGAGGCTTTACCCCGGGATGACAGCAGGTGCAGCATGTGCACGCGTGATGCGCAGATGCACGCGCACGCATGCACGCACACAGAATCACACAACAGTACCTCCAGCTTGGCATAATGCATCTCTGCAAAGGCACCGAAGCAGGCAGACACACACACATACACATACACACACACACAGACGCTCACATTTGGAGGTATATGCACACACTTGGGAAGGCTAATGGGCATCTACACACTGAATCGCTGCAGGGGAGCTAACCAGAAAGAGAGAGAACATCCCAACAGTGTCTCTCTCGCTCCCATTCCCTCTTCTCTGTTGCACACACAGTCCTGTAGGCAAGACAGAAAAAACACTGAACACCCCCACCCCCCCCCTCCCCTCCATGCTCGCACCCCCCGCCGCCAATTCCTTCTCTCTCGAAACACACAAACACACACACTTCCACCCTCCTGTGGGAAGGCACCCCACCCCTGTTTCTCACACAAACACATTCGTCACTGACAAGGCTCTACACAGTCACTGGGTATCCTGTGGCACCAAAAATAGCCGCCGAATAGAACGGAATAGAAAGCGTCCCTCACTCGACTCAAACTGGACCTATATCTTCCATCGCTGGGAGTCAAAGAGACCGGACAACAGGAGACAGTTCGGATTTAAAGACTCCTGACACCCAGAGAGCAATCTCTCTCTCCTATCCTGTCCACGTGATCCAAGCGGGCAATGGAGGAGTCATTGCAACACACAGTATTTATAATTAATGATTTATTCTTTGGGTTAGGCTATGAAAAGGGATATACATCTGATATATACGAAGCCCTTTTCATCCACGATTCAGCATCCGTCTGCAGTTGAAATTACTTGACATTGGACGTAGTTAATTGTTGTACATTTTTTGTTTAGGTAAGAACTTAGGACAATAAAAGAAATAGCAAAAGCTACTCAGTTTCCCAGCGTCTGTGCGCTCAAGTGGTAATCAGACGGAAGTCAAATTATTTCTACCTTGAGCGATAAATACAATCTAGGGTCATTTTCTGGCCATAAAATAACTGATTTCAACTTTCCGTCACTGTTGGAGCAATATTCAAACCCAATATTCACTTGAGTCCTTGAGTTTTGAGAACACAATTTGAAATACCAAATACAGAAAGTTATGAGAGTCTTCATTCTATGGCTTTCAAAAAGTCATTATTCTAATATTTGATATGTTACATTTTGCCCATGATGGACTTTAACCCTGACAGATAATATGACATGTCATTTTATTAAAGGTGCCATATATAAGAATGTGGCCAAAAACGGTTACTACATTCAAATTCAAAATACCGAGGTCTTTAAGGTTTCGTTTTCTGACCCGTGGTTGCTCGGCAGCAGAGACTCTACTGATTGCAATGATTGGTAGACGGTGGTAGTTGGCGCCACATGCCAAAATATGATTTCAAAACATAAACATGATTTGCAGTCTGCAAAAGATTTTTTTTAATGCAAATATCTTGTCTGTACTGTTGTTGTTGGTGAGTTCAGTTTGTTATATGAACATTATTCCTGAGTCTCTGTGACATATTAGGAGGATTTTATGGCCAGTTTATTTAGATTTATTACATAATGCACCTTTAAGATAGAAATAATACAAAACACTCCGTATATAACAGAAAACATGTTCTATGTGATGGTTCGAGGAGAACGAACGCAAAGAAAACTGCATAAACTAATTAATTCACTGCCTTCAAAAGATTTCATTACCTATGCGGATTAAAGGGCTTTACATTTCTTCACCTGCACGTCTGGCATCTGCTTTTTTGGCTGCTGTGGAGCTGATGTTGCCCCGGCTCAGTCGATAAAGGAGCGAGGAGCACAACAACAACAACAACAGCAACTATCCAGGCAAATGGCAGAGAACATAAAGGGGGAATGAGTCATATCCGGCGTCACCAGAAAAAAAAATAAACCAACCAAATCTAAACGTAAAAAGCGAGATCTTGCCAGAATGTTTTCAAACTCGGTGCACTCGCTATGCCAAGCTGTGTACACATGTCAACGTACACATTCTGACATGTTTGAATCTGTATAGGGATGTTTTCTCGTGCCCGTGTCGCACGAGTGTTTACGTTTTGTATATCTGGTTCGTTCTTCCCCGCCATGCGTCCCTGAACACCTGTTGTGAAATGTGTACATGTGCATTTCTGGATTTTTGTCAAAAAAAAAGAAGAAAGGAAGGAAGGAAGGAAAGGAAAGGAAGAAAGAAAAGTGTTGTGTTGATATCGCACTATGTGCTGCAGCTACATCAAGGTGACAGCTTGAGAAAGGGTGGGATGTTTTTTATGCAAATGACTCCGGGAACGAAGATAAATCTGAAAGCGGCATTGAAAAAAACAAAAAAAAACGCTCGATTGTGACTGTGCAGGTATGTGTGTCGTCGACGACGTGGTTTCCGAGCCGCGTATCGTGGGGGTGGGGGGCATTGTGTTTGTGTTGGTGGGGGTGTGTGTGGAGGGGGTGGGGGGGACGCACATGTGCATGTGTGAGTGGGCTCAGGTGGATTGTGAACTCGGCAGATGGACACTTGGAGCAGCTTTGCAGCCTGCAGCAAAACACAGACACACACACACACACACGGCTGTAACATTAACCTTGTGTAACTCCAGCCGACAGAGAGAGAGATCATAAAAAAAACAAAATCCTCAGCAACTCGAATCCCATATCGACGCACTGATTCAGTATTTCGACTGTACAAACACGGGTGGGGGGGGGGGGTAAGTCAAAACGACCATAATACTCTAACGTTTCGTCTGCGACCTGAAAATACCTCCACGCGCCGCTTCACGAAGCAACGACAAGTGATGAATTTCATCTCGACCGGTCTGGAAATATGATCAGGGAATATAATACGGCACATGCCAGTAACAGCTTTGATTCTGTTTTGAAAAATGAACACCTTATTTTTTTTTTTTTTGTCATTTTACATCTTTCTTTTTTTTTTTTTTGCACCCTCCGTCATTTCATTGTCAAAGAATTGCGTCATTTTCCTTTGCTATTTTTTATTTTCCTCAATGGAGAGAGCACGGCGAACGTGAATAAGATAATATCAACGCAAAAAAAAAAACCTGAGGAGCAGGTGATGCTTATTTTTTTGCCGACTTGGCAGGAGACGCCGCGCGAATACTCGGGGTTTATCTGTGAAATATGTGACCCAGTTCACGCCGTTGTCGCACAACAGGCACAACAAATATCGCATGCCGCCCCTTTTTTTATGAAAGCCGTGGGACACATGTGTGACCAAGTGCTGTCATAATGTCCTTCAAACGTGTGGTAGAGGAGAGATCATCCCTTTATTTCTCCCCGTTTATCCACTTTTTATTCCGTACCACTCTCACTCACAATTTTGTGTCCATTTCTTTCCTTTCACTTCTGCACGCCACCATTACAAGTCCCCCCCCCCCCCCTGCTTTATTGGCTTGTCATTTCACCCCAGCTGGGGGATGGAGGGATGAAGGGATGGGTGGCCGGCTGGGGGAATGTAGTACGCAGGCTGTGTGGAGCAGCTCTCTCCCTGAGGATCCTCTTCTGCCAGCCCAGTGCCACAGATCAACAGTCAGCCAGCCAGCCGTGCACTGACCTCACCCCCCCCTTGCCCTCTCTCTCTCTCCCCCCTCCCTCCATCTTTCCCTCTCACTTCTTATCTTCCTCTATTTCGGTCTCCCTCCCTCTTGCTCTCTGCCAGAGGCACTCGCTGTCCCCATGCCTCCCTTCCTAACGCCAACTGCCTGTCCCGCTACCAACAGTGCATGTCTGTCTGGCTTCCTCCTTTGCTCGCCTGGCCTTTACTGTCTGCCGCTCTTGCACACACACGTGTGTCTCCGTCTTCCAGCGAGTCTTTCTGTCTGTTCCTCCTCCAGTCCGCCTGTCTGTCTGCGTCCACGTCGCTGTCTGTGTGCATGGGTGCCTTGCCTGTCCATCTGCCTGTCTGCCTGCCAGCCACTCTCTTTTTTTTCGCCAGTACCACTCTTGCCAGAGAGCGGCCAGGCTGTCAGCCGCTCTGCCAATCTGCCCGACTATCTGCCTGTCTATTTGTCATCTGTTTGTGTCTCTATTTGCACGCCTGCTCGTCTGTCCGCCCGTTTCACCTGTCTGTCTGTCTGTCGTTTGCATATTTGCCGGTCTTATGTCCATCTGTGTCAAGGTGGTTCTGGAATAATGACAACCTCATTCTGTAGCAGCTGCCGCTCACTTCAGTTTCACCAAGCTTTACTGACGTGACGTCACAAAGAAAAACTCTTCATCTCGACTCTTCCATGTTCTTCTTCAGTTATCACAAAAACCTCAATATTAGAAACAATGAATGTCTTTAAATTCTCATTCTTGCAGTAGCGTATAGTCCTTAAACATCTTGATGGTACCTCATGTGGCAATCGTGCAAAAAATGTTTGATATCAAACTAAAGCTGGACTTAAAAAGGTAAATCACAACGGAAACTGCAATATATGTCAGAATAATTTTACCCATATTGTTCAGCCCTAGAAGTCTAAGTCATCTTGGATTGCCCCAAAAAAGAATATTTCACACCCAAAGAGGAACTGGAAATCAAGAACTTGCTATAGCTACAACAAACAATTTCTTCATTATCAATGAATCAGTCGGTTAGTCTCTCGATTGTTGTTTCCCAAGGCTCAAAATCTAAGCATCCTACACTCTTAGAAATAAGGGTTCCAAAAGGGTCCTTCTACAAGGGCTGAGGTTCTACCTGGAACCATTTGATTCTGAAAAACCATTTCCAGAAGAAAGAGTTTTTCAAGGGTTCTTGGTAACACTAATAGTTCCAGTTAGAACCATTTTGATACAGAGAACCCTTTAAAACCCCTTTCCAGAATAAACGGTTTTAAAAGGGTTCTTATAAAAAAAGGTTCTACCTGGAGCCAAAAAGGGTTCTCCAAGCCGAAGAACCTTATATGGTTTTACTTAGCACTATTATTTCCAAGTGTGTAGAGCTGCTCGATGATGCTAAAAAAAATTATAATCACGATTATTTGGGTTAAAAATTATTTCCAGATTATTTCAAACGTTACTCATTGACTTGATTTTGAAACAAACCAAATTTTTGCACATAAAAAAGTGTCTTTGAACATGAACCTTGTGAATTGACCTTAAAATAACTATAAATTGTTGTATCGTGTATAACTTTACTCACACTGCGTGTTTAACTTGGCGATTCCACTGATGTGGGTGCTCTATTTTGCAGACAAAGGTGTCTGACAGGAAGTTTTTTTATTTTCAGAATAAAAGTCCCCATTTTGGAACAATGATTTTGTGTTTTTTGTAACCGTTTGCGGCCACTGTCGCACGTGAAACACAAGTTTGGATGAACTGCACAGCCCTATAGCGTCCTCACGTCTTCTTCCATCCACAAATCAAAGTTATTTACCGTCACAGAGGAGCAAATGCACCAAAAACTGATTCATTAGGGATGGCTTGAGACCACTTGAGTGTGTCAATCAGACTCAAGTACATTCATTTTACTTTTCTTTTTTTTTATCATACTGACTTATAAATAACATCTTTGTGCTGATGCTGAGCCATAACCAGCAGCTTTTTGATTTGTTTTCACTTTATTATTATCATTTTTATTATTACATGATCACAGCATCACATGAACCTGTCTCTCACACATTCGCACCACATACTGTTTTTGCTTTCAGTATCTATTGTATCTGCTCATCCCTAATATTCAACTTTATGAAGCTGAACTCATTATACAGAAAAAATATATATACTTGAAGCAATCAATTATATATAAAAAAAATTGAGAAGTTGATTAATCGTTGCGGCCCTAATTTACAGTTGGTATAATGAATACCAACGTGCCATTCTTCATTGAGGAGCAGTTTGTCAAGCTAGAGCACATCGCGGGGGAATGATGCACCACAATGTATGATGAATTCTTTCTTGGCAGACATTGTCTCTTCATTCACTGTCTTTTCCAAACACGATGCCCAGAGCTCTCCCCTGTCTTTTCAGACGCTTAGTCATCAGGCCGCCAACATCCTGCTAATGCTCAGCCCCATCTCGTTCACAGCTCGTTCGTGGCTTTAGGAATAACGTTTGCGTTTACGTGTCTCCTCCCTCTCGCCCGATTGTCCTCCCTAATTCTCATCTCGACAGGAAAGCCAGAGAGTGTTCGACTGGCTTCTCTCAACCAAAGGCTGCACTGCTCGCTCGCTCGCTCGCTCTCACAGTCAAGGACAAGTCTAATAGAGGTAGAACAAAAGAAAAAGTGGAGGCAGAGGAGGGGGGGGGGGGGGGGTGGACAAGTGTGCTGTGGTTTAAGGGTCTTTGAAGTCACACATATAGTGAAATAATAGTCGTTTGTAATTCCCTTTTTCAGCGGCGCTGACCTTTTGACCTGCGACACTGACCTGCAGCTAAGGGAATCAGAGAGAAAGGGGAATTTCAATCTATCCTTATTTTACAAATCACAAGCGTTCACAGCTGCGTTTTTCCCCCCCATGAGCCCTGGTAATGTTACCTGTTAACATTTACAACAACACATTTTACACAATCGCGCTAATGTGTTCAGTGCATTAATTAGACATTTTAATTATTTTAACACTGCATTCTCATTGTCCGTTCTAATTAAAGAAAATCTATAGTATTTCTGAGTATAAAACACTCATTTTAAATATATTATACAGTAAATCCATGTACTTCTTTCTTCTGTTTTTCTGACACCTCAGTATGTGTTTGTGTTTACAGTCACTCCCACATACAGCATGGGGTTTTCTATGAGCATATTTAAATGCCTCTGCAGCTCCATAGCTAATCCCTGTTGTGGATTGGCCCAGTTAGTGGTTCCCAGCTTTTTGGAAGGGGAATGCTAAACTGGGGATGAGGTGGGAGGAGGAGGAGGGTGTGGGGGGGTGTGTGGGTATCTCTCTATTTATAATGGTAAACCCAGCCCATATTTCTGCTGCTCTGATAGATGTTATCTGTGTCAGCCTTTGTTTCTTCCTCTCTCTCTCTCTCTCTCCTCCTTTTTCCTTTTGTATTCCCTCCGTTTCTCCAAACACAGTCTGTATCCTGCTCTCTTTCTCCGCCACCCTCCCGTTTTCGCTCACTCTCTTCTATTTCTCTGTCGCCCTCGCTCTGCGTCTGTGCATAGCAGCCAGCCAACTATATATAATATTATATACAACGATTATTCAATTGATTGATTATTAATCGATTACTAAGTTAGAGTGTTGTTTTTTCACCCAATAATTACCAAGTATTCTGCTTTTTTTTGCTTTTCAAATGTGAATATTTTCTGGTTTTTTTTTGCTCTGTATAACAAAGAAATCCTCAAAACTGAATCATTTTGTCTCGTGGACAAAACACGACATCGGAGAAGGAGAAGGTCGTCTTTTGCAGGTTTGGTAAACGCCGATCAGTGTTTTTCAGCATTTTATGCCCCAAACAAATACTCGATTCATCGAAAATAATGGTTAGTTGCAGCCCTTGTTTCTCTTTCCTTTGCCTCTTCTCCTTCACTGTCCATCCTCTTCCTCTTCCTAATCCCTTAAAACGAGATGAAAGACAATTGCAGTTATTTTAGAGAGGACAGGGTTAAGCTGCTCCCCAGCTCCTCTTTGAGCAAGCTCACTAATAACTACCAATTATTTAACGATACATCGGTGTTACTGGAAATGAAGGGTAGCTTGCTTTTCAATGTTAGTCTGGGATTAACACAAAGGTCCACATTTAGCTTTCTAGCTGGTTTACTACTTAACCAGAGTAGTCCAAATGAGGTCCCTGCAGATCGGCAATGCCAGTGTTTGTTAGGCGTGAGAAAAGAAATCTCCTGATCAAGCTAATGAGCTGGCCATACCGGGTGTCTGTCTGGCAGCCCATCTCATAACTGTCAACAAAGAGAATGACAATATAGCCAGTTAACTGGGGATCTCATTTAAGCCGGCTAATCAGACACAGCCCGCGCTTTGTGCTGAGGTGGAGCCCTCCCGAGACCAAAGCTTTGGAGACGAGGGGAGCGTATCATCTCACTCTGCCAGGGAAGATGCACCCAAACATGGGGGCTGAGGGAGATGCAGGCAGGCTGTAGGAGCCAGGGCTGTAATTAGGTGCCCTGAGCTCGACGCCCACACGCCTGGAATGAGACGCCATCCCCCCCCCCCCCCCCCCCCCCCCCCTCCCTCCTTTTCCTCTGAAAATAGGCTCCTGGGCACCTGGGCACTCTGGAACACACATGTATAGTGTTTTTTTTTGTTTATATATACACATATACAGTATATATATTTGCTTCAAGGTTCTACATGTAGTCCAGTGAGATGTTCCTCTGTATATATTGGTTATAAACTAGCGGATATTTGAGTTACTGCTGCCTTTCAATTGTCTCAATCCCGTTGGGTTATTGTCTTCTGATATTTGGCATCAACAAAGCTTCTTTTTTTTTGCCAAGAGAAATGCAACTTTAGATTTATATTTTTTTTTCTCTTCTTTGGTACAATTCTCTGTCCACTGGAGATGATTGTGTGCGACAATCCTGTTGACTTTCATTTATAAGATTCCCCTATTTGTCAACTCTGCAACTTGGCACCTATACCGGACAATGCCAGCTCTAAATGGGAACTTAATTCACAAAATTGACATCATGTACTATAACTACATACCTGAAACTATATACTGAGACCATGAATATTTCTGAAACATGAAATATTTACTTTTATAAACAAGTACAACCAGCAGTATTAACTCCCGGAGGAAATTCAGTAAAATGCTACTTCCACTTCTCTATACACTCTTAAATAAAAGTGCTAAGTAGAACCATATACGGTTCTTTGGCTTGTCCTTATAGGAGAACGATTTTTTTGCTCCATGTAGAACCTTTTTAGAAAGGTTCCCTTTTGGAGGGTTCCACCAAGAACCCTTTTAAAACCCTTTATTCAGGAAAGGGGTTTTAAAGGGTTCTCTGGATCAAAATGGTTCTTACTGGAACCATTAGTGTTTCCAAGAACCCTTGAAAAACGCTTTCATCAGGGTTCCAGACAGAACCTCAGCCCTTGTAGAAGGACACTTTTTGAACCCTTATGTTTTAAGAGTGTATAACCTATCATTGCTGTGATGTGATTGGCTTAGATATTTGAGTAAATTATTGACGCAGTCTAACTGTTATATCTAAATATACGTGTGCCGTACATTCAACCCTTTGTGATGTTTAAGGATTGCACTAAAACATTTTTCCTGCCTTTTTAACGACAGCTCAGCTTAAAAAAAAACAAAAAAAAAACACCCCCAAATATAGGCTGGCATGATTTCTCCCCGTTGACCAAAATAGAAAACAAATATTAATCCCATGCACAGCATAGGATTGATGAAAAAAAAAAAAGAAAAAAAAAGACAAGCTATCTCAACTGCAGAGCCTGTCTCCTCATCTCCCCTGGTCCACGAGAGCAGAACACACTGGTGCGCTGGCTTTTGACCACAGCAATTTTAATCAGTCTTTTTCACACTTCATTGGGAATTCATCGCCGCCTTCCCCCCTTCAAACATTGTTTGGGAGAGTTATCAGCGGCAGGCAGCATATCCGGTAATTATACATGCAAGGTAACGCTGGGAGCCGCCGCTGAATATTTCAGCCAAATGCATGTGCTGCTGGAAGGCACTGGAGGGTAAAGCGGCTCCATAATACAGGGTCTGTGGCAGCCATGATTGAAGGATGGCGTCTTACCACTCGCGACCCAGAAAGCGGTCGTCTCTTACATGTGGTTTGGCCCGGGATCACACATTTTGGTTTCAAGCGACGAGATTTGCATTACAGTACGCTAAAGGTGATGTCCTTTCCCGCGTGAATTAAAGCAGATTGCTGCAAACACACAGCAGATGAAGAGTGGAAGCACTTTTGCATATATGGAAAAAAACTGGATCGCTAAAGATTTTGATGGTTCACCGTGTTTGTTTACCGTGTGAGTAAGAGTCCAGCTGTTAATAGGGTCTGAACACACAGACAACACCAAAAAAACACACACACACACACACTGAAAACACCAGTCAGACACTAGAGGGTCCTCTGGGGAACATAGCAGCAGAGGCATAACAGTGACTCATCCAAACGGTCATGGACCACACACACACACACACACACAGCTGTCAGATATCATCACCGGCCTGTCTTTGGATTACTGTTGACAGGTGTGCCCCCCCTCAGTCACGCACACACACCAGCAAGCCACGTCCTCCAACCCCCACATGTGATAAATGTAGCCTACCCGGTGAATATGGGCACACGTGTGTGTGTGTGTGTGTGTGTGTGCGTGGCAGACAAAGAGAGAGAGGGTGTATGTTTTGTCAGAGAGCATGCATATGTCCCTGTACTGTGTGTGTGTGGTTGGGGTTTTATCTGCTGTACAGTAGCTTGTTATATGCGCTTGTCTCGCTGTCACATCAAGGCCAATCTAGTGCTAATATATGGGAGTGCTACTGCAGCTGTGAACGCCGTGTGTAGCGGCGACGGTAACAGCTTTAGCATTGCAGCGAGATCAATTGGAAACGCGAGCGAAAACCACATGCCAAAGTGTGTTTGATGTGTGTTTATTACTTTTTCACAGTCGAAAAATGTTTTTTTCACCTGGTACATCGGAAGCACTGACACTGATGCCTGCGCACACGCCTGAATACAGGAGACACAGGACGCGGCACGTGTGAGGCAGAGCTCAGAGAAAGCATTTCAGCAAAAGTGTTATCTGTGAATGAACATTTCAGAATGGAGAGCTCTTCATAGAGGCAAATCAAAAGTGTTGCTGCCTACAGGTAAGAGAAATGACCACACTGCATGAGCAGAGATGTTGTCTGCATCACACATTTTGCAGCATGTTGCAACTGCCTGTGTCTCTTCTTGAGATTAGTGGAATCAACTTCTTTCACTGTGCAGTTCATAGCAAAAGAAAATGCTTCAACGTCTGTTTCTGTCAAACTCTTCTCTACCCGTTTCAAAGCAAAAGCATTCCATTAATATCCCTCACCGAAGGCTTTTATTGTGAAATCCTGGCTTTTAGTTGATCACATGGCCATTATTAAAAATTGAATTATTTATGGCCATTTATTTGAAAGGTAAACCCTACATGCAAAGCATCGCAGCAGCTCTGCAGCAGGCATGCAGCAGACACGCTCTCCCTGTTGCGAACAACAACAGATGCAGCCTTGCAGCCTGTGGAACAATGTGTAACAAGCAAGGATAGCGAGGTATAAAACACACACACACACACACACACACACACACACACACACACACACACACACACACACACACACACACACACACACACACACACACACACACACACACACACACACACACACACACACACACACACACACACACACACACACACACACACACACACACACACACACACACATCCTTCAGCACAAAACCAAGACACCTACACACACACACAGTAGGCTACACTTGGCGTTGATGGTGACAACTGTCTGTCTGAGTGAGCTTGCTCCACCTGTATCGCCGTTTAGTGCTCAATCGTAATTAGAAGACCATATGTTTGGCATGCGAAACTAATCATTTCATTGTTATTAAGGGAATATGCAAACACACAGGCATGTCTGCTGCATGCAAGCATGGGAACAGATGGACAAATATACTTGCACGTGCATGCCGGCGTCCGCACACACACACACACACAAAACGACACTTCCCTCAGCATGCACGCACACAAAGTACACAACCCACTCTCTTGCCTTTAAGGAGTCTCGTCCAGTTGCTACAATGCCCACCAAGAGCTCTTTGCAGATCAAATAATCATGCCTTCCATCTGTTTCCATTTCTCTACATTAGCTTTGTGAAGTGCCCTACAGACCTCGGTAAGAAGCACAGCAGCCATGGGTAAAATAATGATTCCTCTCTCCAAACCTCCAATTCCTCATTATTTTCCATCCAAAGCCGATTCAATGACAGGGAGCAGAGACGGGGCAAAAAGCGTGCGCGGTCATTAATAATGCGCTGTAATGTCGTCGTACACCGACTATTACACGGACCTCGGAAAGTGACGTGTTTCTTATATTGTTATTGTGATGCTGAAAATAACCAAACCAAATAATGTTGAAATATGTTGCCTTGAATCCTTTCCTACATCCTTGCTCCCACTCCTGATACAGACTGAATAGAAATAATGCACAAAGTGAATTAGCAAAATTAATATTATCGGCACCATCCTCATATTATGAAGGGGGGGGAATCTAATATTCACCCTGTGAGAGTGCTTGCTGTCCCACGATTGAGCTTAGGAAGGGGCGGGGTGGGGGGTTTGTTTGGTCCCTGTTATGCAAGATGGAAATGAGTTTGCCACGCTTTGCTGTAGCAAAGCTATTTTGGAACGGCTCACATCAGAAAAACGCTGGGCCGAGCAGGAAAATTAGGTCACTTTACACGAGCAGGGCAGTGCCATCTTTTGGGAAGCGAGCGGGCGACCAAAGAACTAAAGCGTGTCGGACTATTTATTAAGGACAGGGGCTACACAGATTTAGGTGAAATGAACAAGATCGGGGGGGGAACTTTGCACACAGGCAAAGCAGAGGAGCATTTTAACAGAGACCTAGCAGTGACCTGAATACATTGCCGCAATGAAAGGGGAATGAGAATCCAGCTCGGAGAGCAACGCTTCAAACGTCTCCTGCATTTTGTACGAGATCACACAACACACCACGGCCTTTCTTGTCTGTACCAGCGCTGAGACAGTGGGCCTGGTTTATTATGCATGTGACTGTGGGGCACAGTTGGTGAGGGGCTATGAGAAACGATGGCATCCTTCTTGTTAACAGTAAATACGCGATCCGTCCCCCCCTCATTAACCGCTGAACCGAGAGCTTCCAAAACTTCCACCATTTCCAAGTTACATCTGAACTAATCATCTACTAGGCCGGGGCGAAAAAAATCCCGTTGTAGACCCCAGGATAACAATGAAATGAAAGAGAGATGTAGTGCTGCAGCCAGGAGAAGGGACGGAGGGATGAGAGAGACCCAGACAGGAGGAGGAGGAGGTGTTGCGGACAGTGTGTGATCACAGAGAGAGAGAGGGTGGCGCAGGTTGAGATAAAGCGAAATGACAGACAAGGAGAGGGTATTTGAGGAGAGTTGAAGCAAATGCAGTTGTGTATGTGGCCATGTTTGTGTGTGTGTGTGTGTGTGTGTGTGTGTGTGTGTGTGTGTGTGTGGTATAGGAGAAAGTGAGGCCCAGAGGTGCCTCGTCAGCGGTTTCAGTGGTTTCTTGTCTGAGGATTTCATCCAGGTGGCAGGTGGAGATGGCCTGGTTTAACAAGCAGGCGTCTCAATCGACACTCACTCACACGACCCGTACTGTACGTATAGATGTATATAGAAGGAGGCATGATGTGCATGACACATGCCAACAAACGCACAGACATGAAATCCACCTCATTTCTGAATCGGAGTCTAAATAATAAATATTTCACAGAGTACACGCACAGCAAGTTAGGTTTCCGTTAAAATGTAGTGCAAATTCTAACCACATTTTCAAATATTCGATGAAAAGTTGAGGCATGATGTGTTTTTTTTTTCTGTATTCTATTTACCGGAATAATAAAAGTCCAATTTTATTTGATGAATCTGTCAAAATTGCACCGATTCACATCCAACTTTTTCCACCTCCTTCATGCGTAAAAACGTGATACTTGAAGACATTTTCCACATTTCCTTTGTTTTAATTCAGGCGATTTCTATGTGGAAAACTGAAAAAAAATGATGAAAAAAACCACTTTTTTGACAAGAGAGCGCAGTCCTCGTCTTTTATTGCCGCTGTGTTATTCAGTGCAATCATAGGGTTCAGGTATTGTTTTCATCTTACCGTTGCAATCAACCTTCAATTCACATCTGTCAAAAAAATTTCAAACATTAATTACTTCAAGTCTCATTATAGTTTTTTTTTTCCCTAAAGGCAGCAACAAAGTGTATTTCTTTGGAATCTGCGATAATACAGAGAGTTTGCACCATTTTGCCCGTATTCGCTGGATTTAACCGACCGCTGAGGTTCTCTGACAAAATGCCACACCACAAACAACTCCAAAAAAACTTGGAAAGCACAGCAATCGATGTACCTCAAAACGCACACAGGAGGAGGAGGACGGATTATCTAAACTCAAATGGCCTTTCCAATTTATAGAATCGCTCTGACGCCACACACACACACACAAAAAGGGAGCCAAATCAAAAACTGTGAGCGTGCCAGGATTGTGTGTGTCGAACACAATCCTTTCTGTGTCTCAGTTTGACGTTTTCAGAGCGAGACAAAGCGACAAAACCGCGGCGTTCAGCAGCATCGCTGGGTGGTCAAAAAACGGAAACCGAGTCATTGTTTCCTGAACAAATACTTGCACGTTCATGAGAAAAAAAAACGTATTGATCTGCAGTGTTGTGTTTTTCCCCGAGTATGTACGAAATGGTGTGTGGTGCGTCTAGACTGAATATTTTTTCACATCTTTTTTTGTGTGTATATGTATTGCGAGTGTGCGCCTGAGTTTTCGATGACCTGTCAGTCCTAAAGAGAGGGGGGGGGGGGGGGGGGGGGGGGGTTGGGCAGCGCCGCTGTCGTGTGATGATGACACCTCTCATTTGCTGCCGTCCTGTGAAGTGGAGCTGAAGGCAGAGGGGTCAGGGCCACCCTCACAGAGACGCTGCGGCTCAGAGCACATCACGTCTGCCCTGCCTTGCCTGCCACTGTGTCCGCCACACACACACACACACATGCATTAATGAAACAATCGCACACAACTGTTTGCATCTACACACACACACACACACACACACACAGAGAGAGAGAGGGAGAGATCCTTGTTCTTGCATACCAGCAGCATTTTTCATTCGATAACATCCTTAATTAAAGAATATGAAACATTTGTGCATTAAAATATCTCAAATAAATTACAAGACTAGAGCAGAAGTATTTTATTGTATTTTTTTTCCTAGTGAAAAACAAGTGTATATGGTTAGCTAGTAATGCAGTTTGTATGCATGAGCGCTACGCTCTCAGTGTGTCTGTAAGTGTGTAATTTTCCATCAACATTAAAAACAATTAATAAATTAAAATTAGCATTCAAGGCACGTGCTGAAATGTTAGGCCTGTATGCCGACCGGCTGACGCTGGATACTTAAGACGGTAAATGTCACAATATTGCTATATACTGTATGCTACCTGCTATGCTAAGAAAATAATAAGTATGTCTCAAAAGCTACAGTAACTCAAAACTTAACTACAAAACAGAAAATTAAATACACATACGTATATATATATATATACATATATACATATCCCTCACTCGGGTCTCAGCCCGCTTCTTGGGCATTGGGGCGGAGTTAGCTGCAGAAGGAGGAGAACCTACAGATATAATTAGTTTTTTATTATGTAAAAACAAAACAGAAAATCTCTTCTGTTGACTATATAAATAACAACTTTGCGACTTCTTTAGTCAGCTGTGCATATACACTGAGCTCACATTCACTCCGTCTCTCACATAAGTGCCTCCATGGGAAAAAAAAAAAAAAAAGATATGATCTCATGAGACCTGCTGAATGCAGTGCTACACTCCGGAGTCATCTCATCTCCTCACACCTCTATCCTTTCCCCTCTTTGCTCCTGTTGGCCGTCTATTCATTTCAATCGGTGTCACACGCCGTCATCAATTACCCATTAGACAGTGTAATATTCGGCCAATATTGCCGCCGTGTGACTGGGAGATTTTTAGAGTGATCAAAACCGACAAATCTGATTTACAGAGCTGGCATAAATAAGGAGATTGTGCCCTCCCTGATTGCCCTGTTGAATAATGGATGCCTATTTGGTAATCTGTTTTCAATATCACAACACATTCTCCTAGACTGGTCAAACGGAGTTCCTATTTTCTTGTTCTTTTCTTTATCCTCCTTCAGTTCCTTATCCTTTTCTCACACGTCTCTTGCACATATCTCGTCTTGCAGGACTCGGCTCTTTGTGTGTTGGACCCAAAGACAGTGCTTGACTTTTAGTCGTGATGCTACGGCGATAGATTGAGGAGGCGGGGTGTTGTTGTTTGCTTTTCTGATTCATCTCGCCATTGTTTGTGAGAAGGAAAATGTCAACAGGTGCGAATGCGGCGTCTGATTCAATATATAAAAGTACTGTGTATGGAAATCAGGCGAGGGGAGGGAACGTCTCACAAAAAGTTAAGTTCTCACAATTAGAAATTCAGAGTTTTTTGTTTTGTTTTGTTTAATATTCTACTCACTTCGTCATTATTTGCTCAGTAGGCAGGTATTTATCACACCTGCCTACTGAGCGACATCAGACAGACGATTTAGCACCAACAGGCAACAGTCGTGCACATCGCTGAGCTTCATGTCGTCTCTCAGCCACAGCTTGATGGATGGAAGCTTTAGCTCACTAAACTTGCTCGAATTTGAATCTCTGACTTCTCCTCCTGTGACGGCGTGTGGATATAGAGAGAATTAACCATGCAAAAAGTTTAGCAGAGGCCAAAAAAAGATTGTGTAGCCTCCCTTTCTACCACTGGTTTGCATACACGGCCTTCACTTCCCTCAATAAGTCTCGTACTAAAACTAATTGTGATCACGTGACAACAACGCGAGCCGTGTCAAGGTCAGCGCTTTGATGATATCATAGCGGCGCTCCAAACAGCTGCTCCTGTGCTCCTTGTAATATTCTTCAAGGCGCAGTTGTGCCTCTAATGGGAAAGGCCAAGCCAGGTTATGAAAATTCTTATTTACAGCGTGCTGCCTGGCTGTGTGAAGTAGGTCACAGCAGCTCCTGAAATGGAACAAACCGCGCTCACGCCGTTTAATACTTTCCCTTTGAATGCCTGCTGCCTTACAATGGCACCAGAGGGAAAGACACAAACACACCGTTTTCACTCCTCCTTTTAGCAAAAGAGTCTTGACTGTGCTGCTGAAATTGTGCCTGCTCCCCTCCCCCCGCGGGAAGGGTCCAGTGTTTTACCCGAGAAAACATCAAAAAATAAGCAGCAACGTCAACACTGAAGCTCGGAAATATCGGCAGAGAGCAGAGATTAAGCCATCAATACTGCAGCCACATTTTCAGGCGTTGTATTCCCTCAAACACGTGGAACCAAACATTATCTCAACAGGTCAGGCGAGCTAATACAAAACTCATCTTATTATTACACATGATTATCATCATCATCATCAAACATCATCATATAAGACTCTTACTTTCTATACAATATATATATATGTGTGTGTGTGACAGTGTTGGATGGGCGTGGGGCCTGGTGTTTAGGTGAGAGTTGTCCCCTGCAGTGATGGATGCCTGTGGGAGGCTGTTATGCCACAAGGTGAAAATGTCCATTAATCAGACCCACTTCCTCCACTGCAGTGGCTTTCCCATTACCAGCACACTTCAAGTAGCCTGATTGGTTTTTAATTGGCCTGCCCGCCAGGAGATAGATCATGTTTTCCCTGAGGAAAAGCACAGAGGTGTGTATGTGTGTGTGTGTGTGTGTGTGTGCATAGCAGGGGGGCACCTGAGCTAACTTAAAGGGATATCCACATCCTAATTCCCTCGATGTCCCGACTCTCCCCAGAGGGACGAACAACCAGACCTATGCCTCAACCTGTCACATGCAATATTATTACTTTAAAAGCAATGCAAACTTTGCACACCAAAAAGGAATCTTCAATGAGCCGAGTTGCTTCTGCCCCGTTTCTGCTCCTTTTCCCAAGATCACTTTCAATTTTGATATCTGGCAGTTATGAATAAGTTGACGTCACATAATATGTGTGACACTCTGGTGAATCTGGTCCATGATTGGACAGTCCTGAGGGCTACAGTAATGATAAGTATAGGGCGCAAAGCTCTATTTATCTGCTTTCCGGTATCCATCGTCTACGAGATATCACAAACGGTCTAGGAGTTACGGTACTTTAAAAAAAAATAAAAAATAATACTTCCATGGGTTACAGTACAAACATGGCAGCGCAAGATGGCGGCCTCCATAAAGCAAGGTCCTTGCTTAAAGGTGCATTCTGTAATAAATTTAAAGCAGCTGGTCATAAAATCCTCCTAATATGTTGCAGAGAATACATATTAGGAATAATGTTCATATAACAAACTGAACTCACCAACAACAACAGTACAGCCATAATATTTGCATTAAAAAATATATTTTGCAGACTGCAAATCATGTTTATGTTTTGAAATCATGTTTTGGCATGTGGCGCCACCTACCGCCATCTACCAACCATTGCCAGTCAGTAGAGTCTCAGCTGCCGAGCAACCACGGGTTGCCAGTTACGTCAGAAAACAAAACCTAAAAGACCTCGGTATTTTGAATTTGAATGTAGTAACCGTTTTTGGCCACATTCTTACTTACATATGGCACCTTTAAACAATTTAAAGCCAATGATGTCCAAACATGTTACGAGTGATTATACACGGATACAGTGTTACAGAATATCCACTTTCTGCCTGTAAACCCAACTAAATGGCTCACACTGGAACTTTAAAATGCATTCTTGTGGCACATTTATTACCACAGTGACTCAGTAATCAAGGCTCTGATGCTTTCAGCTCTAATGTCAGGTGTCCTTCAGGAAAGCACTCCCATCACAGCGCTGAAACACACGCGGTGTTGTGAGTGAGTTCACACCGGCTGACATTGCTGTCAGCAGTCCTGGCAGGAGAGGCTCTCCACAAGTGCAGCAGGGTTTTAGAACTAAGAGCCAAGGAAACAAAAGTCCAATCTTCAGTTTTCCCACACAAAACACAACCCAACCCGACTGTATTTAAGATTAACTCGGGTGTGCTTTAGCTGGATCACTGGCTTATAAAGAAAATAACCGTTTGGTTCACCTCCTGTTTATACAGCGAAGAGCAGTTTTCCCGCTGATTAATGTTCGAAATGAATTGTAAACATTATTGTTGAGTACTTTCACCTTGTCCCCGTCAAGATTCTAGTATCTTGGTTATTATTTACAGCAGCACCAAACCATAACCCCCCAGTGCCTGCTACAAATCACGAATTTGGGGACTGCCTGATGAATGTGCCATAATTAATAGCCTGTAGCAGCCGGCGCAGCGAGGATGCATGTGTGAAGGACACAAGAGCAGCTACATCTTCCATCGAATAGACATCAGTATTGACGTTGTGTCTGCTCGAATAGATCAATCCCCTCTCAGCCTCAGCCTGACCGATTGGAAGATCACATCGATTCCCCCCGTGGTATCTTCACAGGGGTTCACAGGGATTCACGTCTCTCAGCGCAACCGCCGACCGCTCCCCTCTGGCCTTTGTACAAGTTAGGAACAGATACAACAAATGTTTTACGGCTATCACAGGTGCTGCGTAATAGATTTATGATGCGCTGTGATTTGTCAGTCTGCTTTTTGCCGCCACAGTCTCACTTCAAGGACGCAAGTTGTGTCGGAATGGCCAGTCTGAATGGCTCGTCTTCGCCTTCACTGCAGGGAGAGAGTGTGATCTGCTCTGTGTTGGGGAGGCTCCTGGTGCAGAGCTGAAGGTATAGCAACACTGAGACCTGCAGCCACGACAGCAGAAGCTGCAGATGTGGCCGTCACCGCGATGAGCCGAGAACAGATTCTGGGCACGTTTCCAAGATCTAATTCATTGTGAATTTTTTTCTATTTTATTTTCTATAATTCGTACCTTTTAGTAAAACCCTCCACCTAACAGCTAGGATTGAACCATTTTTGAGTAAGTATCTAATTGCGAATGATCATTATTCTCATTTTCATCCGAAAAACATGTTTAAAAATGATTACTGTGTGATATTTGTGCAGATCTGTGAGAAACGAGATGGTAATTAATCCAAAATGATATTTTGGCTTTAAAATTAATAATTATTGCAGTAGGCTGTATTGCGATTTTCGATCAGCCATACTAACAGTCACAACATTGCCTTGGAAATCAATCACAATATATAGCGATCCAATTTTTCTTCAGTATCAATACAACAAAGATTCAATATAGATATCAGTATCATACATGTTGTGAATGTTCCAGAGAGAATTCCTAAACTACAATAATCAGAAGCAACAATGTCATCTTAAATTATTCAATGGCAATAACGTTTTTGGCCATATCGTTTTTTTTCCTTACAGTCTGCACTGTGTCATGTTTCGTTGCTCTAATTGGTTGTTGGTCTGTGTTCTGCACCCC
This sequence comes from Microchirus variegatus, assembly GCF_963457635.1. Classification (NCBI taxonomy): domain Eukaryota; kingdom Metazoa; phylum Chordata; class Actinopteri; order Pleuronectiformes; family Soleidae; genus Microchirus; species Microchirus variegatus. Next base: position 13,704,950 of record NC_139822.1, on the reverse strand, counting down.
CTGGACATATAAAAAAAAAAATGCAATCGCTCCAGGCAAAGCCAGGCAGCTGCATGTTTCCTTTCCAACAACTGGGTCAAAGTTACTATTGGACCAAAAAGAAAGGATGTAATCCCTCACTGGCCTCTCACCCAATTCTGTTTTGCGGAAACCGAAAATCATTTATTTTCTTGTGTCAAACGCAACATTTCTTGTCGTAAACTGCTCATAATGAAATAAAACAGCATTATACATAATGTCATGTGTATATATATATATATGTTTGGAATACACGTCAAGGTTTTGTCAATTCATATACGTGAACACACGAATGACCGCTATATGCAGCAGAATGCACAGACGGTCTATAGCATGACTGCAGAGTCATGCTATGGTAGGTGTAGCTCAGACATGCTATAAGCACTACATACATGAACTCCAGCCATTTAACATGGAAGCTAAACCGCTTCCCCCACAACAACCCAGTCCTGCATGCCGTTTCCCTGCAAAGGAATCCCCAAGAGCCTTTTTTTCTTTTGTTGCTGCTCATTCGTCAGGATCCAACTGACTCTGCACATATTTCAGGTTGTTGACAAAATCGTGCAGGAATTCTCCATCGTGTCAAAAAATGCACGACAAAGTGCAGAGTAATAGTGGTCGTGCATTACATTGCAATGCCCAAGTACAGTATGTCAGTATAACTCCTTGGCGCCCCCCCACCAACACCTCGCTTCCTCTCCTCTTCAGCTCCGACTATTGTTGTGAATATTATGAGATTTGGTTATTGTGCTTTCATATCAGAGAGCGAGAGAAAGGCAGAGAGAGAGAGAAGATAAAAAAGAGAAGGAGGGAGGGAGGGAGGGAAGGAGGGGGTTCCCGCAATGTTGGTCTCAGTCAGACCCAGGTATAGCGTGCTTTCCCTCCATAATTTAATCACATTCAGCTCTCTGCCTGTCCTCGGCTCGCTCAGCAAAGCACATCAGGCACCGTGGTGGCGCGCACACACACACACACAGACACACACACCACACACTCTCAGCACATAAACCCAAGTCTCCCTCTAACAAGCAGGACATCTCCCTCTTCATCCAGTTAAAGGAACATCCCAGAGAACATGTCTTCATGCTAAGCGGCTTGCCCTGACCGTCTCAATGAAGTGACACAACTCACTGAGAAGATGCAGAAGAAATACTGAAGAAAACCACACTGAACACAACACCTCAGCATTCCTTATGCTTGTTATCTGTTTTACAATAAAATGGAATAATTCTAATAAATGAATTAATATGTTTGCATTCGTAAACACACTGTTTTTACCCCCCTCACGTCTCCAAATATTGCTTTCCCCATTTGTTTACATGAGGAAAAACTCATTCTGACACATTTTTTGGGCACTTTTGTGTCAGAGCTTTGTTTGTCTTGACAGACTGAAACATGTTGCAGCGCAGCTGCCTTCTGCTGTGTGTGTGTGTGTATACAGTATATATGCCACCCACAGGAGCACAAGCAGGGACAAGCAACAACATCTGCATTGTCTTTTGTTGCAAAGCAGAATAAAATAAGGTATAGGACGACACAGCGAGCGCCGGTGCTGGGGCTGGTGCACCGTGACCATGTGGTTGTTTAGATGCATGCAACTCGAGGGAAGACTTTAACTGCATTTGAAACTCTTCCAGCTCCAAATTCTCAATGTTGTCCACGGCTTTAAATTGGGTTCTGGCAGAACAAAGCGACTGACCTTCCCTGACTGCACATAACTGTGTGTCCTCGCAGATGTCGAGAAAAGGGCAGACAACAACAAGAAAAGCACTTCAGATGCAGCAAATTACGTGGAAAATAATCAATTAACGACCATCAAATCAAGTAAGCGTTTCAAACTTGAAATATTAAGTCGGAAAAAGTGATTTCATTACTCAACACAGAAGAAGTTTGCAGCATTGTCCATGAGCGGTGCTGCAAACTTACCGAACAAACTTTCAAATTGGTGCCACTATCAGAATGCAACTGAGGGAGAATCACCTTTTTTTTTTATTATTTCACCGGTGGAAACATCACACTTAGAGTCAACGACAATGAGAGACAAACACAACATTTCTCTCACTCTTCTATTAAAAAAAATCACTGCACCTGCACAAGTGCATCACAATCCTACACCTAAACCTGAACAATGGAACCACAAAGACAAGAGTTAAAGCCGAGCTCAAACCTTATTATGAATCATTCCACTGGAGCATTGCCTTTGCACTGTGATACATCCGCATCAGTCGCTCAGTCGAACGCTAGAAGCACGCGAGATGAAACGGGAACAAGTTACCTACCAACTGCAGTCTTCTCTTTAAACTTTTCCTCGCGAATGCGCTCCCCTGTCCTCCTTTGTTTTGCTTCTTTTTTTTTTTTTGTTCAGCCTTTCCTTCACTTCTGTCTCTCTCTCTCCCCCGGTCACTCACTGGTGCTCACTGTAAAGTTCTGCTCTCCTCCAGCATGCAAATCATTTTTACGACTTGCGAGATGACTGGGAATGAGGGAAGAAGGAGGAGGAGAGAAAGAGAGAGAGAGAGAGAGAGATGGGGAGAGGGAGAGCGCGCCAGGGAGGAAGGATGACAGAGAGAGAGAGAGAGAGAGGGGTGGAGGAGTGGAGATAATGGTTGGGAGGCAGGCGACCAATGGGCCTGGAGCCTAATGGAAAAAGGGAATCAGGACACACCAATGAGGCGCAGCCTGGAGAGAGAGAGAGAGAGAGAGAAAGAGAGAGAGAGAGCGACAGGGATGGCGAGAGCCACAGTCGGGAGGAGGAAACAGTTTAACGCAGATCCAGAAAAACACTGAGAGGAGAGGGAAAGCACACAGAGGAGAGAGAGAGAGAGAGAGAGAGAGAGAGAGAGAGAGAGAGAGAGAGAGTCCCACTGGAGAGACTGCACATCAGAGAGAAGCTCACAGAAAAGAGAGAGAGAGAGAGGAAGGAGGGGAGGAAGGAAGGAAGAAAGGAGGTGACTTACCCGGGTGCTGGGAGTAGCATCCTTCACATTACTGCCTCCACACACACACACACACACACACACACACACACTCATTCATACATGCACATACAGCCACGTGCACCCACCCCAGCGATAGAGGCGCGCGCCGCTGAGACTAAGCAATAGCGAAAACAACAAAAGAGAAAGAGAGAGAGAGAGAGAGAAAGAAAGGGGGACTGCCAAAGCCGAGTGGTACCCTAAAGCAAGTGTGTGTGTGTGTGTGTGTGTGTGTCAGAGAGGGAGAGAGGAAGTGTGTATGAGCATGTGTTGGTGCTGTGGGGGGAGGAGAGAGAGAGGGACTGAAGGATGCTAAAAAATCCGCTCTCCTCCCTCCTTTTTTTCAGTCTTTAGCCCAGAAATGCTTGTCTGTTTCTCTCTCTCTATCTGTGTGCTCTCTGTACACTCACTGTGCATGTATGTCCTTCAACACTCCCTCCCTCCTTCCCTCCCTCCTTCCCTCCCTCCCTCACAGCCTGTTAATGTGCCCTCCCTTCCCCTTTCTCCCTTCTCACACATTTATTCAGAGCTGCAGACTGTCTGCTCCCAGACTTCTTCCCACGGGCCCCAGGTAGAGAGGTGGAAGGAGGGATGAAAGAGGAAGGAAGGAAGGGGGGGGAGTGGAGGGCAGTAGTGAGTCATGTGGAAGTGTACAGTGCATTTATTTGAAATTGGAGGGATACAAATGTGTCTCTTTAGAGGGGTGCTCATTAGGGATATTCAAAATTCACCTTATAATAAGAAAGTACAATATTTATATTGATTATATCCCTGGAATGATATTTATAGTGATATTGTGACAGTAATATAGCTCTGAGAAGCTGGAGCTCATCCATAGTGAGGTTTGTGTAACTCTTTGTTGAGAGCTGGGAACAGTGTTTGACTAATGTCGAGGTCAGACGACGCGTTATTAGTGCAATTAATGCTTGAACCTTCAGACGCAGCGTGTCAGGATCCATCGCCCCCCCCCCCCCCCCCCCCCCGCAAATTAATCATTTTATACCGTGTGTGTGTGTGAACGACAATAAAGGCCACGTCTGGCATATTTTGGTGTAAAATGGTAAAAGGTTCAACTCCCATCAATAACTGCTCTGTCTTATAAAGAAATGGCAGAAGTGAAAATGGTATCATACACAAATGTTCATTTACAGTCTTCTTTCCAGATATTGTCTAACCCCATGTCATGATGATTGGTCAGGTAGGGAACTACAGCTGTAACTAATAGTTATTTTCATAGTCTATTAATGTTAATTATGTTCTCCAATGTAATATTTTGCCCATTGTTTTATATATAAGTAATTTGTTTTAATTATTGAAAAACTCCTCAAAAAAGACTCAAACCGATGAATATATTATGAAAATAGTTGATGATTAATTAAAGGTGTCATATGTAAGAATGTGGCCAAAAACGGTTACTACATTCAAATTCAAAATACCAAGGTATTTTAGGTTTCGTTTTTTGACATAACTGGCAACCCGTGGTGGCTCGGCAGCTGAGACTCTACTGACTGCAATGATTGGTAGACGGCGGTAGGTGGCGCCACATGCCAAAACATGATTTCAACACATAAACATGATTTGCAGTCTGCAAAAAATGTTTTTAATGCAAATATTTTGTCTGTACTGTTGTTGTTGGTGAGTTCAGTTTGTTATATGAACATTATTCCTGAGTCTCTGTGACATATTAGGAGGATTTTATGGCCAGTTGCTTTAGATTTATTACATGTGGCGCCACCTACCGCCGTCTACCAATCATTGCAGTCAGTAGAGTCTCAGCTCCCGAGCAACCAAGGGTTGCCAGTTACGTCAGAAAACGAAACCTAAAAGACATCGGTATTTTTAATTTGAATGTAGTAACCGCTTTTGGCCACATTCTTACATATGGCACCTTTAATTTCTCTCTGTTTTCCCGTCACCTGTCACATGGGACGATGTGTCTTTTTAGTTCCCTTTCTGCTCTGCTCCATATGCAGCAGAATCATTTGACCTATATGGAAACAGGATGTAACGCTACGGACAATACCTTTGTGTCCTTTGTTGCTTGGCGTCCGATATTTGGCCTGAGATCAGTCACTGAGCTGAGAGAGAAGATGCAGGACGCGAACTTAAAGCAAGTCTCCTGCTGATCGCCGGCTTGCTGTTAATTTATGGCCTCCCCCTCCGCTCCCTCTCCCCCCCCTGCTCCAGGCTTCAGGTTGGCTGAGCACCAGAATTAAGAATGCACAAGACGGATGGATATTGAAACAAGCTAGTTGTAGCCTTGTGTTCGGTGATGAGCACTGCTCCCAACCAGGAGACAATATTTACAATACAATCATGCTCAGCCCATAAAAGAAGGTGACATTCATGTGTGCTCTTCTGTGCATGAAAATGGGAACGCAGACACAATGATTTCCATATTTACTCAGATATGCAAACACAGAAAATGCTAATTTGAGCCCCGAGACATCATCATAATTAGATTATAAATTAGGTTCTTTTTTTTTTCCTTCTTCTTTTTTTTTTTTTACTGGACAAGAGGTGCTAATTCATGTATTTTCCACCAGTGGGGGACACTCAGCTGAAAATACAACAGGCAGGAAAGACAGCAAAGAACACTGGACGCCACAGTCCTATATGACTGAGACAAACAATAACATTCAAACGACATCAATATTCAGAGCAACCTTCAAAGACATGGACGGATGTGGTGCTCCAGCATGTATATGAGGCGCATTGTTTTGATCTTCCCCACAAACAGTAAACACATTTCACGGAGCAGCATTTTTTACAGAACCAAGCTCTTTCCGCTCTCACCCACAACACAATGCTGCCAGGCAGTTGAGGAAGGCATGATAAGTACTCTGGTGGGTTGGGATGCCGTTGCCTGCGGGGCGTTCAATATTAGCAATTTCAAATCTCTTATTTGGCTATGTTAATGCCAGTCAGGCACAATTAATTTAGCCTACATTTTTAAACAAATAAACAAAGAGGAAACACGTGTGTGTGTGTGTGTGTGTGTGTGTGTGAAACGGGAGGATCAGAGGCCTCAATCATACGTTAGTGCTGACTCATAAAACCTGCATATGAATTGGCTTAGTATTCGTAAAATTGGTGCACAAACAAATAAATAACATGTATATTTGCCTAATATTATGGACTCCATAATGGAACTAAAAAAAAGTATAACCTTTGATGATGAAAGCTTATTCAAATCAAGACAATAAATAAATAAAAAAATAGATTGAATATAATAAAGTGGATATTTTGATGCAAAATCGACTTCAAAAATCACACATTGCTCCAAAACCATTTAAACCATTTCCTCAGTTGTTCAGATGATGACTCAGCCACTCGACCGGCTTGCACTCCTCATAATTAACAACAACAACAACAACATGCCAGAGTTGTGTCATTCATGTCATCTGATGACAGGCAAGACAACAAATGAAACACACAAGCTCAAGTCGGTCATCCACAAAAGTCATTTATCAAATGTATCTGTTAAGTGCTGAAGATGAGGACGGGATATTAAACTGTCCATTTAGCTTTTCCGAGCATTCCACTTTCTGTTCCAGAGCCATAACTGAACAGGATTAAAATGTCTTTGGACAAAATATGAGTTCATGCTCTTGTGGTCGGCACTGGAAATAACAATAAGTCATCCTCTAGATCAGCGGTCAGCAACTGGAGGCCCGTGGGCCAAGACTGGCCCCACCTGCATTAATATCTTTTTTTAAAAATGGTTTGCTTTGCCTCACAAAAACAACGATGTCACACCCTAAAGGTGCATTATGTAATAAATCTAAAGAAACTGGCCATAAAATCCTCTTAATATGTCACAGAGACTCAGGAATAATATTCACATAACATACTGAACTCACCAACAACAACAGTCATCTTTTGCAGACCGCAAATCATGTTTTGGCATGTGGCGCCACCTACCGCCGTCTACCAATCATTGCAGTCAGTAGAGTCTCAGCTGCCGAATGACCACGAGTTGCCAGTTACGTCTGAGCCACAATGGCGACGAAAAACGAAACGTAAAAGACCTCGGTATTTTGAATTTGAGCGCAGTAACCGTTTTTGGCCACATTCTTACATATGGCACCTTTAACTTGGTTGAAAAAAGATCAATAGTTTAGATCAGAAGAAAAAAAAGGTTTAACAGGACAAGGAGATGTTGATTTTCGGCCCAGATATTCAATCAAAATAAGAGTGCATTTCAGTTCAGACAGTTTGGAAATTATTGGATAACTTAATAACTAAATAATATCAGGATACAGTGATTCATCGATAATCGATATATTGCCATACTGACACATTCCAAACATGGAATACAAAATCTCCAAAAAAAAGATGTTGCATTTCAACTTAAGATTCTTTTTCACGACTTATTTCCACAAATTATCCCGCTGTCAACTTCTTTGGCCAGTTAACTCTTGCTCTTGTCAGAATCGTCCCGAGGAGCCATCCACGTGAGCAAATGTGAGAAAATGTGCAGAGAGTGCTCCATATTTTCTCAAATTAAAATATTTATTTTAGATTTATTTGCCAGCGTATCCGCAATCGTATCTCAGGAATGTCAAGTTTTTGAGCACAGAAAATAAAGTACAAAAGGCTCAAGAAGAAACTGCTAAGTGTACCTTCAGAGTGCATTTTTAATTTGAAGCTGCCTCTGATTGTAAAAAAAAAATAAAAATCCCAAAATAAAATCCACGAAAAGACTAATGGGCAACTGGAGTCTCTCAACGCTGACAATAGCTTGTAAAGTTGCAAATCCTTTTTTGGAGTGGAAACATTCAGATATTATGTTCTCAATCTTGGTTGTTACTATAAAAGTGGAGTATTTCATGTACCATATGTAAGAATGTGGCCAAAAACGGTTACTACATTCAAATTCAAAATACAGAGGTCTTTAAGGTTTCGTTTTCTGACATAACTGGCAACCTGTGGTTGCTCGGCAGCTGAGATGCTACTGACTGCAATGATTGGTAGATGGCGGTAGGTGGCGCCACATGCCAAAACATCAACATGATTTGCAGTCTGCAAAATATTTTTTTTAATGCAAATATTTTGTCTGTACTGTTGTTATTGGTGAGTTCAGTTTGTTATATGAACATTATTCCTGAGTCTCTGTGACATATTAGGAGGATTTTATGGCCAGTTGCTTTAGATTTATTACATAATGCACCTTTAAACATTGAGGTCCATTTAAGCTTAAAGCCCATATACGCAGATCTTGCACAGTGCGCATGCCGTCTATTCAAACTTTTCCTGAGGTATACACTCAAGAAATGCACACATGTTGTACAAATGCATGAGTGAATTCTACAACTTTCAGTTTTAGTTAAAAATAAGAATGAAGTGAGTGACAGACTGCTGCTGCTGCAAAAAAAAAAAGTGTACAGAGAAATGGAGGGAAGCTTCATTGCAGCAGGAATGGAAGACACTCAAGAGAGAGAGAGAGAGAGAGAGAGATGTTGTTGAGGTTGGAGGTTTTGATGATGCAGAGAAAAGGCAAACTAGAGCCAGAGAGGGAGGGAGGATAGGTGTGTTTTGGGACTTAAGACAATGGTGTGGGAGAAGGTGAGGGCTTGTTGTTCAGTGGGACCCAGGGAGGAGAGCGGGTGGGGTGAGCGAAAGGAGCAGAGAAGGAAGAGAAGGATACCTTAAGGGACCAGACACAGATTAATAAGGGAGGAGTTGCTGCCTTGTTTGTGTTTTGGGAGTATCGGAGAGAGAGGAGGAATAACAAGCTGCAGCCTACATATGAACACTATTGTGTGTGTGTGTATGTGTAAGAGAGAGCAAGAGAGAAACTTGTGTCTTTGGAATGGGATGACAAATGTGAGAGACATAAAAGACCCGAGCGGCACACATACCCCGAGGAAGCCATTTTATCCACACATACACCTGAATATGAAGACAAAGCAGGTAGCGCAGGTATATACAGAGCAGCGACTTCAGGGGATAAACACACCAACTCACTAACACACACACACACACACACACACACACACACACACACACACACACACACACACACACACACACACACACACACACACACACACACACACACACACACACACACACACACACACACACACACACACACACACATACGTACATGTTTGCATGCTCAGTAAGAGATTCATTCCTTAGCCCCAAAACCTCTGGAAACTACAATTCCCATAACTACAGTACATGTCAAGCCTTAGTCTCCTACTGTGACCTATTAAGACACAGTAATCTTCATGCTACATTTATTTATGGTTCATTTATCCGTCCATTATCTATTAAAGGGAAATCCCTCAGTTGAAGTGCACGTTATCTATATACACTGTAGCTATCACTTATCTGGAGTGTTTGCTCGGTGACATGAATATCCCACAACATTTGATCCACTGCCAGAGAGCCGCAAGGTCACGTTTCGCGACGATGCGACCGAGGGGCGGGAGAAACCATAATAATAGCAGCAATTGCCAGTTTCACAGTCGCGTTAACCCGAAAAGACCACATCGCTGACCGCAGCTGTGAATGTGTTTCTGTCACATTTAAAAAAAAAAAAATAAATAAATACAGTCCATGACAGCGAGTAAAGGAGTGGAAATGTAGTCAGGCAGATAGGGAAGGGACCTGGAGCTGTGTCCTAAGTTTGGGGCCACACATCCTTCAGATTAGTCGCGCTTTAATGAGCAGAGAAGGCTGCAGAAGCTGAGCTGTAATAAGAGCAGACAGGTACAATCGGTGACTCGCTGGCGAACACAGGAGCATTTAGCCGCTAACGAGCCTCATATTTTCAGGAGTTGTTGGGGGGGGGGGGGGATAAAAGGTGAGAGTACACTGCCTTACATTCATTATAGGTGGACACACAAGCATTGAATGTTGCTCTGCTGAAACGTGTAAAGCATGCCGCAGCTTCCTCTGCCATTCACCAGTATATTGTAAAAAGGTTTTAAGGACACGTCAGGTGAGTTCTCGAAAGTCCATGTTTGCTGGATGTTGCTCTCCTCCAACACAGGCTCCCTGTGTAAAGACTCAAAGTTCCCCTCCCTTCTTCGTGCCTCTGTGGGGGAAGTCTGTGCCAATGGAGACGGTGTTTGCCCCGTAATTTAGAAACCAACCACAAGAAAGAAAATTCTAACAATGATGGCGTTCACACTGGCAAAACCAACATAGTACAACAAGTACAAAACCACCATGTCATCCATACTAGTATCTGCTGTTAATATTTCAAAATTCTGCCATGCATATTTAAAGGGGCCATATGTAAAAATGTGGCCAAAAACGGTTACTACATTCAAATTCAAAATACCGAGGTCTTTTAGGTTTCGTTTTCTGACCTAACTGGCAACCCCGCGGTTGCTCGGCAGCTGAGACTCTACTGACTGCAATGATTGGTAGACGGCGGTAGGTGGCGCCACATGCAAAAACATGATTTCAAATCATTAACATGATTTGCAGTCTGCAAAAGATTTTTTTTAATGCAAATATTTTTGGCTTTGTGGACAAAACAAGACATTCGAGATTTTCCAGGTTTGACAAACAGGGATCAACTTTTTTTTTTTTTTAATTTCTGACATTTTATGGACCAAACGATTAATCGATTATGGAAATAATAGTTTGTTGCAGCTCTAATTCTCCGTTTATGTCAATTTGCGTCGACGTTTGATCGAAGAAGGCTTCTTTAGGCTGTTCTGATTTGGTATTGGAGCAAAATTCGGCATTGGGTTTGTGCGCCAGACACAGGAATGATGGTGGCGATCTTGTGTTAAACATCACCTTAATAATAATAATAATAATAATAATAATGATAATTATAATAATAATGATCATTTGTAGTGTTATTTGTAAAAAGGGTTAACAGTTAAGACTAAAACAGACACGCATGTTCCACAAAAGAGACGCACAAAGAGATGTCACATTGGCCATAATGCAGTTACTTTGTAAAAGATGTGCTGACACTATTGTTCCACTAAACACACACACTGTGCATGCATTTTGTTGTGGAAAGGCATTCAAACACAATGCCTTGTGCGGTGAGAAGTAACACAAACACACACACACAAGTACGTGCATGCTGATGTAAATTCAAAAGCAACCACATGAGAACAAAGGCATGGCATGGATATAAACAAGAGGGCATACATAAACATTACATGTCCATGCATTATGCAGACACATGCACACATCTAAGCTCCAACAGACGCTCGAACACACACACACACACGCTCGCACACCCCGGTTACCGCGTTCACGCAGAGGTACGACCACGCATCATTTCACCCCCTCACTCCCTCTCTGTCTCTCTCGAGTCCCCAAATCCATGGCATATGACCTTCTGTGGGACAGATAAAGAATGTGCTTATCAGTCATGCAAATGAAGCTGAATTCATTTTCCACAACAGATGGCCCCATAGATAATGATGATGGAGGAGAGAAAATTAAATGTCTCTCGCAACGGTGACCATGGCAACCGCGCCTCTGCGGCGTAATATCAATAATAAGTGCACTGCATAATAAGGTTGTCAGTCCTGTGAATCAGAACCTCCCATGATGGGATAGGGCACGAGGGGTTAGAGTCTGTCTGAAAGTTTGGTCGACTCTGTAGGGCACGGTGGGAGGTCCACTGAGGTCAGCATTTAAATAAGTCACTTTTCAGTCACTAAATGCACTGTCTTTTGTTGGTTAATTTACCTTCTTATGAAATACCTGCTGAATTCAAATTGCACATTGCAAAAAAAAATAAACCATTAGCTGTCACACTATTAGCTGCAAGGTCACCAGTAAAAACAGACACGGAACTGGGAAATAATGTGGGCATCGAGTTAGTAGCTCCAAGTCAGAATTGCCAGAACAAATTAACCCTGGTCTTGTCTATGTTTTTGTCTGAAGTCTCTTTATCCAAAAAAAAAACCCAAACAAGGTTTTCTTGGAAGTCACCTTCAGCTGACACTTTGACCTACTTCCTGCCACTAGAGAGCAGTAAATTCGGCCGGGGTGAGGAATGTCACACTCCATTCTGGTGCACACTGATTAATGTTCCTCAGGTGCAGCTCTTTTTGGAAGTAGACACAGTGACATATGTCCAGTACCCATTTCAGACTCGACGCACTCTTGCTTTTTTTTTTTTTTTGTTCCCTGAATGCATTCAAATTTGTCAACAAAGTTTTACTGTCAAAACTTGTTTGGCCTTGCTCTTGACAAGTCATGGAGTTTGCATGTTCTCCTCGTGTGTCCTTGGGTTTTCTCCGGGGTTCTCCAATTTCCTCCCACACTCCAAAAACATGCAGATTTTGGAGATTATTAGGCTAATTGGACACTCTAAATTATCCGTGAATGTGAGAGTGGATGGTTGTTTGTCCCTGTGATGGACTGGCGACCCCACTTTATGTCTTTATGTCAGCTGAGATAGGCACAAGTCAAGGATTAAAGCGGCCATAGAACAGAAGTATCAATTAACGCCCGAGATACCTGGCCAATCACAACACAGTTCTGTCTTCTGGGGGTGAGATTTCAGTCTGAAACAGCGCAGCTGACGAGAGCTTCAGTTAGGAGAGATTTCTATCGGCAACTAGAAGGTTTTTGACCATAAAAACAAGTTAATGTATGTAAGTAGACCTCCATAACTCACATATGTGTGATAGGACCACTCTATTGCCACTTTAAAGTGGTAGAAGATGGGCTATTTATTTAAAAGGGTAACTTTTAAAGTCAAACACTATTGCTGCATGAAACTGATGAACTCGTAATCATGACTTGCACATTATTTTACAGGATATCTGAACTAACAGGAAGGGGAATGGTAATAGCAGCAATGGTCTGTTTCCAAGTTGCATATACGATAGTGGAGTCTCCAAATTAGTGTTGTGTCGGTCATGAGTGATTCGTTCGAAAGTACGAATCATTTGAGTGAACCAACTGACTGGCATCCCTTCGTGAACTGATTCGTTCCTTTCTTAGTTCAGTTGAGCTCAGCAGCGAGCGTGGTGGCCGGGAGTGGAACTGCCGCTTTCTGTGAATCACTTCGTCACTCACTCGTGAATCTTCGGCAAACGACGCCAGCCAATGTGCGCCGAGCAGGGGAGGGAGTGACTAGTAAGAAGAACTGTGTCTGCCGTGCTGCTGTGATTCGTTCGTGCCGTCAGTCACCGACTCAGTCATGATTCGCGAACGAACTGACACACAGAGAACTGGTGAACTGTGGCTGAGGACACGAATCTCGTTCGCGCTGTCACTCACTCACTGACCCGTGGCACGAACGCACTGCACTCAGGGAGGAGGTGAGTCACGTAGCAGGGCACTGGGCTCCTGCTAAGCACTGAACGATTCGGTGAACGAATCTTTTGAACGAATCACTTTAATGAAGGGATTCTAGTGATTCTGTACACTCAAATGAACTGCCGATCCCATCACTACTCCAAATGGGTTTTTCTTGTGGTAAACAATCCCATTCAAACACAGCATATAGATACAGGGTCTGGTGTTTCCTTACCCAGACAGACATCCAAAACAGATGCCTGATGTAGACACACAGAAGGATCGCTACGTCACTCATATTCTACATATCCACACTACATATTTGTTTCTCGCCATATAAACTGTTCCTTTGTTTCAGTAGCATGAGCAGCTTAGACTTAAGAAAACGCCAGCCCCACTTACTGCCTCCCTGCATGTTCTCAGCAAGGCGTTGCCTATACTGTACATACTATTGCTGTCACTTATATCCTGGTGGCCTCAAAGAACCAGAAGCGCAATTAAATTAAGATACCCTGCGCACAGCGGAAGCACACACACACACACACACACACACACAAAAAAATGCCCTTCAGTTGTGTCTTTAAATCTCTCTGTTGCAGCTCTCAGAGAGGCACGGCACATTCAATGGACCACCGCATCATTTGAAGCTGCATTTTACTCGCAGCCTTCATAGGCTTTTGTATGAAAGTAAAGGCATAGCTGCTGTGTTTCCAGGGTAACATTCGCGTTTTTTTGACATGTGACGAGCGCGTTTCTGTGCGCTCCAAAGACTGCAGCGGTGTGAAAATGCAGTTAAAATGCAACCTTCGCATCACACTAACTTTCCTGCTGATTGGTACTGCACAAAGACGCGCATGTACTAATTATGAACGGGTGCCTGAACCCACTATAAAGAACAGAGGAGCTCAGATTTCAGCACACACAGTGTGATTTCATTCTCTGCTCGATACATCTTTACTCCGCTATATTCTTGCATCGAAGATATATTGTATTTACTGTATAAGCTTTAATAGCTTATTAACATTTACAACTGCAGACATGATGGAGTGTTGTAGTCCATCCATCATTTCCCCCCCCCCCCATCTATAGATAGGATACTGTGGCAGCATCTTCCAGCTTTCCCCATTACGATTCCTCGAGTGTGCTCCGGGTCACTTTATTGGAACTCCTACTTCTTTGATATGCCAGGATATTTTAGTGAAAGTGAAATCAGCAAGGCGGCATCCTATTCAGATGGAAGAATCTCTCAGTGTCCAGCTCTACATGCCCAATTGTCTGTACTTAATACTTTTATATGCAACTGCACACAAAGGATCTTGCTTCAGTTAGGCTGCCATCATGTGCCTCCATGTTTGTACAGCAGCCCAAAACCGTGCAATGCTTTAAAGTGGAAGGTTAGCACTAGGTAAGAAACTATGAAGCGATTTCACCATAACCTTTACAGGTTATTTGAATGTAAACGTTTGGCGACACCGACCGCTTCTGCTCATGTTCTGACAACTGGGATTTTAGAACAGTATTTTTCTAGGAAGAATAGAATCACGGGGAGGAAAATTCAACAAATGACAAGTTAGTGCTGACACGGCTGACGGACTGTACACTCTTAGAAATAAGGGTTCCAAAAGGGTCCATGTCCAAGGGCTGAGGTTCTACCTGGAATCATTTGCTTCTGAAAAACCCTTTCCCAAAGAAAGGGTTTTTCAAGGGTTCTTGGTAACACTAATGGTTCCAGTAAGAACCATTTTGATCCAGAGAACACTTTAAAACCCCTCTCCTGAATAAAGGGTTTTAAAAGGGTTCCAAAAGGGTAGAGCCAAAAAGGGTTCTCCTATGAGGACAAGCCGAAGAACCTTATATGGTTCTACTTTGCACTTTTATTTCTAAAATTGTAGGTGGAACTATGGATTATGGACCACACTTTAGCATTGTAGGTGGAGGCTACGGAAAACAAGGCTACCACCTGATATTAAATATTGGCAAACAAGGCTGCGATAAACGATGGCCAAACATCTTAACTCATTAGTACACTCTTAGGAATCAAAGTGCTAAGTAGAACCATATAAGGTTCTTTGGCTGGTCCTCATAGGGGAACCCTTTTGGAGGGTTCCACCAAGAACCCTTTTAAAACCCTTTATTCAGGAAAGGGGTTTTAAAGGGTTCTCTGGATCAAGAACTAGAAGAACCTTGTAGAAGAACCCTTTTGGAACCCTTATTTCTACGAGTGTATAAGAGCATTAAATATGTGTATTATAATCGCAGACTGTGAAACCATGTTTTTTTAATGGTTGTACCACCAAAATCTATAATCTTACTTGCATCCATACTCATTTACACAAACACACAGAAAAAAGAAGCCAACATGGACTCTCACCATTAATATGTCACTAATTCTTACACAATGGAACTTCAACAGCTCCATATTTACCATCGCTCAGACTAAATAGTTGTATCACTGGTGGCAGATTGTGGAATATCATGCGACATCTACTTTCCCCGAAGAGGCAGAAAGGCAGAGTGACAGTTCCTTTCCACTGTGACACTATAGCCGCTTCACCGCATGTACTGCAGTGCTGAATATCTCTTCACATTATCCAGTGGCAACTATTTAAATTTAGTTTACAGGGCTTTTATTAAAAAGCATGGTTTGACAGGGGAGTAATTTTACTTTAAACTAATAAAATGTATACACCTGCCGTTTACTCATTCAGCCTACTGTGCTGCTGTTATCATTACTGTCAGAAGTTCTCCTTCAAGAATAATAACAGAACTCTGTAAAATTCAATGAGAGAGCTTGTTGCAGCGAGCATTGGAGCTCTTTTTTTTTTGCAACACAGTTTGCCTAATTACAGAGCTGATTTATTTGCCCCATTATTTAATCTCAAGCCCCAGCAAGACTGGGTCCTGATGAAAACAGTGATTATAGTCCATGTATTGGCCAGAGTGCTGAACTGAACTTTCACTCCTTCAGAATTAGGAAAAGAGGAATTGTCCCAAAGACGCCGGGAGACTGAGACATTTGTAAAAGTGCGCTAATGTTTTTTCTCCATAAACAGACCATGGGGGCTTCTCGGCATCATATTTCTCTTTAATGACCAGTTTCTCAACCACAAATGGACGAGCGCTCGTGCTTTCTGCTCTCTTCGGAGCAAACACCTGCACAAAGCAGAAATACAATACTGGTTGCTCGGCTGCTTCGTCTGCAGTGGACTGTGTGGCAGACACTCAGGAACACATCAATGATCACTGCCCCCAGTCCTTTGATTCTTCGTGCATGTCCATAAAAACCTAGATCCATATTATTATTATCATGATTACAGTTTTTTGACGTATGCATGACAAACAACAAACACACAATGCCTCTTCAGCTTTACTCAATGTTCGGTCGCAAATTAAGTTTCTTGGCATTATTCATTAATTTGTTTTGTTTACTGTCATAGAGGATCACAAAAACATAATAAAAATAATTGGTGATTAATTACCCCTTTAACACTAAAAGGTGCATTATGTAATAAATCTAAAGCAACTGGGCATCAAATCATCCTAATATGTCACAGAGACTCAGGAATAATGTTCATATAACAAACTGAACTCACCAACAACAACAGTACAGAGAAAATATTTGCATTGTTTATGTTTTGAAATCATGTTTTGGCATGTGGCGCCACCTACCGCCGCCTACCAATCGTTGCAGTCAGTAGAGTCTCAGCTGACGGGTTGCCAGTTACGTCTGAACTACAATGGCGGAGACAAAGAAACCTAAATGACCTCGGTATTTTGAATTTGAGTGTAGTAACCGTTTTTGGCCACATTCTTACATATGGCACCTTTAAGCCTCAAAATGTCAGTCTGGACATCTTCTCTTTTTTTTTGCTTATTTTAACCATAACAGGCCAGGAAATTACTAACTTTCAATATCTGGCAGTAACTTACAATTTACTGCATGTACAAATTATATATAATAATAATTTAAAATGAAGAAAAATAAAAGTTTTTAGTAAAAGAAAAAAAAACAAAACACTGTAGTTAGTGTTAAAACAGGCCAAATAGAAACTTCTCCTCTCTGGCGATAAAGACGCTGATTCGCGGGTGAAATTACCGTAATAACCACACGTTGGCTTTTTACGTGAAACCGGTGTAATTTTTCCGATAGCACAAATTGCAGTAACGCAAAGTGCACTTGCGCAAACGCGTCGTTTACGATACGCTCTGTAGATTTTAAACTGTTGCAGCCCTAACTGTACGTATGAACTACATAGCTCTGTATAATAATTCCATATACAGTAACTATATAGTATATATACTAGAACCCCGTGTCTATATGTCCATTTTGTCATTACTCTCTCTCTCTCCATCCCTTTCTCCGCTTCATCATGCACTCTCGCCCCCTCTTCTCCTATGTGTCTGCCAGCCAGACACTCTCAATATAGCTCTGCTCATAAACACAGAGACAGAGGCAGCGAGAGAGTGAGAGAAAGGCTCCTATGACAGTAATAAAAATGAGTGAGGGGCAGAGGAGAGATGGAGATTGGGGTGAACGAGTGGGAGGATAGAACGGGGGGGGGGGGGGGGGCACAGTCATGTAGAGCAGCCAAAAGTATATGTGTGTGAGTGCACGTGATGGAAAGAATAAGACGGCGACACAGATGAAATCAGGCAGAGCAGGGAGATATAAGGCAATGAGCAAAGACAGTGGGAGAGAGAAAAAGAAAGACGCGAGAGGCAAGAAATGACGCAAGACAGCGGAGACTGAGAAAATGAGAGGGGCCGACCGATAGGAAGACGCTGGTGTAAAGTGGAACACTGAAGGAGGAGGAGGAGGAGGAGAGAGGACAGGACTGGGATGAGAGGGTGGAAGAGTGAGAGAAAAGGAGCGCAAGGCACCAGAAGATAGCAGGCCTTCACACTGACGTAGCTTTGAAGGCCAGGCTGTCCTACTTTAACCACTCCTGTAAATAATGAATCTTGTGGCTGGAAGGACCACACACACACACACACACACACACACTCAGGCTTTAGCATGTAAAAAAAAAGTGATTCATGTGAGATTTATTGAAGTTCATCGGATCAGTGTTCAGATTAACGATCGAATGTCAAGTTCGTTTGGCTTGTTGCTCGTGTTGTTTACCTTCAGCAGCGTCAGCCCGCCCAGGAACAGGAAGCAGATCACGCACTACTTGTGATTGATGGAGCGTTTTTGAAACTAAAACTCCTGGATAGTGTTTTAGAAGTTGGTGCAGACAGGAGAGCCAAAAGGGTGAGAACATGTTGGGGTTTATTTTTGTCAGGCGGTCAGAGGTTAATATTATTCTGTCTGCTGAATATGTGAACAGAGACAGGTTAGTCCTGTCAGCGTCATGAAGCCCTGGTTCGACACAAATACACCCAAATGAATCAATTGTCACTGTTTTAAAGAGTCAATTTAGTTTAAAAGGGCGTATTTTATGGCCTATATGACCGAAACTTATCAAAAAATAACTTCTTATCTTCAAATTTTCAAGAGTAAATGCAATCTATGCTCAAGTCCAAGTCAAGATTAATTTCAGGCTGTGTGTTTCAATACTTCACATTTAGCTGCCAATCTCAGCAGACGAGCAGTCGATTAGCCGTGACTTGCCAAAAATCTGGCAAAAATAAATGTTCTGGTGTGAGTTTTTAAAGCTTCAGTGCACAACTTTTTTTTGTCATATCTAGAAAATTCAAAAAGTTCGCGAGCGGGCGGCGGTTCGCGGCGCCAAAAATCGGAGTTTTCATGCAGTGCAGTCCAGGGTGTGATGACCCCGTGCGACCCTCGTGTGGAGGATAAAGCGGTAGAAGATGGATGGATGGATACCGGATAGAGCTTTGCACCCATATAGTTGTCAGAACTTATGCGAAAAACGAACGTCCAATCACAGACAAGATGCGCCAGCGTGTTTTTAACATATTCCAAAATGGTTGAATAACTGGCAGATATTGAAAGTGAACGTTATCTTTGAAAAATCACAATTCCACAGCCATCAAAGCAGGGAGTAAGGATGGGTGGGGACAAGAAGCATTTATTCCATCAAACTGCTTTTATGATCAGTAGAATTCACTCCTGAATCTTTTTATGGACCCCTCATCTGTCTTCACATAAAATTAACCACTTCCTGTGTGTGTGAGGCGCAGGATTGTCTGTGGGTGACATTAGATCCAAACACCGAAATACTGACAAATACAGCGCGAGCCGGGGCTTGATGGGCGTTGTGAGAACTCACCCCGTTTCAAACAGCGGTTGAAATGTTGCCGACGTTTAAAGGTTATACTACGCTTTTACACAAATAAAAGTAAGAGACCTAGAAAGAACGTGTAAAGAAACTACCAGGCGTGACTATGACTAACACAGTTGCTCTGGGTCAGTATTTTTCAAGCGGACAAAAGAGTCTCTGCTCTGTATTTGACGCGTGTCTTTATTTAGCCGATCGCTCCCAACTGTCCCTTAACCTTGAGCACACAGGCATGTAAGACAGGAAGGTGTGAATGGCCCGGGTGAGTGAGTGAAGACAACATTGTAATTACTGGCTGCATGCTGGCTGGCAATCATAACCACTCTCCTCCTCACTTGTGCTTCTTCCCGCGCTTCTACCCCCGCCTTCATCTCCTGCAGACCCCCGACATCTCTTACGCTCGTCCTCTCTGCTGCTCTCACAGGGGGTCTGAACAGGTCTACACAGGTGGGGTGCAGCTTTTGGCATGGGGCCCCACTGAGTAGCTATTGAGAGACTGTAGACGTATATACCGTAGCTATCAGACATCACTCTCTTGCTTGGGAAAACTGAAAAAGGGGGAGGGCATAAGAGAGTGCGCTGGGGATAATTACAGCCATTACTGTCCTGGTGCCTCTGTCCTACGCAGGCCTTTGCAACCTACAGGTATTGTTTGTTACGCTAATATGTCATACTTTCATGTTCCGGACTGAGCTTCCTTAGGGGCCGTTCACGTGCAAGACAAAAAACGACTAAAGGTCTTTCCACAGATATGTGACTGGTTGATCCATGTGGGAAAAAAGGTGACCGTCACCAAATGATTCAGGTCCAGATTTTATTTAAAGGCGTCATATTATACCCTATTTCTCCAAGTTAACCTAGTTCCCTGGTGTCCTAATGAACATGTCTGTGACATGCTTTGGTCAAAATACCATAAGGATGAAGCACCACAGCAGTTCAATCACCCTGCCAAAACAGCCCTGTTCAGAACGCTCGGTTTAGTAGTATCTCTTTAGGTCCACCTTAAAGAAAGGGACAGGAAATGACATCAGCCACAGAGGCTACTGGGAGCGAACAGCACCTAGCATTTAGAAAAGTGATCATTTGCAGGCTCTAGCAGGCACATTGCCGTCATATATAGCATGTATCCACTGGACAGATAAATCCTCTGAGGCTGGAAGTTTGTGTAGAACTCTGTGCTGCACTGTGGAGCCAAGAATAGAACTTTTTGCAGACTTCCGGTTTTCTGATACCGTTGCCCTCGCCAGCACTCTCGCGTGTTTTACGGACAAAGCGGGGCAGAGCAATTCCAGGAATTTAGCGAATTGTGACGTCCCAGTGAGTGCGGAAGTCAACATCGCATGTTTCATCTCCTGTACTTAGACTGAGGAGAATCACAAAAACATGAGCGAGTCATCTTTTTCCACACTTTGCCGACTGGTAGGGCCTCCAGTGTCCCAAATATAAGGATTTAAATGATTAAAAAGTTGCTTTTGCATTATATGTCCCCTTTAAGAGTGGATAGAGACCAGTATGTCCTACGTCTATGCCCCAAGTATACAGGGACGCACTGAAAGTGCTCACTCATTTTTAAGAAAGTTGAGATATTTGCATCCCGGCGTGACAGGAAAAACAAACGCATTGTTTGTCGCACTGGCTCTCGTTTGCTTCTCCTCTGAAAAAAATAAAAAAACATGCATTTGTGCGCACAAAAGATGCTGCGTATGAACGACCTCAGATGGTTCTAAGCCGCGTCACATCTTTACTGAAGTCATGACATCAGAAGTGTAGAGAAGTACATTTTTTTATTTAGCATCATCTAACAATGTGCTGGTATGACAAACTGTAACGTAACTTTCTTTACGGCACAGACATCAGTCTGTGGGGCTCTGCTTTTCAATCGACATGCTGCAGCTTTTACAAAAACAGCACCATCTGTTTTGCAGCAGCTATCCATCAGTGTAAAAACACTTCATTTATTTCTAAAATATTGCGACGTCTAAGCTTCACGATACGTAAAGAACCACAATACAAATAAAGTTTTGATTTAGTAAACTATGATCATGAGTACAAAGGTCGATCGATTCTGGAGGCTTTATTTGATAGGTTGCTACTGCTGGGAAAATAATGACATGCAGGCAGTATGTAAAGAGTAAAATGGTCTGCACTTTTTGAGTCATGATGACCACTCAAAGCCCACACCACCCACCCATTTATACAGCGCATCAATGTGCAGCACTTTTTGAATCACACATCTATCATGCACATTCACTTGCTGCCAGTGCAGCCATATAGGGACACTTCGGCATGTAGACTTATCCAAGCCAGGGAGGAAACTGCAAAATGAGCCGCTCTACCACCTGGTTCCCGTTTGGTCACTGGTGTGAAGATGCTGCAGTAGCAAAGTGCCATTTTCAAAGTAAAAACACATTAACCGTCTACATTCATTGAATTTAATAATTTATTTCCACTCTCCTGCGTATACATCTCCCATTTTTGCTACAAATCCACTCCACTTCTGGACATGTTCTCCAGCATAGAAAGCCTGTTTGTCTTGCTCTGGACTATGCGAGGTGAAGGTAGAGAGTAAAAAATGTGTGTGAACAGTTTACCTCCGGCGAAAATCCATCACCACAGATACCCCTAAAGTGTCACATCATTATAAACACAAGACCACAGGAGGTATGCACGGTTAGGCGAGGAGCCACTGTCTGGCCTTATACTGGAGCTGTTCAACTATTCATGAGCGGAGGAGCCTCCTGTTCCCTTCCTTACTGAGAGTGTGAGCTGAGACAGAAGGCTTGGAGGAGGAGGAGGAGGAGGAGGAGGAGGAGGAGGAGGGTGGGACGCTGCTGTGTTTTCTACTGCAGAGTTTGAAAGTGAAGGGCGAGTTTTCCTCTGCAGCTGCAGTGGAGGTTAGAAACATCAAGCCCCCCCCCCTCCTACTATCAGCGGCAGGGATTTCTTAGAGGACAGATCAGGGGGATTTACAGTGCACCATGCTGCACAGGGATCTCGCCGCAAACTGTGATTCACCTGAGACCCTTAATCAGTTTACTGCATGTAACCATGCGTGTCGGCTTGTGCTAGTTGGCGTTCTTAAAGGAAAATTGGAAAGAAAAATTAAGGTTGTTGGGCCTGGGACCTAATAACCACAGTGTCCACTGGACCAGACCAAGTTAAATTTAGTCTCTACAAACGCTCGAGTCAGTCCACTGCCTTTATGAGTGCCACCCACTCACATTCAGCACTCAAAAACAGAGCGCTTTTTTTTTTTTTTTTCTTGATTGCGGAATGCCAAGATGTGTTCACATTTGATTGTTTTATCACAAAAAATTCAAATCATCTAATTGCAAGCTTCTTCTTCTTGGCAGGAGAAAGAATGCTGCAGTCAAAGCTGTTTCTTGCTATATGCAGACTATGCACCAGGGGGCCCCCAAACTGCAAGTTCAGACTCATATTTTATTATATTTTTGAGAATTAAAAGTACCTGTCTATATTTGCAAAGCATGTAAGTGTTTGTGGGGTAGTAAAGTTAGGAATCTCTACCTCGAGTTTGAAAAAAAATAGGGGGCCCCCAAATAGTATCTCGCATAGGGCCCCCAAACAGCTAGTTTTCCAATGGGGAACACGAAATATAAATACAAAAGTAGGCAAGTACAACCACAAAGTAAGACCAACGGGATGGAACGCTGAAAGAAAAATACATACCATATTTACATGGCAAAACCAGAATCAGGTGGAAAACAGATTCTAAATCTCACGTGTGCAGTGTTGCACTATAAGACGGGGGTTTTTGAAGAGCCTACAGTCACCGGTGGTTGTTGATGGTAAATAAATACCTTCAAACTGTACGCAGGGTGCTTGTTAAAACCCTATATCTCTCCCCCCCCCCCCGTCCTCACATCTTACACAGACACGGGAGATGTGACGTGGGTGTATAGAAGCTTTCAAGTCAACTGTCAAGTTCTGATATTGGCTTGATTCACTATAGCACACACACGTAAGTACGTCCGTACATTTGGACAGCCTTAACAAAGCTTTATGCTTAGTCTTAACCCTAACCTAACTTACCGCAATTCAAACCTTTGCCTTAAACTCAACCAGTTCCTCAGAAATGACGTTCTGTCTCACAAGGACCAACAAAATCAGTGTTTATGCCATAGAAAAAAGGGACAACAAACACAGGGGAGAACAGTTAATGACACCAGCACAGCCATCAGTCCCTGTCAGTGGAAGCCATATGATGTTCACGCAGAGAGAGAGAGAGAGCGTGGGTTTCTGTCAGTGTCTGAGTCACTGTGTGTGTGCGCGTGTGTCCGTGCACGAGTTGCATAAGCTGCATACAGCATGTGCTTCCCATGTCCCATGTACTCACACAGCTCTAATGTGTCCGCTTCCATTTATTTTAGGTTTTATCCCCCAAACATGTGCGAGCGTCTGTGTGTGTGTGTGTGTGTGTGTGTGTGTGTGTGTGTGTGTGTGCGCGTGTGACACGACAGCGCCCGCAGACAGGAAAAGCCGATTGGCCGACAGAGCCTCAGACATCTGATGAGGCATTCTGTCAGACTGCGTTTCCGTGCAGCAGGTCATCTTTATTTCCTCCCAACACATGGAGACATGTAGATTATGTGAACACACACACACACACATGCAAACACAGTAACTCACTGGTTCTTTTTGAATGAGAATTAAAAAAAATTTTTTTTACCTTCATTGTTGGTTGTTTTAGATGACTCCGATGTTCAAACTTTACTCTTGATACACACATTATAAAACATCCTCTCCCTCAGATCAGTCCAAACAACACCGGGGGGAATAATACCAGTACATCTGTTCCCCTGTTTCCAAAACATAAAAAAGGGAAAAGAGACAGCTGTTAGTTACACAACTGCTAACAAGTATATGCCCGGTTTCTAAAAAACTCTCTTCATCAACACAAAGCACACGTTGATTTCATGGACACAAAAACACCACAGTTCAGCATTAATGTACATTCGCTCACCCCCATCCTGCTTAAGCTACCAGGAAAATAAATCTATTATTATTATTATTATTATTATTATTATAATAATAATAAGTGTTATTGTTGTTGTTTCTTATCTATTATTTTTAGTTTTTACAGATACAATTGGATCTAAAACCACAGACATTGATAAAGAAATCGAAAGATATCAAACAGTCGGAATATCAAGCTGCAGTACTTACAGTATTTGACTGATTAATATGCATTTTGTTGAGTGTACTTCATTTAATCTTAATGTTCTGTGTAAAAATGGAAGTCGTCTTCAAGTTTCCTCCCCGGTACCAACCTGGAAATAACAATATGGTGAACAGCCACCAGGGGGCGCCTGATTGATTGATTTCTTTGTCATGTGGAGCAAAGAAACCAGAGCTCGTTTTAATGATTTTTTTTTTTTTTTTAATAAATAAATAAATACTCAAAACTGATTATCAAAGTAGTTTTTTTAAATAATTCATTTCAATTAATAATCGATTAATCAAATAACGGTTGCAGCTCATTGTTCCCATGAGGGAAATTAGCTCTGGGCTCAGTCAGGAAATGAATAAATAAATAAAAGCCACGTCGATGAGTAATAATTAAATAAATACAAATCAAACAAAAGCCACTGCATTTAAGCACAGAATACTAATGAGTGACATCCTTTGATGGAGTCGCAGCGTCATAGCGGAGCAGCATTCAGTTTTTACCGTCAGATAAGAAAACAACTGCTGCAGTGGACGAGTTTACTTTGAATATATTTTTTTTGTATGTTCTGCTTCGGGCTATTGATCAATGACCTTGAAACGTTATCGCAGACAATGCTGCGCTGAGGTTTGCGCAAACATTTTTCCAACAACAAGGGTAACAATCATTTTATTCTTCATTGTGATGATCGCAGTAACAGTAGGAGCACTATCAATACTGTTAGGAAGAGTCCAAAATGCAATGTTTTTGCCACATTTCAGACCTTCAACGAACAAAAGCCTCAGTATTTAGACCTTCATTTTGCTCGACGAAGGTCTACTGGATGTTTGTTGTTGGTTTGAAGCATTATTGTTCGTTTCAGCGGTAATTTGCCACAGGACAGATTCAGCTTTTTAGTGAACGGTGTGTGTGCGTCAGTGTGCAGCATTCATGACTTGTGTGGCCTTGGGCTGCCATTATAATTACTTCATACTCCGAGAGTGTCGGCTGTGCACACATTTTTAAACTGAGCACTATTCATCTGCAATTGTCGGTGAACGCCTTTCATAGTAGAAGTCAGAGTTGTGCTGGGAGCTAGTTGTTTGTTGATATTAGACTCCATTCGTCTGGAAACTGCAACAACTCAAATTGCTGTACTTGCCGCTGAGGTAACGGCAGGTAACTGAGTTTGGGGGACGGTCTTGCAGACGCCATTGAGACTTTCTCAATTAAAAACTGGTTCAATTAAAAAGTGGAATATCTGAGGAAACAAACTGTGGTCTGTTTAAAGTGGAATAACGCATTACCCCCTCCTCGTCTGAGGGGGCGCTGCATCAAGAATTACTGAAGGAAAAGACGAGACAAACAATGAACGAGAAAACTCGCTCATCTATTGGTTTAACGCATGGTTTCCTCCACATAAGAGCAAAACATGGAGCTGCATCAAATCCTATCTCTCTCAGGTTTGCACAAGCGTACGTTTTTGTTGCGTTTACCCACAATGCCCTGCATTGTAGTCCGCTTCCTGCATTTGGTGGACTTGAAGCGAACCCAGACCTACTTTTTTAGGCGGACGAGAGCTCGCACAACTCCTCCAATGAAATGAAGTTTGCGTGCAAACAGACTAGGTTTTTCGATCAAGCAAATTGTGGGTCATGGCTCACCATTTTGTGCCAAACGTCGTGAGAGAAGTGGCAGTAAGTGCAAACACATTGATGTAGGTCTTTCACCATCTACTGTCCCTAATGTCATGAAACGGTTTAGGGTGTCAATTGAAATCTATGTACATAGAAGCCAAAAGCTGAAAACTTGTGAATATTGAGCCCAATAGCCGGAAACCTGAAGTGATATTACACAAAGAGGCAGCCATACATAAATGTTGAGATAGAACTAAAAACAGTGGGAACATGTTCTGGCGACCAGACTGTTATTAACAAGGTGCTAAAACCAACATACGTGATGGTATTGGAGAACAGGGTTGATACGCATATATCTGAAGGTACAATCCACAGGGAGATGACGACATCTTTTTACCAGAGGTGCCATGTTTATTTTAGCAGCACAACACAATGTCTAATTCTGCCGTATGCTGTAAGAACAAGCAAAAATCCTGAATACAAAGTGTCATCAATTCCTGAATTCCTGAAAATAAAAGACGATATGACAGTTTTTTTGGCAAATTGTTAAATTTACAAATGACACGTTCTGGTTTTTATTGGACTTCTAGAAAGTGTTTCCAACTTTCCAACTCGTCGAAAGATTTCATACAGACACCTGTGTGAACCCTGATGCTCGAGTCTGTTTTTAAATACACACTGTGCACAAGTAATTATCGTTATGATTTTAACCTTTCGACAGCACTCTCCACCACTATCATCACGATACTAAACGAGGGTACATAATTCATCCTTCCCATTACAATACAAATACTAAGATGAAGCTGTTCAGTACCTTTAACACACATGGTCATCCATTTTATTTAAAATGCACAGCACACGTGTTTTTAGGACATATACAAATTCACTTTTGCTAATTTGATGGTAGAAATGCTGCACCGCTGATGTCAGACCATGTTTCTGGTCCGACCTCCCTTTATTTTAAGGCAATACGTCCACGGACTGAAATGAGAAACGTTAATGGTGCTTGACACTGTTTTGGGCAGTGTTTAAAAGAAGTCCCTCTGCTTTGCCCTCTCATTGGTCAACCATCTGTATCCATCTTTATTTTTAAAAATACGTCACCAACCCATAAATAGACCTTAACGATCATTAGTGCTCTTCTGACATTCAGAGGTGATACCGAACAAGGTGAAAGAGCACGGCGAATAATCAGCAGAACGCCTGACGGTAGCTGCTGTGTCCTCCCCGCGACCAGAGCTATCAAACTGCGCGGCGCGCTTAATTAGCAAATAGTTAAGTGTCACAATCCGCTTTTGAGTGTCCCTCGCCCAGAAACTAACATCTTTCCCATTCTGTCGTTTGGACGTGGCCCAAGCCCACTGATGTGGAAAATAATAACAATGCTGGGCTCCCGACTTGGACGCGAGCGCGTCGTGATCAACCGACTGCGCGTTAACGGGGACAAACTTGTTGTCAACGTGTGGCGGTGGCGTGCGCGCGCGTGCGTACGTACGTGCACGAGGTGGGCTTGAGGCCATCAGTGCTAGATAAAACTCCATCAGCATCAGTGATGTATAAATAGCTTCGCCCTGGTTTTGTTGCTGGCACCCTTTAAACACACACACACAAACACACACTGTAACCCTGATCCAGCTGCCACAGCACAGCCTTTCTGTGTGGTTTGGCTGCCCTTCAAGAAGTGCATATGTGTGTGTGTTTGGGCAGGGGTGTTTGTCGAGCCGCCGCTACCTGACCCCTCTGCCTGTGTGTGTGTGTGTGTCCGCACGGGCCTGTGTGTACACTTTAATACCCTGTTTGGCGCTCTCCGCAAACAGATGGAAGAGGAGAAAAAACGGTTAACTGCTGTAAATTGCGAGTATTTGCATGTTTACACCTGTATTTCTGGGGCAACGCGCTTGTGAACACACACACACACACACACACACACACACGCTGGTGTCCTGTGCTCGACAGACATATTCATGTCATTCAACAATGTAAACATTCACACTATGTTTTTTTTTATTACATCATCATCCAAAGTTTATAATCTCCTTTCACACAGCGTTTGACATTCTCCAAAACCTCCTCTAATCCCCGACAGGTTCTGTGCCACTGCTTCCTGCATTCTAACCATATTGTCCTAATCCTAACACTGGACCAGTGGAATCATCATTTCACATACTTAAAAGGCAGAGAGAGAGAGAGAGAGAAAGAGAGAAAAAAAAAAACAAGTGCCTGATAGGATGTGGTCTGAGTGAGTTGAAGTGGAAATAAAATGCTATGAAACATCACTTGAGAGGGTTATGAGACGGTTACAGTATCAAGTCATAATCCTGACCTCTGCCGCTGAACGCGAGGGAGACAACACTTTAGGATTGGGGCGATAAGACAACTTGGGTTCTCATTAACAGTC
This sequence comes from Microchirus variegatus, assembly GCF_963457635.1. NCBI lineage: Eukaryota > Metazoa > Chordata > Actinopteri > Pleuronectiformes > Soleidae > Microchirus > Microchirus variegatus. The sequence continues at coordinate 13,676,265 of NC_139822.1, read as the reverse complement.
CACGAAATGCTGCGAATTGATTAACATTGCGATATAAGCTTCTTTTCTGCTCGTGACTGAAGTAAAGCGGACTCCATATTCTCTGAATGTATTTTGTTTACAACAGGGTTTCTCACTCCTGGTTCTGGGGAGCCACTGTCCTGCATGTTTATGGTGTTTCCCCTGCTCCAACTCACCTGCTGACCATTTGAATCAGGTGTGTTTGAGCAGGGAAACATCTAAAACACGTACAGGACAGTGGCTCCCCAGGACCAGGAGTGAGAAACCCTGGTTTACAGGGATGTCCGTCAAATTACAATTCGCCTCAATCACTTGACATTGATTTTTTTTTTTTTTTTATGTTTTGCCCAGTTCTGCACAAATTCATGCTTTGCTCAAAACAAACTGATCCGTTCACCGACAATTACATATATATACATATACATATACATATACATATACACAAACCATTCAATGACATATATAAATAAGTTTGTTAGGGCCCAAGCCACGAATGGCAGTGGGCTGAAACGGCTCCTGGTCCTAATTTTAATTACAGTTGTCCACGCTATTATTTATTTATTTTAAAATAAACGTCTGTTTTCGATATTAATACATTAATTTTGCATCATAAATAGTATTATTAAGTATACATGTGATATCATGATGCAACATTGTGAACAGTCGAACTTTTTGTTCTCGAGGCCGACCCCCTCTCTCAGAACAATGAAACGTTTCCTTGATGGGTAATACGCGGCGGCGAGATCAGATGTTATTCTGGTGGAAAACAAAAGGCCGCTTGAACATTTTCACTGATATTATGTTTGTCTACGCCAGATCAATATACTAGAAAACATGTCATAAATAAAACATGTTGTACTTGCTGTTATGGTTTTGTTGTACATGTACAGGGACAGGGTTACACACACACACACACACACACAACACTTCTAATGGTGAGCTCACCCTGACCCACGCATAGAGTGAGCGCCAAATGTGTGTGTCTGCATGCATGCGGTGGACTCGTCTGTCCCTGCAGCCGTCTGGCACCCCTGCCAGTGACCTGGCCGCTGTGGTTGCCAAAATACTGAGAGCATGTGTGTGCGTGCGTGTGTGTGTGTGTGTGTTCTTCCACAACAACATACAACCTATTTCAATTCCATGTAAAAAAAAAAAAAGAAAAAAAAAAGGGATTCAACAATGAACTTCTACACACTCGCTGTCAATCAAAAGTACGCACCCACACAATCAAATAGGATGCTGGGTTATTGCTCATGGTGTATCATGGGTAGAATATTGAGTCATGGTTTGTGTGGGCGGACCATTTATGTACATAGGGAGGTCCAGTAGCCAGAGATTAACACATTTCCTGCAATTTTACACTTATTGCCAAGTACGCTTTTTGTGTTCAGACAAAAAAATAAATAAAATAATCCACATAAGTCAAAAGAAAAGCAAAAAAAACAAAACACCTGACCTGTGGGGGAGAGCAGTTCAGCGAGCACAGAGACAATGATCTAAGGCTCGCTGCATGCATAATACAGGAAACATTATCAGAGTTTCTCACTTTTATATCATCACATTTTACCACCGGAAACTTAATCAAAGCAAAAACTTTAAACTCAAGACTCTTAACTTTAAAAAAAAGGGCACTGCATCAATACAACTCGAATTGAGTGGCATCAATACTGAGAGTTCTTTTTTTTTTTATTATAGTGATCTCAGGGACACTGAGCAATAAACAAATAAAGCAATAAAGTACAGGCTACGTATTGATATCATGATTAGTTCAGGACATTAATCTATGAAGTGTAGGAGGGTGGAGCCAACACAAGCTGTCCAAATATATAGGTTTCCTTTACATTGTACTAAATTTCTGCATTATTTTTCTGCTATTGCCATTCTGTCTTTTAAAAGCACAAATAGCCTCTTTGAATCGGTGATAGCTGCAGAGATCACCACGCACTACATCCAGATTTTACGATCCTGCGATGGCATTCACAAGACTGGCGTAATGTTATGTGTTTACAGTTCACTCTCTTAACATTGTATCAGAGCTGTCAATGCAATAAAACGTTGTCCCCCCCACCACTGCTGCTGCTTCACATTAAGAAGCACTAAAGTGCAGAAACATGATGGTGGCTTTTATTGTGGAAGCAGCCACAGAACGACAAAATGCATTCGTCGATAAGCAGTTAGTGAGTGATTGTCGAACAAAAACCGTCGTCTTCCTGATTGTTCAGGATCAGAAAAAAACTGACAACTCTGATTTTTTTTTTTACATTTGGCTTGGTGCTTGACTCCTAACATCAACTGTGGCACTGATTGCAAAATAAAGACTCACCCAGGGGAGCAGTTGTTGACCAGTGTCACTCGGAGTCCCAAGGGTTCAGACAAAGGAGACCAGACAAAATCAGCAAGGAACAGACAGAAAGGGAATTGGAAAGAACTGAATTGAAGTGGCCATGCACAGAAGCAAACCTGAGAACAAGGCCTTCTTCTTCTTCTTTTGGCTTTTAATGGCGGTTGGCAACCAGCTTTTAGGTGCATTTACAGCCCCCTACTGGACTGGAGGGTGGATCATGAGAAGGTCAGAACGAGATAATACAAAAGAAAAGACTGAGAACAAGTGGAACTCTGGAGACTGTATCAGGGGTTTACTGGGGGCCATGAACAGGGACAGGAAGTGGGCGGAACCATGTGCACCATGTGGCTACAGGTGGTGAAACAGGACGCACAACATGAGTGAATTGAAGTGCAATGCCAATCAAATCAGTTACTGCAAATTAGTCAAAAGCAAGAAATAATTTACTTCCAAATAAAATAAAGAGATATAACTTAAAAATGCAGACAACTTTAAATGTGTTTCAGTCCAACAGATGAATTAAAGGCGCCATATGTAAGAATGTGGCTAAAAACGGTTACTACATTCAAATTCAAAACACCGAGGTCTTTAAGGTTTCGTTTTTCTGACGTAACTGGCAACCCGTGGTTGCTCGGCAGCTGAGACTCTACTGATTGCAATGATTGGTAGACGGCGGTAGGTGGCGCCACAACATGATTTCAAAACATAAACATGATTTGCAGTCTGCAAAAAAAAATTTTTTTAATGCAAATATTTTGGCTGTACTGTTGTTGTTGGTGAGTTCAGTTTGTTAAATGAATATTATTCCTGAGTCTCTGTGACATATTAGGAGGATTTTATGGCCAGTTGATTTAGATTTATTACATAATGCACCTTTAATCCAGGACGGTGATGTCCTGTGTTTGAAGAGCGTTATATAAAATACTTAAATATGTAAATATTCAGTGAAGGGATAAAGTAGTCTATAAATTGAGTTGTGTATACTAGGAATTTGGTAGATACATATAAGTTGATACTTCTGCCTACTCCATTTCAAATGTGACGAGATGTAAATGTATGTAAATGTTGCACATATGTTTGAAATAAAAAAAATCAACAGTGTGATTTCTAATAAATGCAACTGAATTCTGACCCCTCCTTTCCCCAAACACATCAGCTCATGACAGTTAGTGTCTCAGGTAAATAACTGTCATGATGCTACTGTTGCGTATTATTGTATTGCAATATTAAAAAGAACAGTTACAGAGAAAGGGGGGAAAGTAGACCTGCCAGGTTGATGTTACTTTGCCTATAAATATAGATTGTATTGTATCAGCCACCACTAAAACATTAATGTGGATAAATTACAGTAGCTTACTGTGAGCTGACCTTACCCAGAGTCACTCCTTGGAAGTCACTGTTATGCAGTTTATAGTCCTGCATAACCAGACCCATCTCCACAGAGCTGTGTCAGCACTGAAGAATGGTCGGGCTGCTCCCATTATCTTTCAGCTCACAGAAGAAGAGAGAGGGGAAAAAAAAAAAAAAAAGAAAGAAACACTGGCCTGTTTCTATTTCCTTAAATCAATCACAGGCATCGTGTGGTGCTGCCAAGACAAAGGATGCAAAGACGGGCACCCCCTGCAAAGTAAAAGCAGAAGAAACAGAAAAAGGTGTCCTCTGGTTAGAATTGACTTGACCTGGAGCAGGATAGAGCAGGACCTGCAGCATGTATGCCACCGTCTGGCCTGAATACAGAAAAGGAAACCGGGACGAACGCGCGGCACAGAAGTGACAGCGAGGAAAAGAAACTTTAAATATCCGACTCTAACATGACAATTGGTTGGCTGAGGATAAGCATGAATATTAGATTATTTGTTAGCTGTTATATATACTACACCTTTTTGTTATAATGAGATATGAAACTGGATAACGTGTAATCAACGATCGCGGTCATAAAATTACCTGTTACCACAGGGTGGCAGCAGCAGCAAACATTTGCCAAGTGCATGTTTGCTGAAATTTAAGAGGTTCCTTGAATGCATCTTGAAGCTCCCCTGATTTAAAACTGTCGAAATGATCAAATTTACCAGGGTCTTTGAATTCAGCTCTTTAGCTGCTGCTCTTAGCTCAACACACTACAGGTCCCTGCATTACTTACACTAGCTCTCATGCGTTTGAGTTTGTTGTTGTTTGTTTTCTTGGAGTGGAGAATTTCCCTTTGATGCAAATTACCGTACAATACCGTACCTAGAGAATGACAGTGTGAAGAGGTGATGACTGTGTTCCTGTTTCTAAAGTGCCGGGTAGAACCACTCTGACCTTCAACTTCACCGTCCCACTTGGTGGTGGTGACGGTGGTGGAGGACGTGGATGCAGCGAGATAAATGACCTCCAGTCCTCCCTCTGTTTGCTCTCCATGGCTCTACCCATGTTGAGAAGGTCAGAGAGTCAGCTGGAGTGAGAGAGTGAGCGCTCCCCCCCCCCCTCCACTCTCACTGTGTCCCGCATAGGGTGTCCTTTTTTAGTGCACTACAGCAGAACCCTAAGTGCAACCTTTCCTAACCGCGCAGTCCACCACTCAACAACTGAGAGTGCTCAAAGAGTGATTACAGTTATTTTCAACTTGAACTTTTATGTTCTTTGTTGCTGCAGACATGGTAGTTGATGATGTTTAAAATGGCATCACTTACTTCAGTCAGGAGCTTTTCATAACTTCAGATCACCAGTAGGGATGCACACTCAGGGGGGACGGTACAGTCTGTCACCACTGAATCCAACAAATGATACAAATGTCCTCCCAACACAACACCTCCACTGCAGTTATGTGTATTTTTAAAATAACATTTCAGTTAAGAAAGCGTATATGTTATAAAGTTTTACGTAGCTGCCAGTATTCTGCTCTGCTCGTGTTCTACTCTACCCTATTTTCCACTCTCCCACTCTCTCTCTGCCATTTCCACCTTCCTCTTTATTGGTTTATGCATCAGGTTTATGTGGGCAGAGCCATTCTTCTTCATTTGTGTAGTAAGCATCCACTTTAAAACACAAAATGCAAGTGCACTGCTGAAAAAAACAAGATAGTGGCCTCCGTAAAACCAAGGTTGTTGCCTAAAGTATATAAAAGGTTTAGGCCAAGGCTATGAAAGCTGAATGATGTTTATTTTAAAGTAATTATACACTTAGACGAATAGACCCATGACAATGTTACATACTGGACCTTTAAAGGGGTCATATTATACCCTATTTCTCCAAGTTAAACGTGTTCCCTGGTGTCCTAATGAACATGTCTGTGACATGATTTGGTCAAAATACCATAAGGATGAAGCACCACAGCAGTTCAATCCCCCTGCCAAAACAGCCCTGTTCATAATGCTCTGTTAAGCAGTATCTCTTTAGGTCCACCTTAAAGGTCCACCTTAAAAAAATGTAAAACAAAACGGGACAGGATATGAAATCAGCCACAGAGGCTACTAACAGCAGTTAGCAGGAAAAGTGATAATTTGCAGGCTCTAGCAGGCACATTGCCGTCATATATAACATGTATCCACAGAAAAAACCTCTGAGGCTGGAAATTTGTGTAGAACTCTGTGCTGCACTGTGGAGCCAAGAATATAACTTTTCGCGGACTTGCGGTTTTCGGATACTGTTGCCCTCGCCAGCACTTCCAGGAATTAAGCGCATTGTGACGTCCAAATGAGTGCGGAAGTCAACATTGCGTGTTTTATCGCCTGTATTTAGACTGAGGAGGACCACAAAAACATGAGTGAGTCGTCTTTTTTCACACTGATAGGGCCTCCAGAATCGCAAATATAAGGATTTAAATGATTAAAAGGTTGATTTTGCAAAATATGTCCCCTTTAAGACATTGCTTGGACGGTCAGCGTTAAAGCATAACGATCGGTTTCGCAAATAAATGAAACTATTGAATGCTTCAGAGTTTAAAATCTTTGTTTCCAGTGAGACATTTTAGCAAACGAGGTCACGCGTCAACACACGAGCGTCATGACTTTTGTTACAGCGACGAATCCCCGAGGTGTCACCCGAGGACGGCTCCTGTCAGAGGTGAAGCGATCAGTTGCGCGCGTCTTTCGTAAACAATGGCGGTTACAACCATCGGCACACCGATGTCAGTGGATTAGAGGAGTTCCATTGTATCAGGACCTCTTAAAATTTAGTGTTGACTGTGCGGCATCAACAACCTTGAATTATCTGTCAGGATAAAAGCAGCACCAAGGTGACTTGTAGCAACTATTATCAGATTGGTCTGCGCTTTTTCTTCAGCAAAGCGTGAAAGTGAAACGACCTAATGAATTCTCCAAGTCCCTCAGTGCTAAAAGGGAAAAAAAAAAAAAAACTCACAATGCTCACAGCCCTGCCTCCACATTAAACACCACCGAGGAGGAGAGGAGGGAAAAATGTTGTGTAGAAATATGTGGATGACAATTAATATAAAAAAGCATCCTGCTTCATGCATATTAAATGATCTACAATATATATGGATGTTTTAGTGGATGAACTACGGCATAAACGGCTATATTAGCAGTCTCATCGGGGGCACCAACGCTAATGCTTGATACTTATTTGACTCAAATCTGCCCCTAAATGGCTGTTGTGGTACACAGTTTACAGTGTATTTAATATGTTCTCATTCGTGCCTCAGAAAAGTCGCATTTCTCCAAAGAATAATCAAAAAAACCAGGCAAAATAGTCTCTGATCGTTCTGCACTATATGGCTCCATGTCTTCCTATCGCTTCTTATGTTTGCAGGTCAGCCTTTTTCCCCCTTCTGCTTCTTCCCAGGCCCAGTGTTCCAAGTCAGCATCCATGGGGTTTGTTTATATCTTCATTTGTTTGCTTGTTTGTTTGTGCATGCACTCTGCTCTGCAGCTGAGCTAACAAGGCGCCATTTTTTGCACCGGGTTTTTGCTTCGTACCATCCAATTAAAGCGTGTGATCAGCCAGAACGCTTTAATGATGGTTGTGGTGCCGGAGCTGACCGGCTTACAGCGAGATAGAGAGGCAAAGAGAGATGGCGTGCTGTGAGGTGGTGACTGCAGCATACCAGTGTTGTGGCTCAGTGGCTCCACTGCAGACAGCAGACAGGGTAAAATTATCCTCCCTCTCTTATTTTTTTGTCAGGAGAAAGGGGGAAAGACCAAGCGAGCTGTGGGAGCCGTCTGTAAACGATCAGTCTTACAGTCAGTTGTTTGTTTTGTTGTGCTTAAGATTGTACTTAAGGTTAATGAACAGTCGCTGCACAACCCTTATTAAGACAACAGTATATATGTATCTATATAGAAACAGTGCTACGTGTAACTACAATGCATTGCCATTTAACTGGAATCCAACATTCAGATCTTCTTTTTTCGTGTAGTAAACTTCCACTTAAAAGAAGAAAACACAAGCTGGTTCGTCCATTCAGACTGCTGTAGTAACTGCTGGAGCTCAGCAAAAAAAAAAAATGGTGGCCTTCGTTAAGCCAGGCATAAAAGGCTTATTCTAAGGCAGATAAAAAAAACAACAATTTATTTCTGCAAGTTTCAAAGCAATTATGGAAACTTATTCGTGAGAAGTTAATTACATTTGCTGATACACCCCTGGTAAATGTTACACACTGGACCTTTGAATCAAGATTTTTTTATCGCATGTATTGAATTTGTATTTGCGCCTCAGTTCGTCAACGTTTTGATTTTTTAATGATGTGAAGTACATAGAAATGCGAAATTTAATTTGCCAAATGGAAGCAACATAAAATTATCTGATGTCCAGTCCAATGTTAAGGCTTTAAACACAAAAAGACGGACTAAAATGCTCAACTCCATGGGGTTGAATCAAGGAGGATCAACATATATACTCAGAAAAACGTACTTGGCGACGTGGTTCTTGGGCGACAGGACTGCGACGCAAGACAGACAAAAACTAACTGACACAAGACAAGGGAAACGAGGACGATTTATACCTGAGGTCAGGGAACACAGGTGAAAGTAGTAATAACATTCTTACATATGGCACATTTAAAACTTAAATGTCTGCAGATCTATGTTTGAATTCTATAACTCAGACCATTAAAGGCTCAACAGACTTTTCAAACTGTCCTTGAATGATGGAGATTGTAGTGCAGTCATTCTGGGATCACATTCACTTACTGTGTACCTCACATCCTAATTACTACCATTTTAAAAGGGGCTTTTAAAATGGTTAAGGGTTATGGTTAGGCATTTAGTTATGACAGTTCAGGTTCGAGTAAGGGGAGTTCGGGCTAGGGGAATGCATTGTGTCTATCAGTGTCCTCTCTAAAGACACTGTACAAGAATGTGTGTGTGTGTGTGTGTGTAGCATCCGACCCTTGGCTCTCAGCAGAGGCCAGCGTCTGTTGTGGAGCCCTCTAATGGACGCCCAGCTGGAGTCGGGCACACGCAAGGGCAGCCAAGGTCACTGCCACTGCCTCTAAGGACCCCATCATTTGGCAAAGCTCTGCAGGCTGCAGTCTGCTCTGTGTGTGTCTCTGTGTGTGCATTTGCTTTTGCCTTTGTGTGTTATTATTTTTTGCCATGTATTCAAGGATGTGTTACACACCTTGAAATTAAAGGTGCCATATGCAAGAATGTGGCCAAAAAAACGGTTACTACATTCAAATTCAAAATACAGAGGTCTTTTAGGTTTTGTTTTCTGACATAACTGGCAACCCGTGGTTGCTCTGCAGCTGAGACTCTACTGACTGCAATGATTGGTAGATGGCGGTAGGTGGCACTGCATGCCAAAACATGATTTCAAAACATAAACATGATTTGCAGTCTGCAAAATATTATTTTTAATGCAAATATTTTGGCTGTACTGTTGTTGATGGTGAGTTCAGTTTGTTATATGAACATTATTCCTGAGTCTCTGTGACATATTAGGAGGATTTTATGGCCAGTTGCTTTAGATTTATTACATAATGCACCTTTAAGGAACACATTGTGGACCAAAGACCACACACTGGTCTATAAATGAAACTACGCTACTCATATTAAAGCAATTGTCAATCACAAGACCGGTTGTTGCTTTTAAAGTTGTCTTTCCTATAGAAGATGAGGCTACTCTATATGATTTATTTAATCTTTCAATCAAACTTTGTGCATTATCTATGTATCCCTGTCTCCTGCCGCTGGTTTGATGTGTGGAGTCAGCACAGTATTGTTCTCTCCAGCACTGTGGGGAAAGTTACAGACAGACGTACAGTAAGAGTGTGTGAGACAGACGTGTGTGTGTGTGTGTCTTGTGTGGTCCGCAGTTTTGATCTTCCATGCAAGCTGCAGGACTTGAAGTGCAGGGCATCAAACGGAATGTTACAACTGGTCAAGGTTCTTCCCGAGGAATCAAACATGTCATTTAAAAAAAGACATACTGCTGTTTTGATTTGTGTGTGAAGCCTAGTTGAAAGCATTTTGGTTCCAGGCTTTGTGTTTCGAAGTCTAACGCACAAAAAAAAAAAAAAAAAAAAGAAATCCAGTTGCAACAACTGACAAGAAAAAGCCACTTTTAAGAGAATAACAGCGAGACTTCTCTTATTGTTATTTGTGGTGCTTACAGGAATCTAACAATGAATCAAATCCCTCATGTCGCATTCCCAGAAAACCCTTTATGTAACACAATCCACCAATAATCTGTCATTGATTTGTAAAAAGAAAAAAAAAAAACTACCTACAACGTATCTTGTATTTTTGGAATTGATTAAACACTTTCCGACAAAGTTTACGAAGAATTTGTCTCCACTTTTAAAAAAAACACAATCAAGAAAATGCTCTACACATGCATTAACCTGGATTTCTCATTCCAGATGTGTACAAAGGTGTGGTTACACATTATTTGGTCAGAAAACTTTATGACCTTCAAATATTTTTGACCTCCCTTTGAGCCTGTAAGTGCACCATCTGTCTCCTCCTGTGTCTCCCAGCCACCGCTGCACTGCTGCTTCAGCTGTCCACTCGTGTCCTTCTTACATACTTTGACATAAGTGTCCAAATCTGGCTAGCTTTTTATGATCACACAGACAAAAACAAAAAAAACAATTTGTTTTCCAGCTAATGCATTGGAAAGGCAGAGAGGAGAGGTCAGAGGGGGGAAGCGATCAGAACCATGGATTTCGCTTGGTCAGAGGTTGAAAACGATGTGAGCCAGAGCGGGGGCGAGCTGTTCAATGTCACCGTCGAGCTGAAATGACCACACGACTGTGACAAAAAGGCCTTTTGTTTTGTGCAATAACTTCACAACGGCTCCACCTCCCTGATAAATAGGCAAACTAGAAAAGCACTCGGAGAGCGCAGGCCTCCGCCCAGGCGGCTTCGGTGCCTACAAAATACACCCTGCCGGATCACGGCCAAAATTGAATCACTTGTTCCTGGTCCCATTGCGGACATTTCCTGAAAATTTCATCCAAATCCATCATATATCTGTATACATATACCTCCTTGGTGGAGGTCAACAATCATTTAAACCTGATCTGATAGACAATTTGCATGAACCACATCAATCACAGACAAAGAATCAACTCGCTTTAACAAGACCAGACAATGAATTATGAGCGAAAAGGTAACATATATCACACGAGGCACGGCTTGCCCACCTCCATAATCCATAATCACTGGAAAACAATGCCGCTTGGCCTGTTTCAGCGGTGATGTCCTGCTGAACAAGCCCTGGCAAAATGTATATGAGCTCATTCCGGACAGCACGGTTGTGGTTTTTTAACCGACGCCTCTGGGCTGTTTGATTGAATCCCTTAATCTGCATTTTTTTGGACTGTGGGAGCAAACTGGAGAACCGGGAGAAAACCCAAGCACACAATACAAACTCTGACTTTTTCTATTGCTAACCACTACACCACCCGTGTGGCCCCATTAGTGTCACGTTCCCTCAAAAACACACGTCCTTCTCCAAGCTGCACATCAACGGTGCCGTGGAGTTTCCATTGTTCACACAGCACAAAAGCCCCAACATGGAACTGCTCCATCTCCCATCACCCAATGCATTATTATTATTATTATAGCAGGGTGGAACACAAACTCCATAGCACAGCATAAATTATAAATCCCAGGCCCTGCCTCTCCCTGCAGGCCCCCATCCACGTACCTGCATTTAATTCCCCTAACATTGATCAAATAATCAGTAGATCAACTTATACAATACAATAACTGCAAGATGGTATCGTTTAACAAAAGGGATGAGCGACAACATAATGCACATCGCACGTCAATCATGTTTTATTTGATTTTTTGTTTACATGAAGTGCAAATTGCGCCTTAAATAACCACATGTGCAGCCCACACATCTGTTCTATATGTGCTTGAAATCTATGTGAACATATGTGCCTGGCACGTGTAACAGTGAATATATCAGACTGCGTATTTGTGTGCGATAAGTGATTCGCTTTAGCCCCGATCATGAGTTGTACACATGGTGTGCAAGAAGATTCTATTATTTTAGAATTATATGATTGACATTGTTGAGCACAAATGCTGTGTCTGTAATCAAGTTTGGTATGACGATGGCCTTTTGCAAAAAAAAAACAACTAAAAATTGGGCAAACACTGTTAAAAGAGGCTAATAGACAGCTCGCCAATACTCTCAACACAGTGTAATAGCTACAGACAATGTGCGAGTGTAGCTCAGATGTCATCAACACTGTTTCCAGGGGACACAAAATTTGATGGCATCTTTAACACAACATCAGTTCAATACTTAAGCGGGCCACATTTAACGCGCCGTCATAAAACAACTATCACATCCTCCAGGATAACACAAGGCCAGGACGAACGGTCTCAACGGCGTTTGGTCCCGGCTTTCTGACGCGAGCACATTGCAGCTGGAGCAACTCCAAGACGTGGCCCTTTAAGGACGCATTAATCCATCCATCCATCCATTATCTACCGCTTTATCCTCCCCCAGAGGGTCGTGGGGGGGGGGGGGTGCTGTGATAGGCAGGGTACACCCTGGACAGTTCGCCAGTCCATCGCAGGGCCATTCATTCACACACACTCTCACGCCTACGGTCAATTTAGAGTGACCAATTTACCTAATCCCCATATTGCATGTTTTTGGACTGTGGTAGGAAGCAGGAGAACCCAGAGAAAACCCACGCACACAGAGGGAGAACATGCAAACTCCTTGCAGAAAGGCTCTTGTTCCAAACAGGGAAAGAAGTCACTTGTAGCTCCAAACCCAAGTGCAGCTACACTAACAGGTAACCAAGGGGAACATTTTCTGTTCCGAGTCTCTGATCCCCGAGTTTAAAAACTCCAACAGAAGTTCTGTAAACATTTGAGAAACATTTTTTTTTACCGTCTGATCGCAGTTTTTGTTTGGATTTGGTGCAGTGTTATTTTTATTTTTTTATCAAATGCAGCATTTCTTGCAGCTCTTATTCACACAACCGGCTGACCTCTTCTCCCCCGTTGCCGCGAAGGCTCACAGACGAAGGTCAACACGATTTCTCTGAAAGATGTTTATTCTACCATCAAATACACACTATAAGAATACGGTGTCATTAAACTTGAACTGTGTGTGTTTGTGTTGCGTGTATATATATATATATCCTACTTCTCTCAGCCTTAAAAACGGCGATGGGAGAACATATACCATTTATACTGTTGTGATGTAGTGTAAACACACACACAAGTGCTGTCCATTCATCAAAGGAAATTCAAGTATGTCTTGTTAACGCGCGACGGTGACATCATTTCTTGTTATCAGCAGAATCCAGATCTAATTCTGTACACACGATCCCATGGTAGACTGAATCTAGCATCTGGGTGTGTTTTTTTTTCTGTCACCATCAGCACTCTCTCTCTCTCTCTCTCTCTCCGGCAGCCCGTGGGCTTTGAGACGTTCCTGTGTCGTCTTTGGGTTTTTCCGCTGGAGCACGAATGCACAGAGCAAATTCCATCACTGGTGCACATTGAAAATGGTGCTATACAAATAACTGTTTTGGGAGCAGGTGGGAGGACTATGTGTGTGTGTGTGTGTGTGTGTGTGTGTGTGTGTGTGTGTGTTGCCAGCTCACTTTCACTGTCAAGTATATTTTTTATAAATATCCATCCAAATAAAGGTACACTTTCTGTGTGAATGGATTTGACTGTGTTCATGTGTGTGTGTGTGTGTGAGAAAAGTCAACATCATCTTTTAAGCCTGTTTGATGCTGATCTTTCTCCCTCTGATCCGCAGTACACACCGAGCACGGCCGCTGACTGTGAGAGTAAATGCCAGGCTCACGTTCCCACTGCCCTTCAACAAACCCCTGTAGGGACTTCAGTGTCGAGGCCTGTGACATATACGGCTCATTCTTGATCACGTATATTTACTTACTTATGTCTTTAATACTTACAATTTCGTTTTATTGGAAACTTTAAACCATGGATCTTTTAATTCTGCTCTAAGCTTTAACCCTCTAACACAGAAGCCTCAAAATGAACGATCGGTATTAAAGAGTTAAAGGGGACATATTATGCAAAATTAACTTTTTAATCATTTAAACCCTTATATTTGGGACTCTGGAGGTCCTATCAGTCGGCAAAGTGTAAAAAAAAGATGACTCACTCATGTTTTTGTGATCCTCCTCAGTCTAAGTACAGGAGAAAAAACGCACGATGTTGACTTCCTCCTTGGGACGTCACAATGCGTTAAATTCCTGGAATTGTTGTCTCGCGGAGCTCCACTTTGTCCGTAAATCACGTAAACCAGAAAAGTCCGGTCCGCAAAAAGTTCTATTCTTGGCTCCACAGTGCAGCACAGAGTTCTACACAAACTTCCAGCCTCAGACGATTTATCTGTCCAGTGGATACATGTTATATATGATGCCAATGTGCCTGCTAGAGCCTGCAAACGATCACTTTTCCAAATCCTTACTGCTGTTAGCTCCCAGTAGCCTCTGTGGCTGATGTCATTTCCTGTCCCTTAAGTTTTTGTTTTACTTTTTTTTAAGGTGGACCTAAAGAGATACTACTGAACAGAGCGTTCTGAACAGGGCTGTTTTGGCAGGGTGATTGAACTGCTGTGGTGCTTCATGCTTATGGTAATTTGACCAAAGCATGTCACAGACATGTTTATTAGGACACCAGGGAACTAGTTTAACTTAGAGAAATAGGGTATAATATGAGCCCTTTAAAGGTGTGAAATCCAAATATTCTACAGTGTGCACAGGAATTAAGTCAAAAACATTGTATATTGTGAAATATAAAAATTAAATAGCAGTAAATAGGAACATGAATCAAATAATAGAAGAAATGTTGATTTACTTAATATTCATTCATTTGTTTATTAAACTGTGATTACTTTCCCCAGCGGCGTTGCTTGTTACGGTTTGACAACCAAACATAGCAGCAGAGTAAGAGAATATATTATCTTTTTTTTTTTATGAATTCAGGTTAATATGAAACTTATAACGATGATTACAGGGCGAATGATCACAAAGTCCAACAGGTGAGCAGCAGTGAGCGGTTATGCAAAAAAACCCAGGTCTACAGTTCAGAGAAAAAAAGCCCTGTCAGGGGTCCAGTACAGAGGAGTGGTAATGAGAGCTGGCTGACTGTGCCAGGAACAGACGATCGGGTGCATGATCCTAAAGTCCGACAAAAACACACAGTGACTCACATCGAGTCCGACAAGCAGGTAACAGAACTTTTACGGTAGCTTTCACTGAGACAGAGGAGAATCGGCCATGATGGAGAATAACAATCTGGCAGGGTCCTAATTAATGAAACCGGTCCTTATGTACAGCAGGAGGCGGTGGTGTTGATTGGGAGACACGGGAGTGTTGATGATTTGACGAGAGGAAGGGGAAACCAGAAGCCACGCCCCCATGCAGAGACAATAACAGGGCAGAATAAAACCAGGAAGTAGGATTCGGGTGGAAAAGAAGTCAGGAATTGTTGGATTCATTATCCCAGTAGCGATGTATACAAGGGGTCTCAAGCTCAAATGAGCTGAGGGGCTAGTCTAGAGGAAAAATATGAGTTAAAATAGAAATTAACACAATATTCCATCATCCATGATGATACGTCATAGAGATTTCATCATAACATCATACTCATCATCATACTCCCTGAAGAGGGTTTAAGAGACAAGAATAAATCATGTTCAGCGGGAAAAAACATATACAAGCTCATATACATTCTTTACCGTTAGCCGGTTCAAACCTCCGTCTCTCGACTTAATCATTTCATCCATGCACACACAGGGGTTGTGACCAGACACACGTTTAACATTCTCGTCAGCGCTCGTCTCGTTGCGGTTTCGTCGCTGGCCTCGATATCAGGTTTCTATTCATGAGATTGAGTGAATTGTATCACACTGTTCTGTTCTGTTCTGTTCTGTGCCAGGGACCGAATAAGCTGTTATTGTGTATGTGTGTGTGTGTGTGTGTGTGTGTTACATATAGAAAAGAAATACTTCATTCCGATCGCAAGAAACTAAATCTTACTTTTCAAAAATCAATTATGTACCCATATTAAGCTTCACTTGTCTTCTTATTTTTATGTCCTTTATTGTGGCAGAGTGTTTGGTGCCGTTCTAAATAGCATTGTCATTGATATGAATGTAAAGTATCATTCTTTAACAGAATACATGTGTCTACCTTTTCTGGTTTGTGCTCAGGTATAATTTAAGACAATCGAATCGAAAAGCCAAAGAGTAAAAACGGGTTTTAAGATACTATACGTTTGAATTTTAATTCAATTTAATTTGATAATTTAGATAATACAGTGCATGCAACTAAACAGAGGTTGTGAAACATTTCATTTTTCTATGGTGTAATGAAACTGATACCGTCGCTATTTTAGATACCGTGCTATATATAGTCCAATAACTACCAAGTAACCTATAATAGATCCACACACAGACTTTAAATAACTGTTCACACATTCAGCTCTATGATATCTATGAAAAAACGTATTAACCCTTTAAAGTACTACTCAACCATTTGGTAGACCACACTTTAAGTCACTATATCTTATTGAAAAATGCATCAAGCTGAACTCACTAAAACTTAATGTGACTTCTGAATGTTGTACTTTATGAATTATGCAAACAAGGTTTATTATGAACAGACGTCTCAACCGTTTGGTAGAGGCCCTTATCTGAAATATTGAAGGGTCCAATTAAAAAAAAATAAAAATAAAAAAAATATTGTTTTTTGTTATTGTCATTATAAGTAAATAGTATAAAATAATAAAAAATGCAAATCAATCATTTTTCTTTTGCTTTGTCCTTGGTGTGTACCTTAAAGAGTTAAAATATTGAATATTGGGAACATGGATTGTATTTTTCTGGGTTTTCTGTTGTCATATCTGTGACCACACCATGCTCATGAAAGTAATTGCCTTTAATGAAGGAACTGAAATTATACAATGACGTTTTTTTTTTATTTTGACCTCCTGACATGCAACTTTTTATAATGAATGGAAATGATGGCCAGAGCAGAATTACCTTTTATACCTCAGTCGAAACAAAACCTTCTAAACTTGGCTATTTTTTGACAGAAAACCCAGAGTGAAGAGCTAAGGAGCTAACCTACTTCCCTTAGCCCACATAAAAGACTGCTAAAGGATAAATGATTGACTGTATACTTGCCTCGCACTGCAATTAAAGGACATTTTGTCTTTCAGAAGGAGGAACAGTGGCGTTTTTAAGCCAATGTGGGGTTTGTTTCCATGATGTTTTCAAAGCACACAAAAATAATGATTGCCAAACGTAGAGGGTAAAAGACGAACTTCCGTTATCTGACAAACAATGAGCAAAACTGGAAGCTTTATATGATTTAAAAAGGTGGAGGAGTGTGTTATATACTTCAAATGTGTCCCAAACACTGGAAGGAGTCCGAGAGGGGAACATATGAGGAAAGGAAAAAATGATGAGTGAGATGAAAGATAGAAGAAGAAGAAGAAGAAGAGAGGAAGCCTCTAATTCGGTGGCCAGTCAGGCAGGCGTGGAGGAAGGGATTTGAACTGAGCTCTGGTTCGGATCCTTTCCTGTTAGCCTGACACAGCAACAACCCTGCCACCGGCCTAATCCTCCAAATCACCCCTCTGCCATGAGAGCAGAGACAAGCAAGGATTGGAGAGGAGGATTGTGCAGGGAATCCAATGGAAAAGGGGGAGGAGAGGGAACGTGCGGAGGGTGGAAAGGCGAAAGGACAAATGGATGAGTTGAAAGATCGGGGAGACTGACAGCAGAGAAACGGGGGGAGCGATTAAGGACGGAGGGATGAGAGGTGAGCATTGTGTACGGAATGAAGTGGAGGGATGATAAAGGAGAAGCCAGAGAGGCAAACACGAAAGGAATAGAAAAGAGACGAGAGGGGGGAAACAACAGAGAGGGCCAAATTGGCGGCGGAGAGGGGTGGGGTGAAGACAGCGATGGAGAGAATGTGGAGAACAGAGTCAGAGAGTGAGTGAGCGAGGGAGTAAGGACATCAGCAGAGGATGAATGAGAATGGGTGGGGTGTGTGTGTGTGTGGTGGTGGTGGTGGAGGGGGGGTGTGCTTTGAGCTGGTGTTTCAGCTCCATCCAACAGCAGTTTTGCTGGCACTAATGAGTGTGTGTGTGTGTGTGTGTGTGTATGAAGCTGGTTGTTTGCTTGGCACTGCCAAAGCTCCCGTACTCTCCACCACCATCCCATTTTTTTTTTGTTTTGTTTTTTTCTGCCTTGCTGCCTTCCTCTTTCATCCTCTCTTTTTCTCTTCCTTCCTCCCTCCTTTGCTCATTAGTATGATTGAGTACCCCCCCCCCCCCTCCCTCCTCCCTCTTTCGTCTGCTATCTGCCAGGGTCAGGGAACATGCAGAGCATTTCTAAACCCACTGCAACATCCACCCTCCGCTCCCTCTCCTCCCAACACACCCATCTCCCTCTATCTCTCTTCCTGCAAAACATGCACTGCCTCTGGGCACTTCTTGCAGCCAGACTGGCCTCGCTCCCAACATCCACAAAGCTGGATAGTTGTGGCCTTAAGTAACCTCACCTCTCTTGGTCCGTTCACCACCTCCTACGGTGGTGAAAAAAAACAAGGACTCCCAGTTATTGTCTTCTTCTCTCCTCTTCTTGCTCCCTTGCAACCTTCCCTCTTTCCTCCCACAGGCACCCCCCTGAAACCAGGTCCACCACTGATTGCTAAAGAGTGCGAAAGGGCAATCAATAAGGCTTTCCCAGTGTGCATGGAAACTATGGAGCTTACGAGGAGAAGCAGGAGGATCCAAATTGATTGAAGATGGTGTTTTGGTATAGGGAATTTATGCACTGTACACTGGCACAATGGAAAGAGAGGAAGGACGCCAGAGGAGAAGATCCAATGCTATGGTATATACGGTTCACTTGCAGTCATGGACACACTGCCCCTCCCGCTCCCCAAATGAGGGACCTCTTTAAAAATTCATCCAGTCAATAATGACCCTTTGCCCTCCCAGTCTCTCCTAGGAGCTAACATAGCTGCCTCCTCCCACACAGCCTCTCACTTTCTCTTGCCCCATCCACACACACACACAGTGACAGTGTGAGAAAGAGGGGTTCTATTCACATCCCAAAAAACCTCATCCCTATACCGTGTGACTTTTTAAATATAAACAAATGCCTCGTTCTATTCAAGCCACTGTTAAATAACGTCATACAATGCTGATTATTCTCTCTCTCTCTCTCTCTCTCGCTGCATTTCTCAGAATAGAGGTGTTGAGATCTCGTGTCTCCCAATGAGATTCCTGTGGCGCACACAGGAAGCGATTTG
This sequence comes from Microchirus variegatus, assembly GCF_963457635.1. NCBI lineage: Eukaryota > Metazoa > Chordata > Actinopteri > Pleuronectiformes > Soleidae > Microchirus > Microchirus variegatus. The sequence goes on along the minus strand of NC_139822.1, from coordinate 13,657,192 downwards.
GCACGAAAACAGGAACGGCGACACAACATTGGCGCAACGAAAATTGGCTGCAAACAGGTTGGATTATACACAAACGTGGCCCGAAAAAAGATTCAGAAATGATTTCTAGTGGGTCATTCTGACAACTCCACTGTCTCTGTCAGGGTCTCTGCGGGTTTCAACAAGTCAAATTTAAGACTTTTTAAGACTTTTTAAGACCATAATGAATACAATTTAAGACCCATTTCACATCAATAACGGCGGGCACAGCACACTCGCTAGTGGTGCACAATATATTCTCACAGGTGGCCCACTTTAATTCCGTGTTGTAGTCATGTTATCGCATCCTCAAAAATCTAAGCATTTCAAAGCGAGACTGAAGGTTGAACGTTAATAGATTTTTAAGACCTTTCAAAATTTGACCTTTTAAGAGATTTTAGTCATTTTAAGGACTTAAATTCAAATTATTGGATTTAAGACTTTTTAAGACCCTGCGGATACCCTGCTCTGTATACAAACAAACGCTCCCTCTGTTTTGAGACTATTGATTGAAAGATCCCGGGTGAAGGGCGCAGTTTATCTTATATTGTTTCTTGTTAAAGATGACTAAAAAAGACGCAACATAATGTCAACAAAATATAAAAATTAGCTTATAGCTAACTTTGGGACAGCCATGAAGCTACACAATGTACCTGTTAACTGGAATTTATACTGAAAATCATCAAAATCCTAACCCTAACTACTACTGTGATAATTAAAAATATGGCTTTTCCCCAAACATTTGACCTCGAACACACACACTTTTGTAGCATTGCTTTTTGTTATGCTAGCATGACATGTTAAAATGGTTAAAGGTTAAATGTTTTTTTCCATCCCACCTGTTCTACTGTTATCTCATGATTAACAGTAGTTAGGTATTTTCCAGTTGAACAGACTTTTTGAAGTTGTTCCCTTCAAAGGACAGAGGTAGAGTTACCGTGCGACTTTGCCACTGGCTCAACAAATTAGCAATGCTATCTGGTGGCGAGTCTAGCAAAGATAAGCGTCATGGTACACGGACGATGGGACTCCGATCCAGTCATCCATGTTGTCTGCTCTCCTCTGGGATGGCTCCCATTTATCTGATTACTCAAACCTCGGGATCACACATCTTGGACCGGAGAAAACATTAAAAATGTATTTTTAGGAATCGTGGCGAGGCCCCAAAGTCTGGGCCGAGAGCCAAGCTCTTCCTTCACGGCAGTGTGTCATTAATTTATTTTGTGTTTTTGCCATGTTTAAACTTCATTTGATGGTTATGCTTGATTACTTATCTTGCATTCTCATTGGAACTGCCTGATAAAATGGGCCTTTAATTTACTTAGCAAAAAAGGAGAAACTGAATTAACTGATTTTGGTTTTTTTACACAAATCTCTAAACTATTCACCCAAGAGTAATTTCATCTGTGTGACATCATTGTTGCTTGGTTGTAATAGAGGTTCCAATAGGGGTGTTTGTGTGTACTTTTCAGAATCAAACATCCCGTGTTGACACTGCATCGTATTTCACTTAACTACATCATGGAAAGAATCCTTGCAAGCCCAGTGTGCTCCTATTACAGGGGGTAAGTTTCTGCTTCAGAAAGTGTGATCTGTCTGATTCGTCCATTTAGGTCTCTGCAGAAACATGGTCATGCAAAATGGCGGCCTCTGTACAACAAGGTCCTGGCCTGAAAGGTTCATATATCAGGCTCATTCGAAGGTCGCGAAAAAGGTCACTTAGTAATTACGGGTATCATCAATTTCTACCAATTAACCACCCTATAGCATGTGACACACTGGTCCAAAAAACAAAAGCTTGAATTTTGGGACATATTATGCAAAATCAACTTTTTGACTCCTAGGGAATCAAAGTCTAAATGGAACCTACACACGAATGCTCCGAATGTGTCTTAACATCTCCTGGGAGCAAAAACTCACCAACGAACAGCTATATCAAGACCTGCCACCAGTCTCCGAGAAAATATAGGCAAGAAGATTGAAATTAGCTGCTCATTGCATTAGACATCCTGATATCATAGCCTCCAACCTTCATCGATACCTTAAGAGCCGACACAAACCTTACTGAAGTGAAGGAAATCCAGTCCCTGATGGAAGATAGGGTGGAGTGGAGGAAGCTTTCAAGTTTGGTTCGAGCAGGAGCTCGACCAAAGTAAAGTAAAGTAGGAAATCACTTGGTATGATGAGGTCCTATCATTCGGCAAAGTGTGAAAAAAAGATGACACTTTTTGTGGTACAGGAGATGAAGCATGCGATGTTGACTTCCACAATGTGCTAACTTCGGTATCCGAAAACCATAAAGCTGCGAAGTCCGCGAGAAGTTCTATTCTTGGTACTACAGTGCAGCACAGAGTCCTACACAAACTTCCAGCCTCAGAGGATTTATCTGTCTTTATTTATCTGTGCCTACCAGAGCCTGCAAATGATCACTTTTCCAAATGCTAACTGCTGTTAGCTCCCAGTAGCAGTTGCACAGTCATTCCTGCGCGTTGCATTATTTACATCTATGGTTCTACATCATCTTCCATAAGTCCTGCATCACGGCAGAACCAAAAAGCATATGGGAATGCAGACCGAAAGCCCTTTAATTCACCTTTGGCTTCACCTGTGTCTCTTCCTTTTATTACCCATTACCACCTATTACCACATTTCACGGGTGCAAGAGGACGTCCCCCGATGGCAGTGTTTTCCCTATGCGCTCGCCATGGCACTGTTCCTCCTCTCCATCGCTCCCTCCTTCCTTCCATTCATCCATCATGAGTAGGCTGCTAAATGGAGCACAGCGCCTCGCCTCTGACCCCTTTCAATGAAGCACTGGGTCTTCCCGGGGTGCAACACTCCACTGGTCCTGGCGGGGGGGGGGGGGGAGCGATTTGAAGCGACCTGCTCACATCGATAATGTCCCATAGCATTCAGGGTGCATTAAGCCTGTGAACATCTCCTACATATAAACCCTTCGCTCTCTATAGACATCATTTTACTCTCAGCCCGTTTCATTCTCTTGCTCCATTTCGGTGAACATAACATGAAATGGCAAACATTATTCTCTTGCAATTACTCTAAATTATTGAATTAGATTTTTTAATTGTTCAGCTCAAAGTCAATGTTGGGCCTATTCCACAGTGGTTTACGAGTGATGAGCTCCTTATAATATTCAAATGATGACGGTCCACCTGTGCTTTTCGCGCTGGGTAATCATCTTAAGTGTGCAGACGCGGATTTCATCATGCACTGTATAAAATTAGCATGTTAGCCATGTTGACGTTTACACATCTGTCTGCCTCCGTTGTCAGCAGACTGTAAAATCCCGATCCGTCATCTTACCGTTATTATCGTTCCATTACCCCTGAACCATCCGCGTGTCTCGCCTCTCTTAAATAGCCGACTTCACTCACCCTGTCTAGCACCTGTCCATCCCATCAACATGTCCTCCTCCTTCGCCATTTCTCCTGCCAGCCATCCATCCACTTGTCTTCCTCTGTCCATCAGGTGCATTTTCGTTCCTCCCCTCATGCTTAGTACTTCCACGCTGCCCAATTCATTATTTCATTCCTCAGCCCACTCAGCCCTCTCCATCCATCTACGTTACCCTCCTTCCATTCTTTATTCCATCCATCCATCCTTTCCTATTGTCACTCCGTTTCGCAGCTGTCTGAGAGGTCATTTATGTCCAGTCGATATGACAGTCAAACTCTTCCAATCCTGAGATCAAGTCGCTGAGGTTAAGGAAGAGTGAACCTCATCACAATCGATTCTTCTAAGAATTACATTGGCTCAAACATTTTACACTTATTAACACTCTTTTGAGTGAAATAACATTATTATTGACTTCATGTCCGTGTGCGGTGTTAGTATATGGTTAGTGTAGCTTCATGTTATAGGATAAGCATGTAAGAACAACCTGGCTTTGTCCAAAGTGAACTTACTATAAGACCAAGACCATCAAGAATCATAGCTTGTCAATGGACGCTGTCCATCAGATTGTGAGATCACAAGAATCTATGGATACAAACTAGAGAATTGTCTTCTTCTTCATGATCACAATTATTCATTCTCTACAGATTACTTGTCGCATGACAGTGCAGCAAGTCTCCAACTGGTTTCATGAACATGACAATGAGTTTGGTAAAACCCGCCCCCCCCCTGTGTACTAGAAGGGCAAATTTAACAGCATGAACAACGTGATGCAGCTGGCAAATTTGTGAAAAATACGAAATGAAATCCCGTGAGCACGGAGCAGATTCTGAAAGGAAAGTGTCTGACATACTGCAGGAATCAATGCCATGAAGAAGAGAGGCTGTTTTAAGAGCATAAGCATTGATCGAACTACGTGGCTGCAGTACTCAAAACATAAAATTGAGACATCTTTAAATATATTTAGTTATATCAAGTATATGATATCTAGATAATATTTGATATAAAAGTATTTGGTTTTATTTTTTAGTAGAAGTTTGGGCATTTGGTGCAAATTTGTACATTTACCAGTTATTCATATGTGGTGGTGGTGGTGGGGGGGAACAAACTCTGCTTCGGGCCCCCAAAAAGGCTTGGACCGGCACTGGATAGTACAGCTTTCCTAATAAAGTGCTCAATGAGCATTTGTACCAATCCTCAGCTGCTTTGTTCAGCAGGGAACTGAGCTTTATATAAATCATTCCCTCTGAAGAACAATCAGGCTTCACCCAAACACAATTATTTGACAAACACACAATCACACCATTCTAGAAGCAGCACCTGGAATCTCCTCTAAAAAAATCCCCTGATGCATAGATCAGTGAGAGAAAGCTGAGCAAAGAGTTGGCGTTGTCAGCCTGCACTGAATCCTCCATTGTAATCCCCTGGTTTTTAATCAAGGCATATAATTACTGCCTATAATACAACATTAGTTCTCATACCCTAAATTATGATTGCACAGAGAAATTGTGATTATGTCCTTTTCCGGGGACCTAACCCTTTCACTGCCATGGTCATTACAGCTACTTATAGCTCCCAGCAACAGCATGACATCAGCCCTCAAGTCGGGACATTTTGTACCTTGTTCCACAGGTGTCCAAGACAGTTCTTGACAAATGTGCCTCTGCAGCAGCTCACAGACTGAGAATAGTGGCGGATGAATGTGGCAATCAGTGCTTGGTGGGTATGAAAGAGTCATAGAGGCTGATTGCACTGTGGGAGCTGCAGAGCAGTGCTCCTCAGACTCTCTCCATGCTAGGAATAACAAGCTCCATCGCCCACAGTGTGAAACAACAGACTGCTAATTGGAATCAGCACGCCTCTCCCTGAGCTTATTCTAATATCTGCCGGCTGCCTGGTTCGTGATGTAGGTAAGATATGGGGGTGTTTTGCTGCAGCTGTTGTCCATGTATGACACTTTTTTTTCTCCCTTCAGTGGTGCTTCATGAAAATAAGCCTATCTAACACATCACATAATATGAAATGACCTTAGCGGCTTCATCTCTGAATCACATATCTATGCTTGGATGCCTATGGTTGGCAACAAAGGTTGACTTTTTTTAAGGATGATTTTATTAACCGCTAATGGTAACGAATACTCCGGCGTCCAACCACACTGTCAAGACCGAATCGATTGACTGACTGACTGGGGTGGTTGTTGATCTCATATCAACATCAGGTCGAATGGTTCTTCCACAGCGTGCCCATGTATTGACCTACGTGTTCTCAGAACTAACAAGGGAACACAATTTAACACAACCATGATGCACACAGGAGTAGTAATTGACAAGGAGTACTGCCACAAAGCCAATGTCCATCTTTTTTGGGCAGTTCTTGTATTATAATATATCCTCCACATGTGGGTCAATCTCAGCTGACGATAGGCGGAGTACACCCTGGACAGTTTGCCAGTCCATTCACTCTCACAACCACGCCTAGAGAAAACTCCCGCACACATGGAGAGAACATGCGTCAAAGGCAAGAGTGCTAATCACTACTTTGTATAGTTAATGCATCATGCACTCACATACAGCACACATTTGTGTCAGGTTTAGTGCAAGGAAGTGCAAAAACATCTGTACAGAGGTCATTTCCTCACCTACACTCTTAGAAATAAGGGTTCCAAAAAATGTTCCTCTACAAGGGCTGAGGTTCTACCTGGAACCATTTGATTCTGAAAAACCCTTAACCAAAGAAAGGGTTTTTCAAGGGTTCTTGGTAACACTAATGGTTCGATAGTTTGCTCCAGAGAACCCTTTAAAACCCCTTTCCTGAATAAAGGGTTTTAAAGGGGTTCTTGGTAACACTAAGGGTTCCAGGTGGAACCTTTATAACAGGTTCTACCTGGAACAAAAAAAGGCTTCTCCTATGATGACAAGCTGGAGAACCTTATATGGTTCTACTTAGCACTTTTATTTCTAAGAGTGTACACGTGTGGAAACACTGGACACTAGATTTTTCTACAGTTACAACAGTGCGTGCACAACCACTGGCACTCGTAACCATAACACCATCTCCTGTGAGTGGGGGACATTATCACACAGTTTTGTTTGCAATACAGTATATTTATCACATCAACCAAAGATTTTGTAACGACCGTCCAGCAGAGAGGGAGATACGTGAGATACATCGCTGCCTTGATGCGATACATGCAGTGGATGAAGATGATAAATTACCTGATTATTTGACAATAGTGGGTGTAACCACTATCATCCATATCTCAATAGCTTAACAAGGGTTATCATGTGCTGCTGTGGTGATAATGATTGTCGGGGAGGAAGGGGTGGGGGGGGCTGGTGCTTCTGTTTTGTGATTTCATATCTGTATTTATGAGTGTGTGTGTTGTTTGTTTTTGTGCTCGCACAAGTATGAGTGTGAATCACACTCCAGCTGCCGATGCAGTGTGTGTGTGTGTGTTTATTTGTGGAGTAGAGTGGGACTGCAGCCCCCCCCCCCCCCCCCCTCCCTCCCAACAAGCCATTACAGTCGTATTGATTTCTCATTAAAGTCCTGGTTAAAAATACAGCCTGATGTTGCCTTTGAAGGGGGGGGAAGCAGACAGTGCGTGTGTGTCATCCACCTGCAGGAGTGAAGACGTGAACGCCGCACGTGTTCAGGCCAACACCTACACAACTAAATAAAGAACACACACACACACATACAGACACACACACACGCCTGGCACTGAACTGTGCACACATACCTGTAGGCGCACAAGACAAACATAATGCATTCTCCCGACTGTCAACACACAACACGCACGCATGATGTGCGACGCGTAAACTCACGAGTGCATGTATGCACCCCCACCCACACCCACCTCCACCCACTCCTTTTAATTAAAGCATGCAGTAAGTGTGAAATTAACTCTCTCCTACACCAGGCCTGACAGCTCTGAGTGGGAGGAGGGAGAATCGAACGCCTTTGTCTATGCACATAATTAGAGGGATGGAAGGAGAGAGAGAGAGAGAGAGAGGAGTAAAGGGAGGAAGAAAGAACACCAGCAAGTCCGCCAGAGTAAGAAACAGGCAGCAAGATGGAAAAGATAAAAGAATGAAAGGGTAGAGAGAGGGTTAGAGAGAGGAGGAGAGGAGGGCTCAGAGGATGATAAAGTGAAGAGAGGGAAGATGTGGAAGATAATGCAAGATGGGAACTCAGATCAAGGGAGGGAGAAATTTAGGGAGACAAGGGTTTGGAGGGGATGGAGGGAAGGGGAAAGAAAGAGAGAAAGAAAATAGTGGAGGATGCCAAGGGGTGCTGTAGTCATTACTACCTAAAAAAAAAAAAAACCATGCTCATCCTCTCATGCCTGGGGATAATTTGATGATCCACCACCGCACTGTCTTGCTCTGCAGTGAGAGTGAGAACCACAAGAGAGAAAAAACCACAGAGCAAGACAAGAACAGAGAGAGAGAGAGAGGAGAGAAGGGGAGCGGTAGCAAGTGTAGTGGCGGGGCTTGATAGATTGTACAATTTGGAAAAGAAGAGAGGCAGGGAGTCTTATGAGTTTAAGAATTGATGAAGACAAAATGGGCCGGTGCAGCAGGGGTAATAACTTGTGGGGCTTCATTCTGCTCCTTATGGGCCGTGTCCCGACTCGGCCTGCATCTGATGGAAGTTTCCTCGCCATTCCTTCGTCCGGCCGCGCTACCTCTCTGCAGCTAAAAATGAGAAGAAAAAAAAGGAGGAGCACGGTGCTGTAGTTTAAAAAAAAAAAAAAATGGCTGGCTGCAGGTTATACGGACAAGCACAAAAGCAGTAAGCTGCGGCACTGCGAGCAGCCACCGTGACCGATTTGTCTTCATGACGGGATCTAAAACTTCAGCGCTTCCTCTAAAGTGACACACTCTATACGATACTGATAGGACAAAGGTGACGAGGAAGCAAGTTCAGCAGGAAACGCTTGTTAGTCATTATTGAAATGCTCATTACTTTACGTATCAAGACTTTGACAAAATCAAACCATTACATCCCACTATTGGCCATCTTGTCAAAGCTTGGCGCCCAAACACCTGAAGTTGTTGTCTGAAGTAAGAATTCTCACTCGTCTTTTTCTGACATTTTAACATTATGCCTCTTCAGCTTGTTGTGAAGAGAAATCATACGAGAAAATCATCTCATTGGATGTAAATTAACCCTTTTGGGCAGCTTTTTTCCAGTACTATGTATGTTTAAGAGTGTCTTATATCCTTTTTTCAGCACAACCTATAGGTAATCTGATAATAATAATAAAAAAAATCACCAACTGTATATACACACCTGAGCAAAAAGTGCTCAAAATATTTAAATCGGATGGAATTTGTCCAATTTGGAAATACGTCAGAGTTCAAAGTTCACTTGGCTCTAATTTCGTGACTTCTGCACAATTATTGCTACTTTATATCACGACTAAAAATGCGATGTAAAATGAATCATAACTTTGACTCAACAGCACATAGAAGAAGACGGAAAAAAGCTTATTTTATAAAGCCTGAACATGTGACCTACAAACACCCAAGATGTCCATATAAGGAGTTCTGTATTATTCCCACAGCAAATTACCATAGGTCCACCTGTGGCACAGACATGCTGTTCTTCTTCGGAACGGATCTCAAAGACCAGATGATAAACCACTATTAATCACCACTGTATGCATGTCAGTGCACAGAAATAAGATCGCTGAAAGAACAACGTGATGCTAAACTGAAACAATTGAAGCAGCTTCAGAAGGGTTAGGGTTAAGATGGATGTTTTGAAGGAGGAGATGAAGACAGCTGGTGTAACAGAAGAGGACACGAGGGATAGAGCTGGAGGCAGATGAGCCGCCGTGTCAAGGGAGAAGCCAAAATAATAATAATAATTGTCCATTTATGTCCATGTCATTAAACTAATTCATACAGTACAGTCTGTACCTGTTGTGAAGTGTGTGAACTTCATTTTTAGCCTCGTTTTCACATCAATTTTTCTCCTGATTCCTAAAAAGTCAAACATGTTGTTTACGGATAATAAAACTTGTTAAATCTTTAAATAGAACAAATACTGTAGAATCTGGACTAAAACATTGATTGATAAATAATCATTCATGTAGATTGGACAATGAATCTGCCCAAAACAAAACAAGCAAATTTGAATGGAAATCACTTTAAATGTGTAATTACAAGTATAGCCGCAACATTTTATAGACATTTTTTTTTTCCCTTTCCTTAATTCTTTGACTTTATTATTTTAGCTGTCAACATTTTACACTAATGGCACCAAAAGCTAGCGAGTAATGTTGTGCATTATGAAGGAAACTAAATAACAGGCACCTCTTCGTGACATACAGCGAGTAGAAAAACAGCAGCATCGAGTCGGTTGCCTCACAATGAGCCATGGTCAACACGTCGATTCACACCGAGTCGGCCACTTAAACTGTCTAAAGTGTGAAAGGGACACTGTCAAAGTGTCAGCAGGAAAACTTGGCTCGCTGACGTGACGACAGAACCCGTCTGTCCGACTTCGACACCGATCTCCCCGTCATGTTTACAGCATGCCATCTCTCGCGGGCGTCAACATCCTCCCCCAGTGCTGCCAATACCGTCCTGTCCGTGCCGTCCATCATAACGGCCCCGCGTTGCCCCGCCCCTTTTCCCTTCCATTACTGCACACAAACCCCCAGGCGGCTCCACGGGACCAGACAGCCCGCCTTGGCCCCTGGCTCCGACTATCGATTGGTTCTTACGGTAATGGCCGTCTGTCTCCCTATTGTCTAATTGGCTAAGTGATGGGATTGATCCTCAGATTGTTCACTAAGTTCATTTGCTGCGGCCAACGTCGAGGCCAGCAAGTGGACTGCATCGCGTGTTCAGAGTTGTGCGAGACATTCAGCGTAATGGCTCTGTAATTGATCAGCTGGTGATGGTGGGTGGGGCTGGGTGCATTAGTGCAGGAGGATGTTAAGAGAATGTTGATTAAGGCTCATTATGGACATCATTACGTGATAATCGATCAAGGTGCATGTGTTGCATATATGGCCTGAAGTGTTCTTCTCAGATCAAGCCTTCGATGTAAAGGGCCAATTCCAATTCCTATCTTAACCCTCAAGCTCAACCCTTAATCTTAACTGGCCCTCAAAACCAAGTGTTGAGGGTTATTTTGTCACTTAGAAATGGGACACCCCTTAAATGCAGATACGTCTTCAGACTGCGGGGGGCAGAATAACGCGAAAGCTGCGTCCAGTCAACTCCAAAAAAAGAAGAACACATTTACGTTACGATTATTTATTACGATCTGTTTGTCAGTCAAGTTATTAGGTTGTCAGTTAGTTATAAGATGATACTCATACAAATACCACAACCACGGACATATTCAGCTGACAGTTACCACACACCACGGCTTATTGAAAAGTAAACGATAGCAAACGATCGCTTGTCCGCACCGGCCGGCTATTGACAAAAGATCGTAAAATAATGACGTAAGTAATCCATAATATGGGCCTAAACTAAGATAATACAATGGTTTATCTATTAACAAAGAAAATACTTCATTTGTAGCGTACTCGTTTCGCTTCTTTCGGCGCCATCTTTGTTACGTGAAAACGTGCAATGCATTCTGGGTAGCCCTTGCTCCCAAGGGTGGTCTCAGAAAATCTCAATATTGAGGGCGATACAGCCCTTAAACTCGCCCCTCAACTTAATTTTTCTGAGAATCTGGACGGCACTTGCACTAGCGGGAGCGCGCATTTTTGAGATTGAGGGTTAAGATTGAGGGTTAAGCAAGGAATTGGGATTAAGCCAAAGTCTCCTCTGCAGAACCACCGTCTATTTACTTTGGGTGCAGATCTTAGATCAGTTTTGTTCAGGGAGCTTGAACACAGCAGCGTTGGACGTTATGGCGGGTGCGAAAATAACCGTTCGATGTTTGCACCCAGTTGGTTTGCATCCTCAACTCCATCGAGAAAAAAATAAAAATCTCTTCACGGTCAAGTGTAAACAAGTATTCTCTCGCCTCAGTTACGAGCAGAGCGGCAGAGCTCACTCTTAACTCTTTTAGATTCTATTTACACAAACATTTAAGCAATTCAAGGGGTGCCCACATGGCATCTCATTTTATCTCGAGCCAAAAGAGTGAGCACGGTCTGCCAGCGGCCCCGCAGCCTCCGTGTCCTCTCCCAGTAGTAATAACGCATACTTCATTTCACATCTGAGTCTCACCTTGCTACTCCCACACTCCTCTCATTGCTCGCCTCTCCACTTACACAGAGTGGGCAGAGCGAGGTAGACCGATAGTACGGTGGAGGAGAAGGAGCGAGGGGTTGGAAACGGCGAAACGTGCGCATGAAACCGCCGCAACCCTCCACAGCCCGACACATACAGTCGTTGATTAAACACAGGATTAACACCTCCGAGTGCACACACACACGCAGACAGCCACACACACACACACACAAAGAGAATCAACACCCATCATCGTGTGTGCACACTTGCCAGCAGCTTGTTCAGCCTTCCACTGCCACCACTATGTGTTATCTCCCTCCCATATGTGTACCTCAGGGCCTTACCCTGTCTCTGTAATAGACTGTCTCGCTCAGTGCCACAGAGTCTCTGCACTGTGCTGGAGGGAATATGCATTTGTGTGTGTGTGTGTGTGTGTGTGTGTGTTCGTGTGTGTGTGTGTGGACAGGGTTGAGGCCAAATCTTTCCATGCCTGCCACTCTCCCTAAAAACATAAAACAATTAAATCCAAATTCCTACAACAGCCCACTCTGGTGCATTGGCCCGTAGTAACAGCGACACACACAACAAACACACACAACAGCAGATGTGTGTGTGTTTGTGTGTGTGTGCGTGTGTAGTCACCGCCATTAGCTGTTTCCTTCATCAGCCTCATTATGAGTCATGACTCATCCAGACGATGTGAAACTTGAAATGTGAATGAGCTTCATTCAGATTCAGGTGACTGCTGCAGATCTACAGTATAATTGCCCTCCCGCACACACACACATGCACATCTACATGTCTTTACCACATTGTGGGGACCACGTTTGGGACCAGACATAATGTCCCCACAAGGAAAAATGTCCCCACGAAAAAGGTGTTTTGCCAGGGTGTGGTCCACACAAGCACAGAAAGACAAGAGCACACATACATCTACATGTCTTTATCACATTGTGGGGACCACGTTCGGGACCGGGCATAATGTCCCCACAACGAAAAATGTCCCCATAAGAAAGGTGATTTTCCAGGGGTTGGTCCACACAAGCATAGAAAGACAAGAGCACACACACATCTACATGTCTTTATCACATTGTGGGGACCACGTTCGGGACCGGGCATAATGTCCCCACAAGGAAAAATGTCCCCACAAGAAAGGTGATTTTCCAGGGGTTGGTCCACACAAGCATAGAAAGACAAGAGCACACACACACCTACATGTCTTTATCACATTGTGGGGACCATGTTCGGGACTGGGCAAAAAATGTCCCCATAAGAAAGGTGATTTTCCAGGGGTTGGTCCACACACACACACACACACACACACACACACACACACACACACACACACACACACACACACACACACACACACACACACACACACACACACACACACACAGATGGCAGCCATATTGAAAAGAGTTTAGCGTCCCCTGACCACGTTAATCCACAGGTCGGGATCCGAAAAGACACTGTGTCGCATGTCACTTCACTTTTTGGCCCGTTTCAAATGTTCCGCCTGAAGGGGGGGGGGGGTTAGATTTCCACATGGGAGGAAAGAGGAAGTGCTAAGGAATGGAAGAATGGCGGCGTGGTAAAGGGAAGAAAAAAAAGTGAGATAAGAAAAGAGGTATGGAGAAGAAGAAACTGGAGATTGTGGAAGGCAGAGGAAAGATGAAGCTCGGAGAGGAAAGCGGCGATACGGAGAGATATGTCGTCGTCACGGAGGGGGGAAAAAAAGGTTAATCCGTTTAACGTGCGGCATACGGTGCCCATAAGCTGCACGGCAATGAAGGGATTTTCAGAATCCTGCCCTTTAGGTAACATTGTTTATACGCCGCAGAATTACCCTCTTGAATGCACAATGTGGGGTCACCACTGAGGTCAACCATTTATTAGAGACTGACAGAATTCGACTTTGAGGCACTGGGAATGGACATTGTTTGGCGCGCTGCGAGGAGCACACATATAGCCACAGCACGGATTAAAAGGAAGGTACATGAGTTACTAAGACAAGGAGGGATGATGAGTGTTAATGGTGACCCGCAGTGTGTGTGTGTGTGTCGGTGTGAGACTCCAATTACAGACAGCAACAGGAGTAGCTGCAGAATCTATAGGTCATTACTGTGATACAGAGCGTGGCTGGTCCTTACTTAATGGACACCAGGGTGTCTGGACCATTAGGTTGCTTCTCTACGGCCGTCTGGTCATTTGACGAAACTCCTGTAACACATTATTATGGCCTTGGATGGACGGTGCCTCTGTGTGTGCATGTGTGTGTGTGTGTGTGTGTGTGTGTGTGAAACGTAGGTTAGCGCGCGGTCGATGATAGAATCTGCAAATGGACGCCACCCTTTGCAGCAGGCGGACAAGTCATTTTAGCAGCCTAATGGAATTTTTACAGCGTGGGAATACTGTGTATAGAAGGAGATATCATCTCATGCAATAGGAAGAGTCGTGTGCTGTGATGAATTCTGATATTTCGATTTATTCCCTCACAGTTGCAAGATAAACTTTTTTTTTTTTTCCAGTAGAGGTTAACACAGATGCGATTGTCCAGCGGAAGACTTTACACGGTACTTTTACTTACTCCAGACATGAGACTGCTCGGGTTCCCAGGTACGGACGACGCTCATTGATATAAAGATAAATTTTAGTGCTGTTTACAGCTGGGCGTGCACTCCACTACAAGCGTCTGCCTCTCGCGCTGCTAATTTATGACCACCTTTCGCTTCCAAGTCTGGCTTTTAATAAACGACGCGCGGCGTCGTAAATAACAACGGGATTTACTAAATCATTAGCCATTATCCGCTCTGCATGTGTGCTCACTAAAGGTTTGCCAGGTGAGGTTTATGTGTGTTTATTGACCCCGTGAATTTTTAAAGGAGGGCTTTAGAGAGTGCACTAGATCAATAGCTTTTCTTTATATGTCCCGCACTAAATCATATCACGCTCGGGAGTCACGGTTGCAACTTTTGACAGTGTTGATGATGGACATTATGAGCAATAACAATATGGCAGCCAGAAAAGAAGTCCTTCCCTTACAGCCAATCACCGTTATCATGAAGGGGAATAAATACGCTCGGAATAAACATTGCTCGGATTCAATCAAAAGATAAAAAGAAGAGTTCGGCACAACAACAAGTACCGACCAAAATGTTGTGTGGTGCCGTTTGTTAGCTCAGCTCCCATAACTGCTTAAAAAGGTGGCCAAAAGGCAAGGATTTGGGCTTGGAACTGGTGGGTTGCTGGTTCTGAGCAAGGCACCCAATCCCTCCATTGAACCCCGAGTGCAGATAAGTGCTGCCTACTGCTCCTGTGCCCAGCTTGATCAATGCGGGTGTGTAATAAGGTTGGGTTCAATGCAGAGGAAAAATTACTAATTCTACAAATAGTATTTTGGAAAAATTGGAAAAACAGCACAATTTTTGGCTTCAGTAAACTGCACTTTCACAAAATACAACCCAAAGATGCAGTAAATTTAGATATTTCTCCAAGGATTTCACTCTGTCTCTGTGTCTGTGCCTTCCTTTGTTTTGCAAACCCAGCCTTCCCCCCCCTCCCACTGGATCACTATCACCCCCCACTGAGATGGCACCAAATTTAGGGAAGGCATTATGAACACTCAATTTAGAAGCAATGAACACACGCAACCAAAGCGTTTCACATCGTTACGAAATTCTGAACTGGATACTCTGCTGCAACCTCCTCTCGTCAAATCGCGAGCTGTTCTGTTAAAGGTCCAGTGTGCCCTTTAAGAGGGTTTACATGCAGAAAGTGAATATACGAGGCATAAGTGTGTTTGTATAAGTGCATGATCGGGGGGTGGCTGTGGGTCAGTGGTACGGTAGAGCGGGTCATCTTTCAGCTGGAAGGTCGAGGGTTTCCCAGGACAAGGCACTTAACCCGAAATTGCTCCTGATGGCTGTGACGGCAGCGTTTGTGAATGGGTGTGACAGACGTGTGATAAAAGAGGTGCTGCACATGAATGGGGGAAAACTGTAGTGTAAAGCAGCTTTGAGTGTCCATCAAAAGGAGAAAAGCGCACTATATGTGTTTAATTTCCACTTCTATCTAGGGTTTGCCAAAGCAGATGATCCACAGTTTTGATTTGGCAGAGTTGTTTTTTTTTTTTTACACCACATGCCTCTTCCTGACGCAACCCTACCATTTATCTGGACTTGGGACCGGCACATGGACATGCTCCACCTTGCACAGGGGAACCCCAGCGCTTGACTTGGCAGGGACTAAAACCAGCAACCCTCCGGGTCAATTTAGAGTGTCCAATTAACAATGAGCAATGGGGATTGGGTACCTTGCTTAGGGGTACCCCAGCCCTTAACTTGGCAGGGACTAAAACCAGAAACCCTCCGGTTACGAGCCAAGTTCCCCTTCTGTTTGACCATGGGCTGCCCAAAAATAGTTTTTATAAATACAGCCTTTATATATTTAGGCGAGGGGTTTGGTTTGTGGCCATATTGTGTTGCCATGTTTCTACAGCAGCCGAAGTCGACAACCAAGTAGGGTTTGCTTTTTGTATTTCAAAATGGACGCTCATCACATGAAGGAAACGAATGACAATGACCTCAGGTTACACTATTAACTCATTTAACTGAAACCACACAACACTAATTCGGGGATGTCACCACATTCTACTGAAAGCTTATTCCATCCTGGAATAGAGAAATCCACATGTGTGTTTTGGAATCATTTTTTGGGGAAATCCTAATTCATCACAAACGCAGTTAATCTGGCGATTCACTTCTTGAGAGGAAGCATTTCTGGGGGCACATAGTCTGCGCCTGACATAAACAAAACAGTTGATCCACGCCCCAAACACACAAATCCATGTCCACCGGAAAAAAATGTGCAAAGCGCAGCAGCACACCACTGGCTGATCTCAAGCTCGGTTCCCACAGAAGACCCAGGAATCATCTCCTTAGCAACACGCTGCTTTAAAGAGGTTTCTGAAGAGGGAAGCAGGCTTATAAGAGGCTGTGCATAAAAAATACATTGGGCTTGAGATAAAGAGAGGAGGAGAAGAAGAATATTCATCCCCTCCCTCTATGCCACTGCCACTGCCACAAGGCGGAGGAGGATGGTGAAAGCAGTAAGCCATGAGAAACACGACCATTGCCATCCGTTGCCTAATTGCCATGATGCCGGCACGACAACACTATTTGCATATAGGAAAGACGGCAAACAGCTGAATGATATTTTATTTAAATCCGTCTCCTCTGTGGCTGCATCAATGAAAAAAGGTGCACACACTGCCTTCCCTATTACAGCGCCACAAAAGTACACCTGACCTCCATTTTTGGGTCCTATTTGCATCTTGTTGACACGTTGCACATAGAAACACTGCTTCCTGCCTTTTCCCCCCCGCCGCAGAGAACAGTTTTAGCGCAAACCCCCCGTCAGCCCTTTGCACTGCCAATTTCCAGTATCAACCAGATTTGAATAATCATTCTATTAAGCTGTCAGGTCCCCAAATCCCTTCGCTTGTTTGGGAGGTTGAGATATTTCCAGACCTGTAAACAAGAAAATATGATTCCAATTTAAAAATAGCTTGGCTTGAAATTTGCGCTGCTCTGATGCCGTACAGTAAATTTGCATCACATTATAACTGTGTCACTTGTGATACTGTAGACAATACCTCAGTCCGGAGATGCAAAAGTGCAACAGAGATCATAAAGAGGTGAGGCCTCATGGTATCGGTCACAGAGGGGTTGGCAGTGGGACTGGATTTACATTGAAATGAGTGAAGAATAAATAACTTGATGTACTCTAGTGTATATATATTCATTCATTCATTCATTCATTGTGTACCCATTAATCCTCCACATGAGGAAGGGAGCTGGAGCCAATCCCAGCTGCCAGGGGGTGAAAGGCTGGGTGCACCCTGGACAGGTCGCCAGTCCAATGCAGGGGGAAAACACAAAAGGAAACATTTCACCATTCATTTAGACAAACAAAAGGGAAAGGACGTGGAATTAATCTGCCTCGCTTTATTATATTTTATAGAGGTTAATGCAATTATGTTAATATCACCTTACAGGGTTTACAGGGGATATACAGCCTGTGGCCAGAACACACTACAGCGGACTTGAATCCATCTGTAAGAATCAGGGAGTAAACGCTGAAATGTGTGACTCAAAAGGCAGACGCTTAATCCAAGTAATGATTGCGTAAATGGGTAATCAGTCCAAAAGCAGAGGTGCAAAATCTTGAGGTGAAAGACATTAAAAAAAGGTCTGAATGGGCTGCACAGAGGATCTAGCAACAGGGTGAGACAATGAAGCGCCAACGGCTGACATCAGACAATCCCATGATGCACCATTTGCAATCAAAACAACACCGTTTTGGCAGGAAGCCATATATGAGGCAATGTACTCTATATATACCAGGCCATATGTCAGCCAGCTGTATTTATTTTTAAAACAAACTGAAGACAGTGGATAGATTCGGTGT
The DNA here is from genome assembly GCF_963457635.1 of Microchirus variegatus. NCBI lineage: Eukaryota > Metazoa > Chordata > Actinopteri > Pleuronectiformes > Soleidae > Microchirus > Microchirus variegatus. The sequence goes on along the minus strand of NC_139822.1, from coordinate 13,639,076 downwards.
CCCAGGATGCCAAAACAGTTGGGAATAAGCAAAGTAGAGGTCAGTTTATCGGATTCCCAAAGGGATCGTCATAAAACACCCTCGCTTACTTTAATATCTTGTTATTTTACATGCTCTGGAGGTAAGTCCTCTCTTAGTTGTTTCCTTACTACGGCACCAGCGCAAAACCAACTTGGTGGTGTAAACAAAGTGAGTCACGTGATGTTCCGCCGATCTACTGTGCAAAGGTGATCAAGTAGAAGTGAAAACACCGGAAACCTGAAAAAAATAGGACCCAAATGCAAGGCTGAGTCTATTTTCTTTTTCTTTGTTTCTCCATTGAAAAGACTAAAATATGAAGGGCAAAGTGGATAAGGGTCATGTTATAAAAGTAAATCCAAAAATACCTGTGGAACACAAGGAGCAGGAAAGTGAACAGATGAAGCAACAAAGACACTGGGGAGCGCAGAGATGAAATACACCCGAGAGGAAGGGACACGGGTGAATCACAGGAGGGTGAGGCAGACAATGTCAGTGGAGGGAAAATAGGACAAACACAGGAAGTAAAAGGTGCACATTCAGAAGAAGCTACAAAATAAAAAACCCCAAAGAACTCAAAGTAAAGTACGTCCAAACCTTGTGGAAAGTACATAAACAAGAAAGTCCACCACCATAATAAACCAGGAAATGAGAAAATGCACGTCGCGTCTGAGACGTGACAGAATACATACATCACCATGTTAAAGCTCGCGACGAAACAGCTGCTTCCTGTTACTTTAGCTGTTTGCGAGTTCTCCAGAGAGTCCAGAAGCTGCGCGGACCGGTGAGTGTGGCAAAACTTGTCCGAGTCATCCATCATCGGCGGGGAGAGACTCCCCACCTCTGGTGGCACAGCTGTTTGGGCAGTGACACCCGTGTGCCGACAGCGGCCCTTACATCTGCTGCTAGGTTGGTGTTGACAGGGTCATCTGTGGCTTTGTGGTGCACAACAGCCAAGTACGGTGGGAACGGTCTCTAACAGATGGACGGAGAGACACGAAACACACAGGGTCAGAGGGGCTGGAGGTGATATTTTGAGAGGAAATGAGTTTGGGATTGAAGTTGATTTCATATCAGCCTGTAGCTTTACTTCTCTGAAAGGGGGGGAAAAAGGGCCAGCTGTAAACTACTACTTACTGACTGTAAGTACTTGAAAGGCATGTTTCCTTTCCTGATTGAATTCCCCTTAAGTAGAGGACAATTTAATGAGTGAAAATTGAATGTATTCCAAGTGAGCGAGGTAGACCGTTAAAGGGCCAGTGTGCAACATGGAGGAGGATTTACGTTTGCATTTATGTTTGCATGTATCATTTTGGTCGATGCCTTGTGTTACGAAGGCTGCCATGTTTCAGATACAGCAGCCCAAGTGGACATGCATTTAGTGTATGTCTCAACCTGGTGCTTTTTGTGACATCACCAGACTGCCAGCCACTGATTGGTCACAGAGTGCCGTCACTGGCATGAGTCATGAGCGCGACTTCCGACAATCGAACCGAACCGTAGACCAGTTAAAAAGACTTAAAAATCCTTGAAAGTGTGCATTAATCTCCAACATTTGGCATGGGCATTTCAAAAATCTCAATATATGTATCGACATATGTGTATTTAGCTGTGCTCTGGTCATGCAGGAAGTACTCTGAATTTGTAACTGATTCTAATGATTCAGTATATACTCTAAGAAATAAAGGTTCCAAAAGGGTCCTTCTACAAGGGCTGAGGTTCTACCTGGAACCATTTGCTTGTGAAAAACCCTTTTTTCGAAGATAGGGTTATTCAAGGGTTCTTGGTAACACTAATGGTTCCATTAAGAACCATTTTGATCGAGAGAATCCTTTAAAAACCCCTTTCCTGGTTTTAAAAGGGTTCTTGGTGGAACCCTCCAAAAGGGTTTTATTTCTAAGAGTGTAGTGCTTGAACTGTATAATGGAAAAGTGGCATTATTCCATATAAACCTGATGTATACACTCATGAAGGAAAAGGGTAATGGACGAAACCAATATAAATCTACCTGGCTCCATGTTTGGCCAGGAATATTATGTGGTGATGACATTTATAGATGATATTACATGTTTGTATACTCATATAGTGAGTGAAAGGTCTACAGCCTTGGATATTTCATAACACTTAGTTATTTTTCATATATACATGATTAGGACAGTCGTATGAATATAATATTCATTAAAAGGAATAAAGTAACAATCGGACAAGAATATGTTCATGCACATGCAGGGAAAGATTGCAATCTGGCTCTGTATACAGAAAACACTGAGTTTACAAATTGAACATACAACCAAAGTGATTTTGTAGCCTAAACCTAACCCACACACAGACGTCTGTGTGCAAAGTCTCTCTCTCTGCTATGACATCCCGCGCTTTTGTACAGTCGTCATCCACCACAGTGCTAGCCAAAAGTGACACGGTTGTTCTCCTCCACTGGCATTTTCACGAGTTTGACACTAATGGAGTTTACACTGGTACTCTACTGCCTCCAGGAAATTGCTGGATCCCTGCAGTAAGCTAAGTCTGACACCTTTCACCTTCCTCTGCCCACTCTGTTTTTCATACGTTACCACTGTCAGCCATATAAATTATTCCGTAACCATTTTAGATATGGTTTCAAACTGACTTTAGTGCAAAGTTTGCCTTGCTTTTGAGCGGTGACCAAGTGAACTGTGTTGTCCCTTTGGGGCTCAGGCTTCGAGAATGTTCAGCGATACACAAGACAAACCTACTGTATATATTTGGCTCGACATTGGTCGATGATGAGAGCAACTTATATGCACTCTGAGCTCGTGACACTTCCTGTATACGCTGAGCTCCGTCCTCCAGCAAATGCTAAAGAGGCTGTTTGTGAGCATCAGGATCCGTTCGAGCATCAGGATCCGTTCATGCACCACAGTCAGACAGAGAGTGGATATTATTCCTAAATGGGTGACTCACTGCCACAGTTATAAAAGTTTAAGTGCCTGTTAGTGTGAATAATTGTTTTGCATTTTAATTGAAATAAGCACGGTTATTTTTAACGGGACACAAAGATGATGATGATGACACGACACCTGGATTTAATTCCATTGTGTCATATTTACGTTACCTGAGTCTTTCGGAAGATAATGAAGCATTTTTTTTTGCCATGTGTCATCCACTCTAACGGCCTGATTATATTAGAAATATTAGACAATTGCTAACCCAGTGTATATAGAAGGAAGAAAAACGCATTCTGGGAGTAAATCATGCAATTCATACATTTGGTGGTCCATTCAGTAAGGAGAGAGAAAAAATACCTCTTATCATAATCCAGTCAACAATTGCATTTGTTACTACAATAAAACAAGAAATAACCATGAGACTGCTGGTCTGCTACTGGTGGATCCATGAAGATCAGCCCTCTCAGATCCCATGGTTTGCGGGAGAACTAAATGTGTGTCAGACTAGACTCCAGTTCAATATTATGGAAAATTATTCACAGTTTTTTTTCCCTGTGATGTAATACTGCAACCGTAGTGAACTCGGTCTAATCTTCAATGTGAGCTTCAGCTACAGATTCAGATACTGCACTTTGTGCCATTTTGTACTTTGTAGAAATAAATAGTTTTAACACAAACATTGCATATACATTTTAAACAGAAATACGTTCCACAAGAATATAGCGTACAGTAGTACATGCCCGTTCTACTGTCATGGCAAATTATTTTCTCTTTTGAAAGAAGGCATTGTAAAATAGCATCTGCGTAGCACCCCTGTATGTGGTTTGTACCCATATTTCTTCCAAAATTGCGCATTTACTGAGGAACACAACTGTCATATTTCACGTCTCAAATAAGAAAGTTTTGACAAATCCAAATCTTCTGTTTCCGTTCATATGCATTTAGCCACCAATATATGAAAGAATCAGAAGTAGATGAAGCCATGGCGGGTGTCAGTTGAGACAAGGATATGGAGAAGTTCTGCAGTCAGCATGGTAGAGCACTACAGGGGGAAAAGGGTTGGGGGGGATGAGGAGAGAGTTGCTATAAACACAACCAGGAGGAAGGATTAAGTCATTTCGGAGTTCAAACCCACAAACAAGCCCGAAGAGCTGATGGGAGGGGAGAGGATGCTGCGGCTCCCTCTTCCTCAGCTACTCCACCCCAGTGAGGCTTCTCCTCTCACCTCCCCTGCTGAGAAGCCAGCTTTTATGTTTTTCTTTTCTTTTCGAAGTCTCAGGTAGTATTACCCAGGGCAACCTTGACAGAGCCCCGGGGCAAAGGCAAAGCCGCTCGCCTCTGTACCTGAGCGAGCAACGGAGAGCGCGGCGCAGGTACGCCCCGCTGCAAAAACCATGCACGGGATTATTCAGCCAACCACACACCAGCAACCTGACACTGATGTTCCTCTTCCTTCCAACCCACCCACACACTACCTACCTACCTACCTGACTACACACACACACACACACACACGCACTCTTTGATTGTCTCCACACCGTGGCTGTCATTAAGACTCATTAAGGGGGATGGTTTTATTGAAGGCGGTCGTGTTGAGGCATCCGCTGAATTATTCATACATGCCTTCCACTGCACTCTCTTTTTCTCTCTCTCTCTATCTCACAGACACACACACACACACACACACACACACACACACACACACAGACAGACACACACATCACTGAAATGCAGCAAGCTAGTGCAGACGAGCAAAAGCGAGCCTATATAGGTCATTTCCTCCTCTACCCGCATCGTTCAGAAAGTGGAACTGGAAGGTGGGAGGGAGACAAAGAGCGAGGCTTATTATAGCAGGCAGACGCACACACACGCACACACACACACACACACACACACACACACACACACACACACACACACACACACACACACACACACACACTAAGGCCCGAGCAGATAAAGGAGTGTACACATCAGAGAGTAGATTGTCACAGCAGTGAATGACGCTCAGAGTGGCTTTTGCCATAAGGTAATACTAATTCATTGTTGACAGATCCGGTGAGCCAGCGCTTTGTGTGTGTGAGTGGGTTATAGTGGGTGAAGGGGTTGTGGTGGAGGTGGAGGATGTGTGTGTGTGTGTGTGTGTGTGTGTGTGTGTGTGTGTGTGTGTGTGTGTGTGTGTGTGTGTGTGTGTGTGTGTTGGGGGGGCTAGGTGCATAAGATGACCAGTGTGGACAAAATCTGACAGTTTTGATTCATGCGATGCCCACATGCCATCACATGAAGGTCCTCCACTCCACGGTGCCGAGCATGTCCCCGGAAATGGATACACATTTACATTTAGTTTGATCATATATTCCATCAAATATTCATTACATACAATCAGGGTTTATTATGCACACTCACGTGGCGGTAATAGAGTGCAAAAAGGAAAAGCTAAATACTGTGGGTAAACGCACACGGAAGGCTACAATAACGCAAAATTAATGGAATTTTTATTAGGAACCAGGTCTTACTTATTTTTTCAGTAAATTTGGCGACAATTATGCATCAGTTATGACAACATTGTGCTCACCAGGTAAACCCACAAAATGTCAGCCAAACTGTCAATTTGCGGACCAATTTCATGCTTCAGTTTGGACCTACTGTACTTCACAGTTGCCTGCACACAGTTTTCCAGTGCAATGAGCAGAGGTGTCGTGGTGGGCGATGTGAGGTATACAGCATGTACTGTACCCCACCTCTGGTCAGGATACTATAGCGTATAGGGCAGGGATCAGCAAGTACATGTGGTTGAGGGACAATTTTTTTTGTAAGCATTTGAATATTGGGCCAAAACATCGGCAAAAGAGCCTTAAAGGTGCATTATGTAATAAATCTAAAGCAACTGGCCATAAAATCCTCCTAATATGTCACATAGACTCAGGAATAATGTTCATATAACAAACTGAACTCACCAACAACAACAGTACAGACAAAATATTGACATTAAAAAAAATCTTTTGCAGACTGCAAATCATGTTTATGTTTTGAAATCATGTTTTTCGCATGTGGCGCCACCTACCGCCGTCTACCAATCATTGCAGTCAGTAGAGTCTTAGCTGCCGAGCAATAACGGGTTGCCAGTTACGTCAGAAAACAAAACCTAAAAGACCTCGGTATTTTGAATTTGAATGTAGTAACCGTTTTTGGCCACATTTTTACACATGGCACCTTTAAAACGTGTTCAGTCAGAAACAAAAAACACACGTTTGCTGCCTGATGCCTCCAAATGATGTAGGGCTCCACAACTAAACTAAACAACTAAAGTATGAAATTCAGAGAGGTTCCTAACACTTTAGCAATTTGAATCAAGTGATGTAAAGTAGTGTTTAAATCTGTGATTTTCCCCAATCTAGGTGTTGCCGGTTCTCCGCCACCGATGTCAACATTCTCCTGCTTAGGATTAGTTGCACGTTAGCAGTCGCCGTTTCTGTTCAACAAACACAGGATGATTTGTTTAATAGCCAGGCCAAGCTGCTGCTCAAAGTTGCTCGGATAGCTTCTCTGATGACTTTCGATAAAAAAAGCCTGACCCAGAGGAGAAAGACAGATGTTTGCGTGCGCAACAAAAGGTAGAGAATGACGGAGGATTTAGGCTATTGAAGGTCTGAGGGAAGAGTTATATGTTAGCCTGCGATCAAAGCTTCAGGCCGTAAATGTTTGGAGGAGAGAGAGATAGAGCCAGATGTTCGCATACGATACAGCAGAGCCAGCAGAACTAGAGCAGGAGAAGGAGTGAAGCTATAGTCCATCGTTTGTTTACATCCTGATGGCCAACAATAAATTAAGAAGTTGTCTGGAATCAGTCGACGCCCAAGTAATATTGGTTATGAGGACATGAAGATGATTCCAAGAAAGTGTTACAGCACGATACAGAAATTCAACAGCAACAATAGGCTAACAGTGAACTCTTGGAGCTCATAATTAATATCTATCAATAACAATTATACAATAGAAAACTACAATTTTAACAAATAAGATTGATCCTAAACGAGTCCAGTTTATCACAACTTATATACACTTTTATTCAAGCTCTGTTTTGGTGGAGCAAAACCACCATGATTAGTCTTCCCCAAAGATGACATAAATATGGACAGACATAGCAGGTCATTAACGCGTAGCCACAACATTATGGTCGCCCCCTTGTGGCTCGCTAAATTACAAGTCATAAACCACGCTGGCACTGTGTAAGCAGACAGCACACGGACCCGAAAAAAATTGTAGTAATAATTAGATATTTGGATGAAGCATCATGACTGACAGCTGAGAATGACTTGCTATCGATCAACCAGACTGAGCTGGCCCTTTGACACCGTGGCTCCACTCACACAATCACTGCTGCAGGGGCTCCAAATAACCTCACCGTCACAAGACAGGAGAGCAATTATCTGGAGGATATTTTAGCTTCCTTTAAGTGCAGGGAGGAGAATGTGGGGATGCATTGCCTGTCTTTTTCACGTTACGTTCACATAGAAAACGCTGTTCGCTTTCTAAATGAAAGAAGTCTGTACGTGGAGAATAACTGTGGGCGTCGATGAGTCCACAAAAGACCTTCATATCTTATTTACAGTGTCCTTAATCTTTTCGATCAACTGCATGAAACAGATTTACAGAAAGGTCTTCCTGGTATTCATCATTTCCTATTCTCTATTTTCAGTTTCCATTTCATATGTTTTTAGCTGAGCATTTTTGATGAGAGCACCAACATCTCAATAGCATGACCTTCACATGGCTTTCGGAGAAAGGAGACAAATGGAAAAACCTGCATTACTGCTCGGTCGACATACAAAGACATGTGTTGATGTGTGTGTGCTTGTACTTCTGTCTTTGTATGGAGCAGTGTGAGTAGGATCTGTTCGAAGGTTAACGCTTGAGGAATGTTTCCACTGCAGGAACCAGCACCAGGAACTATTTAGGTTTCCATTGCAGGAAGCAGGAAATAAATGGAGGGACCTAGCTGGTGTTTGGCCCCAGAAATGTCCCTACTCAGGGAGAACTAAAGCTAGATCTGGAGAATTGTGGGTGGGTTAACCGCAACGTCAGTGCAGCCATAAGCAAACGACGGCCAGGTCGTTGTGCGTATTTCAGCACCACAGGTGTGGAAAGCAGTGAGGAGAAAATCAGAGGGAGGGAGGGAGATGTGCATAATTTTTTTAATTGTTTTGCATGTAGTCCTCATACAGGTCATGTGATGTAAATGATGACATTTATTAGACCTACATGGCTTAAAAGTGCACATTTTACGTGCAGCTGGCATTATTACTAATCTGGGATTGGTGCTAGGATGCCAGAGCAGCAGCTTCCTGTTAGTGAAACACTGTTCACATGACTGGTGTGACCTGACGTTTAATCTGTACCAACACAGTTTGATAATGGCCAGACGGGTTTTTCGATACGATCTCTGTTAGCTCCGCCGTTAGCCCTGTTAAGTAGCTGTGATGCAACGCTGTTTCTCTCCTCGTCTCTCAATCGCACCCTCTCTCTTTACTCCCTCACCACATCAGCGACTCTGTAAAACACCCATAAAGTTTTTTTAAATGTCCCCTAAAGACAGAACTCAAAATAAACTCTGTATTTATCGCCTTTCACTGTGATGTACCTGCAGCACCTCAACAGTCAAACACACCTGGACTCCCTGTCCGTCAGGTGAGCATCATATTGTGTGTGTCATAAAGGAACAGACCTGATTAGACAGAACTGTTCCTGTTATTTCCATGTTCGTGAATGTCCTCACAAAGATACATATACATGCAGTAGTGTGTGTGTGTGTGTGTGTGTGTGTGTGTGTGTGTGTGTGTGTAGGCTCACAGGGGCAATATCACAGCAAAGGTTCACTGCTTCTCCTTGTCACCTGGGTTCTTCTGTTGTCACCTGATGTCTTGTCAGTGACCCAAATGTCAAGTGCATCTGTGTCTGTGTGTGTGTGTGTGCGCCAGACAGAGAGTAAGAGAGAGAGTGTGTGTGTGTGTGTGTGTGTGCGTGTGTGTGCGTGCGTGTGTGCGTGTGGTCGACTGGACAGAGGAAAAGACAGATCTGGGGCAAGCAGTTCCCATGAGTGTGTCCAAGCACTCCGTGGTGGATGACATGTCTGATGTGAGCAAGGAGGAGAGGGAGAGCGAGGGAGAGGAAGTGTGTGTGTGTGTGTGTGTGCAGCCAGACAGTGGAACAGCCAGGGGGTCAGAGGAGGACAGAGACATTGCATGATCACACACACACACACGCACACACATTCCCATATACTGGTAGCTAATCTATATGCATCGCTACACCGGTGCTGTGACACTCAAGCAAGTGGCTGTGCATGTAGTGAAGATGTACAAAGAGACAGTCATATCCAGGCTGTCGGTACGTGCACTACATTTTGCATATCTGCTTAAAGTAAACCCCATTAGTGCCCAGTCTCTTCGGAAAGTGCTGCATTTTGTCCCGTGTAGCATCAATACGTGAGTCATGTGGTGTGTGGAGGGTCGTGATTTCTGTATTTGTGTGTATGATTGTGATTCAAAATTGGAAAATTTACATGAGAATTTATAGAAATAAACTTGTCGGGAACTTTAATGCTGTACTATATTGTAGCATAACCTTGGTTAAAACAGTCAGATACAGTTGAATATCAATGCTGTTCCTCAGTCACAAGCACACACATAGCACATTACTTACTATGGAGGCCACACCCAAGGACTAAATTAAGTATAATGTTTAAGTTTTGATGATATTTTGAGGTAGATAGTTGATCTATCGTGTTAAAATGTAACTTTTTGACACGACAGGATGCTCCTTTAATTTCCTATCCCTTATAATTTACATTCATTTCTATAAACTCCCATTACTCCCACGGAGAGTCTCTGACTTGGAATATCTTCAAAATTCCCAAAGTAAAGCTCCCATGGAAAGCTTCTGGAAATGCAAGATAAAAATTGAAGGCACCAGCCAATTAAATCACATTATGCAAATATTCAGACTTTACATTTAAGGAACTCAAACGATTCACTCTTCACTCAAAGTTCCATGGTAAGACGTTTCAGATAATATTGCACACAACAATGGACGTTCTGGGAACGTTCCCTGAAGGTTCCCCCCCCCTAGGATGTCCTGTGGTTGATATAGAAAGCTTTCCTAACCTTCCCCTAATGTTAGTTTTGGTTGCACATAGGGTCTTGTTATGCAGTTGTATGTATTGGATGAGTCTGAGAAAAAAAAAAAACCTTATCTCACTGATGAAAAAACACTTATTTAAAGTGTTTCTGGATGTACATTATGTGGAGTGTGTATTATGGACGTGACAATAAACGTGATTCATGGCAGGAAAGGGCTTCCGTGATCTTATAACGCTCGAGTGTTTCACCTCACTGTTCATCAGTCTTAAATGTCTGGAGAGACGGCGGATACAGTTGTCAGTTATTATGATGGCTGCTGCGTTTACTGCCACGGAAGATAAAATGTCGCCTCGACTACGCCGATGTCTGTAAGCGCTTGTTAGCGGCTAATGCTACAGCCTCGTACCTGCCCGACTAAATTAGCCGAGATGTCTCCCAAAGTTTGGGAGCTTCAAACTGTCAAAGGGAAAGAAAAAAAAAAAAAAAAAAAACTTACAAAAACCAAGAACGTGTGATAGCACAGATTATATACGAACAGAGAAGAGTAGCAATTAGAGCCGTATCCCACAGATCAACTGCTCAAACGCTGATCCCGCTCCTTGTACTCCCGACTACTTCCTGTCGCAATCGCACGACACAGAGTGATGCAACTGACGTGTTGCACCTAATAGACTCACACACTTTGATGTCAGTTCCCAGCAAGTGCAAAAAAAAAAGAAAAGAAAAGGGAGGGCTGTTTCACAACACTTGATAAAACCGGCACAATTCTGCAAATGCATTTTAAAAATTGGAATAAACAAACACACCAGGGAATCAGAATAATTCATTCTTGGACATTTAGTTCTAGACGAGCCTCCACTACTTGGAAGCAACTTACTAACTATCTTTGTTACTCGTTACTATCAAATAAAATCAGAAGAAGAAGAAGATTTGGTAATGGCCAGGAATTAAACCCACAACATGCCTGAGAAAGTTACTTTTAATACTTAAGCACAGCAAATGTCATATACTTTTACTGAAGTAATATTATAAAAAGTGACTTCTACCAACGTCATTTTCTGGTAAGATACTTGTACTTTTACTCAAGTATCCATAGTCTTGCATAAAGTCTGCATCTGTGTTGATTTATTGATTCTTGAATCTAATCCAAAACGTATTTTATTTCAAATGCACTTAAAAAGAAAAACAACACAGTTGATTCCAAGTGTACATTCGAATCTTTAAAGACATAAAACATGAGCACAGAATCCCATCTACAAAAAGCAATCAGACACAACTAAGATGAGCAAAAAAAACAAGACAGCTAGGAAACATCTAACCATGCATTAAGATGATATTTAAACAATGTCTGGAGTTTGGGAGCTGCAGCTAATCTCCTTTTCAGGAGCAGACTGCAAAAGAACACAAGGCAGGTGAAGGCCCGGTCACATTAGGAAATAATAGAAAAATAATCCAATGACACTAAAATGGGAAGGAAGAAAATAGGAAAAAGAAGACATTTAAAAAAAAAAAAATCCTGCTTTTAACACAAGATCCGTCTGGATGAAATCTAAAATGGATGCCCCCTCACTGAGAGCCTTTATCACCATACAATAAAGAATGACACACCAGGTGCTAGAAATAATATTCACTTACAATCAGTCTATTTCAGCAACGTTTTCAAAAATCCACCTTCAATTTGCATTCAAGCCTTTGAGGTGTACGGCAATGACTAAATTGGTTTTAATGGATTTCATGGGGCGCTGTTTGTGTGTCCTTTGATTGACAAAAAGGGTCTGTGAGTTGCCATCGCCGCCCCCCTCTGCTCCCACTCTGTCCCCAAGCTACGCACCATTGATCAAACACACACAGACTGTCTCTCCATATTGCTAGGTCGCTGGTGATGGACTTACCATTCACTTCAATCATTAGTCAATCAGCCACACATCCAAAAGCCGGAGCATGAGGATAGAGTCGCATCCGTCTTTATTTGGCTGAAGTTGAAAGACGGTCCTTGAAAAGTGGGAGTTGCACTTCAACGGATGCAATGAATTACTGTGGCACAAGAGACACAACTTTGACTGAATTTGCATTGCAACACGTGAAATCGCCTTTCAGAGCTTGAATAGTATCTATCATAAGTCTACAGCACACACACCTGCTGCAATCCAATATGTAACACACAACCTGTGAAGTCCTTCAAGATTGTACTTTGACAAACTCTTTGACTTGACTCGAAAAGAATTGACCTTTAAATACCTTTCAGACCTTTTACGGCATCTGCTCAACACAAACGGAACAAAAAACACACTGTGAACCAATTCGACCGTCCACAAACATCTACTGCGATACAATATGTAACCTGCGCGACCTGCGATGTCCTTCAACGGCAAATGGCTCTCAATCTCCACGGACACGCCACGAGGGCAAAAGAGGATGGATGTCCGTTCTGGACGTGAGAAATGAGCACAATTACAGCCTTTGAGAGGTAATTATATGTGCATTGCGGTGGCAGGGGGCCCATAAATAATAAACGCTCAATCCACCCCATGTGCTTGTTCGGTAATTGAAGAACAATGAGGCGGGAGAGGGAGGCTGGGGGGCCCCCCCCCCACGTCAAACTGTGATAGTGGCCTGTCTATTGTGGACACTTTCACCCCAGAAGAAAGGAAGGTCGGTCAACAGGACGAGGCGGAACAATATCACGGAGCAAGGAAACAACTCTGCAAATGAGTGACTCTAATAGCATAGAAGAGCTAAACTGGCAGAAATAAGGTTTAAAGGTACATAGAGTCGAAAAAACTGCATTGAGATGCACGTATAATGTGATTGGATACTTAATGTACATAATGTTTGCTCTCACCCCTCATTGTGTGATCATTCTCTGTTGCTGATGCAGGGACACATTCCAACACCATCTGTTGCAGACATGAGAGAATATTTTTTTTAAGTAAAAAAAATAAAATAAAACAGTATTTTGAACTGGGACTGTATTTTTAAGACTAATGTCTCAGTTTTTATGTACTGTAGCCTGGGATGGATTATGAGCCAATGGGCTCCTGGACATGCCATGTCCAATCAAGGTCGACCACTAGCTAAATGTGCTTTTTGTCAGGCAACACCTGGCTGATAATAATAAAACAGTAACATTGATGATAATAACAATAAAAGACAACTGAGGGGCCCTAGATATATCACATAACTTAACCTTTGTCATTTGGCTGAGGGACTAAGGTCCAGAAAGCTGTATGTTTTAATACATGAACCTGAAATACAGAAGAAAATGCAAATGAATGGGAATTAAAATCCGTAAAAGTAATTTTTTTTTTTATTTCAGTGATGGCTTAATAGTCTCCGATTGCCCCCTTCCAAAAGCACTTTATCTTCTCCTGTGATACGATGGTAAATAATAAGCTTAAAGGCACGCAGAGGTTTCCCCTCCCTTCCCCTCGACTACAGGGTTGTTGTCAGTGTTAAGTAGCTATCCTTGCTCGCTCCGAGCTAACATCAAAAGTGAAGGGACCCGTGTTTCACCAGGGGCTTCCGACGCTACTGAGCTAAGAGCTCTGGAAACACGCGAACAAAAAGGCAACACACACACACTGCCGCTCAGGTGCAAGTGGGTGAACGTGTAACAGCTCCCTTGTATAGTAAATCCTTGCCCGTTCAAAATAGTTTATTTTTAGTCCTGCACAAGCTTTGTGCCCTGCGAAATGTCAACGCTGCAGGAGACACATTCAGATTCGTGTGCTTGGGAAATGCAGCAATGTAAAATGCAAAAGAACAATAATAATAATACTGTTTTACAAGCAATGGCTATGAAAGAAAAGGTTTGGTCCCTCTGTGGGTGTTATTTTAAAGTTATTAAAGAGCGTCATATTACATATTATATATTATTATTATTATTATTATACTGTTATTTATTGTAGTTAAACAGATTCCAGAAGCCATGCAATGTTACTATAGACCATTGAGTGGCATGTTTATTAGCAGTGAACACACTGCACTTGTGGCGTTTTTCCACTATGTAGTACTGCCTCGCCTCGCCTCTACACAGTTTGGTTGGTTTTCCGTTACAATATAGTACCTCCTCAATGTGGGCGGGGTCATCACAGCACGGCTGCATGAAACTGCTGTTTTATATGCACCACACAAACTAGTGACTTGTGACTTGTAAAGCAGTTGTTTTAGATGTAATGAATCATTAGAATCAGTTAACCAAAATGAATCGTTCGGTACTTCCTCCATGACCGGAGCACAGACTCATTTCCTTGCTAAATGTTGGATTCTTTTTCACTGATTACTACAGTTCCGGCACTGTTCATTCTGACCAATCAGTGCACGGCAGTCTGACGATGTCACGCATAGTGGCAGAGTACTATCGCTAATGGAAAAATAAAATAACCGTGCTGTGCTGAGGCGAGTCACGCCAGTGGAAAACACGTGATATGTGGCATCATACAGCGGGGACACTGCATTTCCCACCAAAAGAAATCCCTAAAATAAGTTTCAGGATGATTGGGAAAGCAGGCTGTATTTATATAACTATTGCGTGAAATATGAATTGATATTTATTTGGGAAGGGGTTGTAATTAATTGTTAAATTTACAATTTGGGTGTTCATACTGTACACCAATTTGATCTCGTCACAATTTATTGTACAGTATGGCGTGAAATGGGTCTTGATTTAATTTGCCCTCTATAAACGGTGGGTCCCCCATATAAAAAGTTTATGAAACACTGATCTAGTCAGTAAAATCTGGGATAAAAAGGAAACTAGTAACTAAAGCTGTCAAATAAAGTGGAAACGAGTGGAAAGATAAAGTAGCACAAAACACACAAAACTTGAGGAAAATGTACTTGTTAAGTTACAGAAACGGTACAGATGCCAGCTGTGGTTAAACACCTCCAACTTTTTTCCAATCGTACATTTTGTCCTCACAGTGGGTGGAATACGTGTCCTCTGACCCTCGTTGCAACTTGTGCATTTCATGATTTGCCTCCAGCTCAGAAGTTGAGTAAAATAAGTTGTGTTTAAAAAAAAAAAAAAAAAAAAATAGATGTGCGAGATGTGTATTATTCTGGAAAGTTATAACCTCTCTCTCTTACACACACACACATATGCATAAAATCTTACCTTTCATGGTCATCTTGGGTGCCCTCTTCAGGAACTCTGAAACCCTCCTGCGATCGGTCACTCTTTCCTTTCTTTGTCTTCCTTCCTCCTTTTTCCATGCAGACATGTTTGTGCATCATCCTCATTTCAAGGGGGGGTCATATAAATTCTCCTCCATGCAAATGAGTCAAACTCTCTGAGGTAATAATCACCTGAAGCCCCTGCTCGCACACACAAACACAAACACCCCAGGTGGCTCCATATTGCATTGGCGACATGAATAAATGATTAAATGAAATCTAATTTTTTTTTCTTTTTTTATTATTATTATTATTATTATTTCATTTCCACGGCATGCAGCTCAATCCAATCCCGCCTCCACTCTTTGAGGACGACACCTGGATGACCCTGGAGACAATACACCAACACTTTAGATTTCAGAGAAGCACTGCATTTCTTGTGTAAGACACTGGTAGAATATTTCTGATGTTTCGCGAAGGAGCAAAACAACAGCATCGAGTAAAACAGACAGCAGCATTCGTTTTATTACACAGTGATTGACAAATGGAAGTGAAATGAATAAATAGAGCATTAATTCCCACTGATTTGTCTAAACTTCTTAGTTAACAAAATGAGATGCAAATGTCTAAATACATAAAGGGCTGTCACTTTTTCTAAACTCACTCAGGTGGAGCTAACAGCTAAGCTAACAGGTGAGTGTGCAGATTAATCTCTTACATTTCCACGTGCAGATTTCCAGATGCTTTGGCCGTCGTGAGCGTCTGCTCAGGTGGTCCGTTTAGATCTTCTCACATCCTCCACTTTTGCAGCAAAACAACTTAATATTACGGACTGAAAATAAGAAGTTTCCTTGCTCCAACACACCTGATTCAAATGATCAGGCTTCTGCAGAGCTTGTCGATGAGCTGGACATTTGGATCAGGCGTGTTGAAGCAAAGGAAACTTCTCGCAGGGCAGTGGGTCCCTGGCCACGTGGTAGTTACTTACAAACAGTACGATGTACTTCTAGGCTGTTCATTTTGAACTACAACAGGATATTACGATTTGAGTTCGAAACATCCACATTTTATCAACCACAGAGTCGAAAGTATTGTATATTCAAGTAATGGCGACCTCTTTTACTTGGGGGAAAAACAACTTTCTTTGCAGCCACATCAATATTTTACTCATTTCCTCTCAGTTTCATGCCAGTCCCATCCCAGGCGAGCACCATCTGCCACAACAACACTGTCATCTCTTATTCCTGGTCAAGGGTCTTGGCCTGAGGTGGACAGGCATGTAAAGTTCACAGTCATGAGGTCTTTCAGGCAGACACAGACTCCGGATTTCTCAGAGATGAAGCGGCGCTCTGTTGCGACTGATAACCGAGGAGTGGCTGCACGAGCTCAGAGAGGGCAGAGAATAAGTTAACCATCACACATACACGCACATTAACTTGCACGTTGTTTTTTTTTTTTATGGTCCATCGGTTCTGGCAGATTGGGTATGTGAGGCGTTTGGATGATTACCAGGGTAATTTGATCGAAGGTTGGTAAATACCTTGTTTCTTCTATCAGGGCACTGCCAAATCCAATTTAAAGACTTTTAAATACCTCTATATTATTAACGCCATAACAAATGAAAGGATATAATGGAGGAAAATGTATTAAAATGTGTCCTCCCACCACAAATTTTATGCTTTCAGTCTGCATCTTTCAGTAACATTGTGTGTTTCATCTCTACTTCTACTTGACTTTGCTCGAGCCGGGGATAAATTACATACAAACCACTCCATGATCTGTGAAGAGGCTAGCCAATTAGCGTAGCCCTAAACTGAAAGTATAGGAAGAGGGAGCGCAAGCTGTGCGTGTGCTATAGATGCCTACAGTATAGCTGCCATTTGCAAGCATCAAATATCTATTTTTATGGGGTTATTAAAGGCCACTGTTGTGCGAATTTCAAGGGCAATTTCAAACTTTGTGATTTAAGATGATGTTTTAAACAATGTAATTGTATGTAGTAATGGATCAAATGGCTAAATTTAATTTGAAAGGCCTCAATCATATAGTAATAACCTCATAGAGAATTATCACCCGACTCTAATATATTACTATAATAGTGATGACAGAGTAGAGTGTATAATAGAGAAGGCACCACAACACACACTGAATCGAGCAAGAGCTAAACAGGCAAATATGTGGCATTTGATGCTATATTATGTTTCAAATGTGTGGACTGTACTTTAATTTGACCTTTACTGGAAAGTAGAATTTCCAGTAAAATCGCGAAAAACAACTCTGCTTTGTAACCTGTCAGTTACCTCCAGCATCTAAAACAAACAAGCATCTTATGATGATGAATATTCTTTGGGAACTAATTAATAGTGATCTCATCCATAAAAGCTCCTGTAATAATTATATGTAAGATAGTTGATGGGGTTGCACTCTTAAATTAGGATGAATGTATGGGAAAAGTAGTAAAAGTTCCCACATACACAAATCAGGATGATCATGACTGGACTTGCACAGTTTTCACAGATAGTGTATGAATTGTATGTATTTAACGATTTGTGTTAAAGGTGCATTATGTAAGAAATCTAAAGCAACTGCCCATAAAATCCTCTTAATAAATCACAGAGACTCAAGAATAATGTTCATATAACATATTGAACTTACTAACAACCACAGTACAGCTGCAAATAATTTATGTTTTGAAATCATGTTTTGGCGTGTGGCACCAGTCATTGCAGTCAGTAGAGTCTCAGCTGCCGAGCAACCACAGGTTGCCAGTTACGTCAGAAAATGAAACCTAAAAGACTGAATGTAGTAACCGTTTTTGGCCACATTCTTACATATGGCACCTTTAAATTTGTAGATCGAATTTGTCACAGGGGTACAAACAGGAGGACTGTGGAAATTGTAGTTTTTCTTTTTTTTTTTTGTACTTTTCTTATACTTTATTAATCCTTTAGGCATTTAACCTATCCTCTACTAGGAACCTTCCTGAGCAATGGGGGTTGGGTACCTTGCTCAGGGGTACTTTGCCCAGCCCTTTGACCTAGAGGGGGACTCGAACCGGCAACAAGCCAAGTTCCCTTTCCACCTGGACATGGCAAACACAGCTAACAGGACCGTGAAAACGCACTGAAAATAAACCTTACAGCAACGACACTCGGGAGACTAGATACACGAGGGAGGCAGGGGGTAATCAGACACAGGTGAGATGAATAAGGCACAGGTGAAACACATTAGGGCGGGGCAGGCGATCAAAAAAGGAAGACGGGAACAGGAAGCAAAACTCAACAAGGTACACACAAGGAAACAACTTCTAACTAAAAAGGAAGTGAAGATAACCGAATAAATGTCGAACAAAAGGTGCCTAGATGAATCAAAAATCATATGATATGCAAATGACACAATAATCCAATTTTAAATGAATGTAATTTCTGTTGACGACAGAAATGCTACGCGTTGTTTTTTTTTTGTTCAATCACTCGCTGCCCACATATTATTGTTGGCCAGAAGTATGCAATAGAATGCAATGTATATACTGTATATGCCTCATAAGGATATATAGCAGTGTGCTGGGTGTTCATAATGTCAGCAATAAAATGTGTCCAGTCTCTGCATCGACTATCAATGCATCATACTTAGTGTAATTTGTCTAGGGCAAGGTTTCAGGAATACTAAAGAGGTGCCACCATCGATTCACATGCAAATGCTCTGCTCTTATTGGTAGGTAGATTGACTGATCGGCCACTCGGCTGCATTCATATCAGCTGCTGGGGGTTTTCAGCGCTAGTTCACTGCCACATACTCAGAATACCATGCTCTTCCAGATGGGCAAGATGCAGCGATTATCATTTCAGCTCACCATACGTCTGTATCTACACTCTGACTGTTCCTGTCAATAACTGAACTCGGGGTTACAAGGGCCTTGTGTGTTTATGCATATGTGAGCAGCTTCGGTGATTACACTACCAAATATTCTCTGTATTCAGCACCACAGCACAGCACAGTCTGCCCAAATTGGCTAAACATGGTGCTGGTATTAAATATATCAGCAGACGAAACCTGGACCTCAGCATGAACATCTCATTTATTCTATTTTGTTCATTTATTTCCTTTTAGTTCTGGTACCGACTTAAAGCTTAGGCGATTAAATCATAAACACAAATAAGTCATTCATTGCAGTCCAAACCAAACAAATTCGAAAAAGGTCACATTTATAACGAGGCCCAGTCTGAAAAATGACCTGATATATCACTGAGAACTGAGGACATTTTGTTTGAATTATTTCTTTCGTTCATCTTCATTTTTAATATGTGGCTTCACTGAAATATTCATTAACTCTCTATTGCTTATCCTGTAGATAGAGGCAGTCCCAGCAGACACTGGGTGAGAGGCGAGCGACACCCTGGAAATGTCACCGGCGGTCTATCACAGGACGGAAACAGACAAGCACTCACAGCTATAATCGGTCTGGAGTATAATCAATTCATCCACAATGTAGCGTCATTGGACAGTGGGTGGAAGCTGTAGAACCCATAAAAAAACCCATTTCCCACCAAAATACAACCATTTGTTTCCTTAAAAAACTACAGTTCCATTAATAGCAGTATTGGCTATGATAGACCACTTGTTGATCATTAGAATGATTGAAAATGTGAATGTAGTTTCCACTGAAGTCAATCAGGAAGTAAGGATGTATTTAATAGCCTCTAGGGTGCAACACCACTAACTAATAATTTGAATGAAGGTCTATGGGAAATATCAGTAAACATTTTTTTTGTAAAGTTTGTCAGTCAGCAGTACATAAATGACAACAATTAATGTTATATCGAATATTAAAGAATAACACAATGTCAACCTTTAACCCATAGTTTTGTTTTCTCCCTTACTTTAATTGACATAATCAGAACAAATGCTTCATATGTACTTCAGTATATTTACATTACACACACTCTTTTGCCATGGTTGCCTCCGTGTGGAGTTTGCAGGACAACCTACTGAGATATAATGGAATGTGAAAAGGTAGTGAAAGACGTGCACAGGTGTGTAGCTGTCTCACCGCATCACAGATCACCTGTCCCTCCGTTCCCCTCTCAGAGCAGGATGCGGTATTTGAGCGCACGCGGGACCCTGTTGATGACGAGGCGTCCGTCGTAACTGAGCGAGGCGAAGAGCCAGGGATCGGCCGACGACCACTCGGCCGCGTACACGCTGTCCTCGTGCTCCTCGTAGGTGGACACCACGCTGTCCTTTAGGGGCTCCTTGCACCTGGTGTCACACGGAGACACAAAGAGAACACAGGGAGGTAAATGGCGGAGGAAAGCATCACATGTTGCAGATTAAAGCCCAATTTATACTCCTGCGTAAAGTGCTCTGCGTAGGCTACGCAGAGCCTCTGCGTCATCTCCGACTGCACAAAATATTTTTTAAGTGTCCGTCACTCCGTCAAGGGACAACGGAGACGGCAAGAGCTGCGATTGCTCCTCAGGACAGGCCGAGCGAAGCTGCTCTGTGCCGGTCACTGTGCGCACCGGGCGTCCACAGAGGTGGAGCTGATCAACGCCGCCAACGTCGCTGCCAAACTATAAATTTGTCATATTTTAATAAACAAACCACATGTTAAGACTCTAAATGGCCAATTTCTCGCCTCAAATTATCTTAAAATTGCGTTTCGTGACATAGAAAAGTGAGAAACGGCAACTGTTTCAACAACAACAGTCTTTCTCTCGTTTCTTTAAAGGTAGGCTTAAACGTTTCTTTACAGGTAGGCTTATATTCAGGTATTTTGGCTAGTATGACTCTAAAAAATGAGCACAAATATTCAGGCTTTTACAATTCTGTCTCCTTTGTGTTGTGGGCCAGACAAAACACCCGGTATCCTGCTGAGGACCAGAGAATATTTGCTTTTGTTTCTACACAGTCGTTCCTCCCAGCTTTAACAACACAAACAGCAGCATGCCCAGTCCTGAGACAATTCTCCTACTGCTACAACAATGTGACAATAGATAAAAATGGAAGAATTACGATCGAGCATTATTGCCATTCCGAAGTCCTCCAAAAACAACTGTGGGAAGTAGTCCAGAGGGAAAACAGTGACGTATATATTTGGATTTATTCTACACATTAACTGTTTCACACAGAGAGTGGCTGCAACCCTGTGGACTGCAGCCTGTAATAAAAACTCCCCAAGTGCTTGATTCAACGTGGAAGGAAAGAAAGAAAGGAAGGAAGCAAGCAAGGATATTGATGAATTTTTTAGGTTTTCACAAATTTAATTGTGCACAGCGCATTTTAAGATGGTTCGCTCCTTCAGGCAGTTGTAACTGTGGACTTATGATCACAGTAGGGTTAATTCTATTAAAAAAAAAAAAAAAACATGATGCAAATTGACAAAGAAGAGACTTGTTGTGTTCAGTACTTTGACAAGAGATCAGAAAAGCACTATGTAAATTGAGTCTGTATGCAATTTTCCAAATTATGCACTTGAACTGTCTAAGCTTGAGCAAAAAGAAATTAATGGCAGCAAAATAGGCTGACAACTGGACCCACTTCAAATCCTGAACATAAAAAGTGAGTGTGCAGCTGCAAAACCACTACCCCTACTGTTAGATACAGTTACCTGGATGCACGGAGAGGTGATTTAATTGTGAAATATCAATGACGCTTTTGAGTTGTCCTTTGAATGCTTTACAAATGGAAATGAGCATCATTACACTATTACTGAACTGAAAACCAGGTGGAAAAATACGGTTCCATTTGGTACAGTCCGGTAGGCTCTGGAATGGTAAAGCTTGTGATTCAACTCAGAACAGTACCTTTACTTGGTAGGCAGGGTGTGGGCAGTGAACTACGGCCATGTAGTGTCATGAAACGCAGCATAACAGACAACAATGGAGGCCATCCAGCAGCTTTTTTTTCCACCAATAGCAAAGGAGTGGCATTTTTTAGTGACCTCTAACGGTGAGACTGCAGATTACAACAAAAAGAGGCCTCTTCCAATCACCTCTCCCTTTGCATCAGAGATCCACAGTGGTCGTCCTACACTCTTAGAAATAAGGGTTCCAAACGGGTCCTCCAGCAACGGCTGAGGATCTACCTGGAACTATTTGCTTCTGAAAAACCCTTTCCCGAAGAAATGGTTTTTCAAGGGTTCTTGGTAACACTAATGGTTCCAGTAAGAACCATTTTGATCATTTAAAACCCCTTTCCTGAATAAAGGGTTTCATAAGGGTTCTTGGTGGAACCCTTCAAAAGGGTTCTCCGATGAGGACAAGTCGAAAAACCTTATATAGTTCTACTTAGCACTTTTATTTCTAAGAGTGTATACCAGAAAGGATGTAGTCAACAAGTCTGTGCATCTGCTTTCTCTCTCAACTCATCCACTCTTTTTCTGCCGTTTCCTCCTTTTCCTGTTTTGGGTTATGCATGCGAGCAGAGGCGTTCTTCGTTGGCGAAGTAAGCGCGAGCTTGTCATTTTAAGGATGCTGAAACATGACCCTTGGCTAAAATAAAAAATACAAAGGCAGAAAAAAACTTTTTTTTAATAAAGTGATTTTTGCACTTTTACAAACAACTTCTGGGTAGTATATTCAATATGTTGCACACTGCAGTCAGAAAGCAGTCCAAACAGTGGAGGACTAGCGCTCAGGTAATGTGGAGTGGACACGTACTGTACATACAAGAGGGGTCGATAACTATAGTGGAGGGGTTGGAGCTAAAGCTGAGTGCTGGTGATTAGGAAGGAGAGTTGATAATTGTAGTTGAGAGTCAGTCATTGAGTGTGAGAGCTGGTAGTTAAGGATGAGAGGGAGATTGGGACCATAAAAAAAAAAAAACATTTGGAAAGCACTGAATGGTAACCAGCGCAGGTGATATCTCTGCAATTTTAAAATCACCCCTACATATAATAGCGAGAAACTCCTGCAGTATTTTGACCGTGATAATTTTTTTAAATGTCTTACTTGTCCACTTGTGTCATCACGAGTGTCAAGCACAGGGATGAAAGGGTTCAAGCAGCCAGCTTTAATCTTAGGAGGACTCGTAACTAACCCAATGAACGGGGTCAAAGCATGGCGGATGTTTCTGCTTCATTAGTAACCTAAAGCACTAGAAACATTCAAGTGCAAAACTCCTCGGGAATATTAAAATGGCTGTGTGTTAACATGTCGATATGATCCCAAATCTGAATTATAAAAAAAGATCATCACAAGTGAATAAAGAGAACGATTCTCCCAGCACAATAAAGAATTACTGAGATTATTCATAGATCACTACTTAAAAAGTATAAAACCACATTCCTGTCAATGATAGTTTTTACACGCTGATAAACATTAATGACTGCACCACTCAATTACAAATCACACTCAGTTGTCAGTTTATTAGGTACGACTAAAGCGAAAATGAACGCAGTATAACACAACTGTCCTCCAATAAATCCCCGCCTTCATAAATGTTTTAATGTTCAGCCTTTGTTGAAATTGTGTTAAAGAGGGTCTTCGTCAGCGCTTTGATCCATTTCCAGAAGCGCTAATCTGCGCTGGTGTTGTGTTAAACGGAAGGGGTGCGTTTGTTTAGTCAACCCTTGTTGATTTAAATGAGGTGCAAACGGTGATAGGAACAGATGTCGTCAACGCGACGAAAAACTCAACAGCACCCGAGAAATAAAATCATTATACAGTTCCTAATAAACAGAAAAACCGAGGGGTTGTGTTAAATCATTGTGAACACGAACAATTCTCCTGAAGCAAAACGCACAAAACAACAACTCAGGAACTCTATTGTTTATTTTCATCTTCTGTTTTGACTAAGTATTCTGCTGCCGGGCAGAGCCGCGTTATCGTGTTACATTGTGACTACTTACTTGTCTTTTTCTCATCATCGCACCTTTCACACCTTTTTAAGTTTACTCCCATTGCTGCAGGAAAGCTGTACGTAAGTAAGTTTATTCAACATCATTCTTCTTGGGAACTCACTGGACTTTACACATTTGAGAGAAACCTAAATAAAAACAACACATCAATCAATAATGAAAATACAACAACTTGAGAAGGCACTCGGAAGAGAACAAATCACCATCAAGGCTGCTCAGTTTCCCACAGTGTCAAAGCACTCCTCTATATCTCATCAGGTTGATCTACTCATTTCTTCCTTGGTCAATAATTTAAATCCCTCCCGAATATTTCATCAAAATCTGTCCTTTAAGTTTTTGCCGCTCACAGTCAGACAGAGAAACAGCCAGCAACGTAACTTCATTGGCGAAGGAAGGAAGATGCCTTTATAACCTTCACGTTTTTGAAGGAAATAACTATTTTTGATGATATTATGATTGAAATCCAACACTAAATTTATCTGTGCTCAGCATCACAGGATCCAACAGCTGTTGCTGGGATTAAGACTGAATGAAAATGACAGTGTTTTATTATTGATAATTTACTTTTTACTATATTTTCACCATTTTTATAGTAGTCCTAAACAGCACTAGTAGGTAGATGATAACACTGTTCCAACACCAAATTTATTGTTTAAGTATTTTTTTTTAGCTGATTTAGGATCATTTTGATGTGCTGAATCCAAAAATCACATTGGTTTTGCTCAATCAGTTCAACTTTCTGAACAAAGCTACGTATTTGTTTTTTAACGTTTTTGTTGTATGTACGAGTATTTTCACATCTTATGATGCAAAATTCTTTTATATTTCTTGCAATAAACAAATTCTGAAGATTTTGCATATGCCAACTTATGACTAATTTTTTTTTTTTTTATATTGCAAATGAATGAAGTGGCTTCGACGAAAAGATCTTACAAAAATAAGTCCGACATATTCTGCTACATCTGTGGTGAATACACCATTGTTCCTAACAGGAATCTAGTCACAAGTTTCATAAAGTGTGCTTACCATGCTTATTATGTTATTAAACTTGGTGACCAGGATAAAGCTTGGGCTAAATGTAATCGATTTAGTCAGAATATCGGATTTTTCCAAATCAAATTAGCATAAAAACCTGACCTGATTGAGAAAAATGGATGTCATTTTTGGATTCAGCGCTGCAAAATGGTCCTAATTCAGTTGAAAAGACATAGACAACTTAAAATGATTGTTTTTAGTACAGGTGAAGATTCACTAGTGAACAGCATTTACCGGTGACACTTTTAGATTAGGTAGATATAAGTAGCATACTAGCCCTTTATTAGTTAATATTAAGCGCATATTAACACCTTATGTAGGAAAAATCTTAATTCATGTCGTAATAGAGGTAGAATAAGGTATTAATACATGCTTAATGATTACTAATAAAGGGCTAGTATGCTAATTATATATGTTAGTAAGCACCTAGTTAATGGTGTTCCCTAATCGAAAGTGTTACCCATTGACTTATTCAAAACCAGCACCCCTAGTGGTCGTATAAATGACAGCAACCTGGTACCTTGGATGTGTTGTCGTCCAGTAGCTACGCTGAGGTTTCTGCTGGCAGGTTTCGCTCAGTGGTTAAAGCATTGTACTTTTGTATGGTCGATGTGGGTTCAACTCCCACATTAGACTTTTACACATGCACATTTTTTCTGTCTTTTTAGGTCATATACTATCTATCTTATCTATGGGTCCTACTCAGGGGTTGTCCAAAACAACCCATAGTTATGTTTCAGTTGGACGACAGTTTGGATAAACTCCCGTTCCGCACTGTAGTAAAAGATAATGCAGAAGGTCTCCGTCACAGCTGCACAAAGAAAACCCAAGCTGCTTTTATTCAAAACTTAATGATATTGTCGATATAAAACCATCTGTGGCTAAATATTTAATCTCTGTGGAGCATTTTCCTTCCTAACCGGCCCAAGTTATACTCACTTGTCGTCCTGGTGGTTGTCCTCGCCTTCACTGAGCTCGTCGTCGTCCACCAAGTGTCCAAATGGCTCTGAGGAGATGGACACCATGTTGGAGAGGATGAGGCGGCTGTCACTGCTGGCTGTCAACACCAGCTGGTCGTGGCTGTGGTTGTAGCGGACGCTCCACACCCTGGGAAAAAAAAGAAGACGTACATTAAAAAGACCCGCATTCTAGGCACAACGTGGGGCACATTTTCCAGGCGTGGAGTCTGTCGCCACTAATGTGTCCTCCGTTGTTCCAGAGTGCGTGGGTGAAGAAACCAGATATAATCGACTCACGGAATGCACGGAAATATTACCATAGCCAACGTGTGAAAAACATTCGCACATCACAGCATATGTCGACGCTTTATATAAAGGCAGACCACACACGCTGACACGCGCGCACACACGCAGAGAAACTGCTGGCAGAAAATGCAGCATTCACACAGTGGTGTACACAGAGGAATAAGCCGTATGCGGCTTGCATTCAGATGCCAGTAATGGGAATTTGGTATCTCACATATCTATATTTGGGCTTAATTCAAATGAGTTGATGATCCTACTTATAAATGATCCTATTTGTATGTGTTGGTTGTTTCTCCCCTTTCCTCCCTACATGTCTCCATTTTTCTGATTGTCAACACAGCCTTCCCCCCTTTTCTTGCGTCCTCTTCCTCTGTAACACTCCCTCTTTCTTTCTCACTCTCTGTCTGTGAGCCCCGGGCACAGCTCAGAGTGCAGTCCCAGCTCCCTCACAGGGAGGGATTGAGGGATAACCGAGGCTGTTGACAGAAAATCAGCCTTGGCCACGCCGTTCCCTGTGCTCCTCTAATCCGCTTCCCCGCTAAAAAATAGTCCCTAATACCCCCAGCAGCCCCGAGGCCATATCCTGACTGTGCTCTGAAACAAAACGGGCACGCACAATAAACACGCGCGCGCGCGCTCACTTCCAAACACCCACATATACACATGTATATGCATCACACCAAAGATAAGTGCACAGATGGGACCGATGCATACTGACGCAATGCATATGCATCATAACAATGCTTGAATGCATATAGACAGATATAGAGATGTAAAACAGGGGAAAGGGATATAGATTACAGGGTGGCGTGCACATACACACAAACCCAACACAGGGAAATACACACTATCGCCAGCTATCTACGGTTATGGATATGTTTGCCAAGTCTATCTTTCTTTTGGAGATAACAACTGCTCTACCGTGTGTGTGTGTGTGTGTGTGTGTGTCTTTATCAGGTGAGCACTGTGTGCTGCAGCCCAGTGTGGCTCACAGACAGCCCCGACCAGACTGCGAGCGCCTCGTCTGCATTGCACACACACACACACACGAGCTTCTGCAGTGCACTACCCTAAAAAGATCAGCTCGTACACGCCTGAAGCTTCACAGAGCAGGACCGCCGCACTGCACTCACCCCACTGTGATTCAATTCTTCCTGATGAGCAGCACCCTATTTAATTAGTAATTGGTGTATTACTACTTTTTCAGTGCACCAGCAGTAGTTAGGGCATTTCATTAGTTAGGAGATAAAGCCATTAATAAAACTAGAAAGCAATCAACAGCGAAGTCAACAGCGTCGTCAAGTTTATCATTAAACGTTGGTGCATTTTCCTCAATGTGCCTGAATTATCCTCTAATGCGTAGGCATTTTGTTCATTATGCAAATCTTTTTTCTTTTTTTTCCCCCCCACGTTCAAATAGTCAAAGAGAGATAAACGGTTCGGGAATATTTCTTGTCAACGTATACCCTATACAATAAATGTTTCAGATAAAACGTTACGGCCTCCAATAACTCCCCCAATAAAGGTTCACACTTGAGCGTCCCAACATTAAAAGTGAGATGGGATAAAACTTTAAAATCAGAGTGTCTCTTTAAAAGGAATCCATAATACTCCTTGTTTCGACTCTATAGCACTTTTCCTACTCGCTTCTAGTGGCAAGCAGGGGTAAGATATATGTGACTGATGTACCTGGTTGGACTTTTATTATTATTAAAACAAAAACAACAAAAGAAAAACCCTCTTTCCAGAAACAGAGAAGCCATTATTCTCGGCACGCCACGCAACGCATTGTGAACCTTTGTTGATTCCAAGGCCCCATGTGGCAAAATTGAACACTGCCTAAAATACGATGTATTTTACAGCATTTTAGGGTTTCAAGAACCTTTTGAAGGCCTTCATGAGATTGGACTTTCACCTAAAATAATACAGGACGCAGGGGCATTAAGTGGGACAGTATGCTGTAGCACTCTCAAAATGACAAGTGGTAAAATAGTCACTGCGGGTAACTACCAGGTAATATGTACAATTTTTTTTTTTCCAATATCAAAATGTTTTTCAAAATTAAACTCGACAATCACTATGCTGATTTAAAAAGCAGGAGCTGAAGAGGAATATTGGATGTTTTTTTTAATCTATTCTAATCTTATATATTCAAGGTCACAAAGGTTCCCGCAATGCATTCAGACACTTGAGCAGTCTCAATATAGTTGACGCAAAACCAACCCATTCCTGTGATTTCTACCAGTGGCGGTTGCTGGTCTTTGAAAAAGGGGAAGCTCATTTCAGGCCCAGTTATACATAAATTCTTACATCAATTCTGCAAATTAATAAAAAGCTGATACTGATTTCTACACAATCTTGGAAACCCTTATATAAGAAAATCACAAAAAGTACATCATAAATATCATTAAAAAAGTACTATTTTTACTATACTATATGAACATCATATATATCATACATCATAATAACCACTATATCCTTTTAGAGAAACTGCCTTGCTTGAATCAATGGAGATTTTCAAAAGACACACATTTTATTTAATCTATAACTTACTGCGAACGGATAAATCAGATGGAAAACACTGGTTTGCTCTTCTTCTGCTTGCCACACATGACCTACAGATGAGTAGCGGAGCCAGAAAGCAAAGCGGGGAGAGAGAATTCCACTTGCGTTTGAAAATAATCTAAAATGATAACTAGTCGGAGCCGAGCCCACTGCTTTACAGGGTTAGATCATTATACTCTGTGGAGCATTCACATTTCTCTTCAAAGGAACTAAAGGCCTGAAATCTAGAGTCAGGCAGACTGACTGACTCTATATCTTTGACAAATTAGAGTATTTTCAGATGGGCCTCTAACCCCAATATCCTGCTTTAAAGCTGCAGTGTGTAATGGTTTTTGTTATTGTTGATGTTGATTGTTTGATCTTCATGAACAGAGACGATGTAACATTGGATTCTGTGTCCCTCATCTGAAAACAGGCTCTGTCAAGCAATACTATTAGACCTGACCGAGGGAGCGTTTGTGTGTATACAGCAGCAGCAGCACCAGGCAGGCAGGCGCCAGAGGAGTTTATCCCATCAAACTGTTCAACGTCCAAGTTTTGAGAGTAGTATTCATTTTAGAAACCTTTCCTGGGCACATCTTGGCGTTTGGAGCCACCTGACTTTACTAGCGCAATGTTGTTGTTGTCTCCTTCTGTCTTGACATCAAATAAATCAGTCATTTCGTTGGGCTGAAGATCTACGCACCGCAGAGAAAGTTGGGTGAAGTTGTGAACCCACTTGACAATAGTTTGTATTAAACAGATATTTGTTAATATTTAAAAAGGCACACACTAGAGTTTTAAAATACACTTTTGGATTGAAACTGTGGAGTGAAGTGGGCAAGACACCCACAAGAGAGGGGGGGGGGAATGTTCTAAACCTTTCAAATTAACTTTCACTAATTAGTTCAATCTAGTGGTAATTAGGAAAGGTCTTGGAATGATCCTTATTCCCAGGTCGTAAATCTGACACTGCTAAATGTCACTTTCTGTCCCCAGCTCGGCTCCATCTGCAAAAGCTATCGTTGCTGTTCGCAAACACGAGAAAAGATCAATTGGCAGTCAGTGTGACACTTCAACAGGGAGGACACTTTCTGACACAGAAACTTGAATCAGGTTCTGTGTTTCAAGGCTTCGACCTGAGTTTCTCAGCCTCTGCCACCCCCACCAACCCCATCCCCCCCCCCCTGCTTTACAATTCACTGACCAGTGCGAGTGCTCCTCCAGGGTCTTGACAGGCTCCTGGACGTTGCGGACATCCCAGAACTTGACCTTGCAGTCGTCTCCACAGCTGGCCAGGTAGTACTGACGGTTGGGGTTGAAGTCCAGGTCACGCACCAGCTGGCCATGAGCATTCTCTATACAGTAGATCTGACTGGAGAGGAGAAGCAGGGAGAAGGAGATAGAGGGAGGAAGGTGACGGTCCAGATGATTGAAAAGAAGGAAAAATCGAGGTAGGAAAAAGGGATTAGGATAGCGAGGGCAGGGAGAGAAATAAGACAGGCATGGAAGAGAGCGAGAGAGAGAGAGGTGGGGGGCACAGGACAGAACGACAGAAGGAGATATGAGAGAATGATTCACAGGGTTCACACGAGTGAAAGCATTCCCTTGCTAAATCAAAGACTGCTTTACGTCTGTGTCTGTCAGCGAAGGCCAGGTTCAATAAAGAAGCGGACACCAGTGGTGGTAAATTATAAAAGGAAACTCTCATATCCACACGGCCTTGAGTTCTTTTTTTGAGCGAAGTTAAGCCAAATGACGGGAGAAGAAAAACACTCTGCATTGTGTCTCCATCTTTCCGTCTCCTTTTATCTCTCATACGTTTACGTTGTCCTTGACGAAAGCTTTTCTGAACGCTTTTTAAAAAAAAAAAAACATACTCTGTTTTCAAGAATCACATTTGATTGAAAACTATGAAAGATTTTCATACGTGAAGAGAGAGAAAAAAATTCACAGGAAATTATCACCCAACTCTACACTTCCTCTCAACTCCGCGGAGTGTTTTAATATCTTTTAGCACTTTGTAAACTCTGCACTTATCAACTTCATTTCCATACACAGCTGGCAGATATTTTAAGTTATAACGCTGCGATCAACCCACTGCCTCCCACCCAACACACACAAAAAAAGATCAAATCAAACTGTAAAAATGACATATAGCAATTTTGCACATCTTATATAAAACTGCGTCATTTCTCTAGCAAATTTCAAAAAATGTTGCTGGCTGGTAACCCCCACGCAGCTCAAATACTAATAAATAAATAAAAATAAGAATAATCTATAAATGTAGTTATGAAACAATACTTTGCATGTTGCTCTGACATTACTATGGTGACAGGTAAAGAAATAAATGAATGCTCGACGACTGTGTTGCATGGATATCGTTGGAGGTGGGAGTTGAGAAGTTATTCTTTCTGAGAAATAATAATGTGAGACTGTGAATATAAGAATCGACTCAATATGGATGTAAATAAGCTGTGAAACTTCAACTGCTCAGATTTCTCAGTAGCGTATGATTATTATAAAAAAATGTCACAACAAGTGTACACCAGTCTGTCCTCACCTAAGTGGCAAGGGAGTTGAAGTTGAGGGCCATCACCTGCAACCAGGCTGATATTGAACAATACCATCTGTCAATCACACTGGCATCCTTTCATATGTGCCTGAAGTTGTCTTTGCAATCATCAAAGTTGCCCCCTGGTGGCTATTCAATACACTTTTAACTTCCTATTTGGCTTCAGGAGTAGCACAGAAGAATGTCCATTTTGCATTATGGTCAGCAAAAAGCTGTGTTCTCTGCCGCAGCACACACCAAAGCGAAACTTTCTGTTTGAATTTACAGCAAGAGAAGGAACAACAGGCATAAGAAAGGACACATAACAAGCCAGGGCGATGACTTAATGACCTGTGAGTAGCTTCATCATCACAGCCATCTGATAACCAGAGCCACAGCAGAGAGAGGGACTGTATCTGAGGGAGTCCTGTGATATATGCTTCCATTCTTTTTTTTTTTTTTCTTTTTTACTATGACCCTTAAAGGATGTTATAAAATTACATTGACTCATGCAGGAAAAAAATCATTCCCCACCAATGATACATAACCTTTTACTTCAGTAGCTATTGCTCACATTTTTGAAATAGGAGAGAAGATACGAGATGCATTCAGTGACAAAAGCTAGTTTTCCAACCACAGATACCACGATAATAATAGCATCTTTTTTTTTTTTTACTTAACTATATGATATTATACTGTTACAAATTCATCCTCCCTTACCCCCACACCCTTATTCCACTGTTATTATCCAGCTAATCACCATAATACACCTTCTTATTACAAAATTATTAGCACACAGTTACAATATTTGTTAGTGTACTTAAATGCAAAAGAGCTACTTGTATGTAAATTGTTATGTTACTAATATTAGAGAGCACGTATATAAGTCAAACAACAGGGATTCAAAGAATTTAATTGAATTACCATAAACTGGTAATTCATTTGATCTACGGCTCTCCCTCGACCATTAATGCAACATGGAACTGTCACATCAGTACTGGTTTCTCTTCATTTCCTCTCCAGACTAGTCTACCAAAGCTGAGTTTGGCACAGTTTTGTTCAGCAGAGTGGAACGCTACAGTGTTATAGCCCAGCTGGATGCCAGCAGCAGCTAGCCAGCGAGCTAGTCACCCTGCTGATCACGTTAGGCAATTAACATGCTAATTAAAAATCTCATTAAAATAAGGGAGGTAAAAGAGAATGACCTGGGGCAGACCGCTGGGCTTCAATTAGGTCAAGACAACTCTGGGACTGCGTGTGACACTGAGTGTGTATGTGCTGGTGCTGGACTGTGGCGCTGGCGATGGCATATGGAGCCTGACGGAAAATGTCAAATAACAAGTCAGAGTCGGCGCTGAAAACACACATTCTTCACGGAGTGTGGAGTGAGGAGACGTGCACATTCTCGATAAAAATTAGTGGATAAATGGCCTGTGCTAATTAAGAAAAAAAGAAAGAAACAAACCATATTAAAACTTTTGTGGCAATGAAACAAAATCAGCAGAATGCTTTTGACAGCAGATTGTCTTGTAACCTTGTTGCAGGGACACCCATACATACATATACAATTTAAGAAGGACGTGAGTAAAGTTCATGATTAATTCCAAACCGAGTCTGGGTTACGGGCACTTTACAGCTACAAGTGACATGAATGTTTCAACAAAAACCAACAGTGAGCGATGAATCATCATGACTGAAACATTTAAGCCATTACCTCAGAATTTCTCAGGTAAATGTTCATGTGCATAATATCAATAACAAGAGTATTCTTTTCTTAGACAGTGACATCTTTCGACTCGCAGGTTGTGCGTCCGATTCCTGGCAACTATTTTGATAATCGATTAATCGGTTTGAAGCTTTATTTCATTATTAAAACAAGATTGATGATTGTTTTAGATTCTTAAATGTGAATATTTTCTTAGTTTCTTTGCTCCACATAACAAAGAAATCATCGAAACTGAATCATTTTGGTTTGTGGACGACACAAGACATTCGACAAGATCATCATTTCCAGGTTTGACAAACGATGATCAATATTTTTTTACGTTTTCTGGACCAAACGATTAATCAGTTAAAGGCGCCATATGTAAGAATGTGGCCAAAAAACGGTTACTACACTCAAATTCAAAATACGGAGATCTTTTAGGTTTCGTTTTCTCCGCCATTGTAGCTCAGACATAACTGGCAACCCGTGCTTGCTCAGCAGCTGAGACTCTACTGACTGCAATGATTGGTAAGACGGCAGTAGTTGGCGCCACATGCCAAAACATGATTTCAAAACATAAACATGATTTGCAGTCTGCAAAAGATTTTTTTTTATGCAAATATTTTGGCTGTACTGTTGTTGTTGGTGAGGTCAGGATTTTATATGAATATAATTCCTGGGTCTCTGTGACATATTAGGGGGATTTTATGACCAGTTGCATTTAATACACCTTTAATCGAGAAAATAATGGACAGATTTATCGATTTCAAAAATAATCGTTAGTTGCAGGTCTACACTTAAACCCCCCACTGCTCCTGATGGCTGTGTCGGCAGTGTGTGAATGGCTATGAGTGATAGAAAACAGGTGTGAATGGCAAAACCGTTAGTGTAAAGCAGTTCGGTGGTCATCAAAACGCTAGAAAAGATTCTGACGATAAATGGATTTGATGCTAGAGTCTGATTCTGCAAAACAAGCCAAGCAGGTGACCATTCACCAAACACAAGCAACCATCTACGGCTACACCCCGCCACTGTTCAACCCCATGATACACAACTGTGTCTGTGGTCTCAAACTCAAAGTGCCAGTTTGTTTTTTTTTTCTCCTTGCGCCTCATTGAACCTATAACTCCGTGTTTGCCTGCGAGTCAAGATCACCGTCTTCAGCTCACGCGGCCCCCTCTCATCAGTCTGCCTTTCATGCCGATAACTCTGCCACGCTCGAACGTCACCTCGAGCTCATGCAGCCCACAACAACACACACTACCTGAAATCTGAAAACTACTTTTCAACTGTGGCAAAAGCATCTCATCAACATTTAGTTTTAACATATTATTAATGAAGTGTTTGATAAACGATTTTCATAAGGGTGATCTATAGATATTGCTCTATAAAAATCACATAGTACAAATCACTTTATTATACATTTTGGACCCTTGATGATTTATGTTAAGCAAGAATATTTATTTATTCACTGCAGTAATGAGGCGTGATTTTAAGGAACATTATATCACTGACACGAATAAATACATATACATCTAAATAAACAACACACACTTCTAAACTTAGAAGTTTTGGCAAAGTTCAATTCCGCTCAAAATAGCAATTTTGTGTCTAATTTTAAAGCCGGCGCACATGATTTATTTACAGTGCTCGCTCCCGCCCTCCCCCCCCCTCTCCTGAGTGTGACTCTGAGGTAAAAGGCGTGACCCCAGGCTGTGGAGTGGCTGGTGTTCAACCCCGGCCCGCCGTGGAATGGGACGCGCCCACCGCGTGAAAAGGAAATGGAGCAGGAAATTGGGTTAGTTTCGCTCATTCCCTCTCTGGTGTCTCTGTGCAATCCCCTCCTCTCAAACACACACACACACACAAACACACACACACAAAACAGAAAGGGAGAGAGAAACACTCACTCATAAGCTCCCTTGGCATAGGGCTAATAGTGCAGAGACCTGGGACGTTTTGTATGTGTGTGTGTGTGTGTGTTTTTTTTTATGAGTGCGGCGGATTAGAGCTGTGGCCGGCCTAAGCCACCAAACACACTCCATCTAAAGTCATCCAGCCAGCTAGGCTGAAAAAGTGCGCTTATGATGGAAGGGTGTGTGTGTGTGTGTGTGTGTGTGTGTGTGTGTGTGTGTGTGTGTGTGTGTGTGTGTGTGTGTGATGAAGGAACACGGGAGCTATTACACACACGGTTAGGTGCAAACAGAAAATAATATAAACTGCATTCTTTAAAATACAGATATATCTGTAAATAGAGAGGAAGATACTGTAGAAGTGTGTAAGAGGGAACCTACAAAGGTACACACACACACACACACACACACACACACACACACACACCTGCCTGGCTTAGTCTGGGTGATAAATCTCCACTGAGGGGATCGACAGGAACACAGACACTCACAGTCTCACACACACACACAAAATCTCTCTCTCTCACACACACACACACGTCTCTGTTTCTATGACAACTGCTGTGGGGCGCGAGGGGGAGAAAAGAAAAATCGAAAGAGGAGAGCAATCATTTCATCGCTGATCAAAATTAAAGCCTGGCTTTGAGATGGAGCTGGCAAAGGAAGATGCGAGGGAGAGAGGGAGGCAGGCAGGTAGAGGGAAGGAGAGTGGGAGGGAAACAGGGAAGGGAGGGGAGGGCGGGAGAGAGAGAAAGAGAGTCTGCCCATGAATAAAAGAAAGGAATCACTACATCCAGCAACTTAAATGGTTCGCATGAAGTCCTTACAAAAAGTGGACTAGAGCGAAACTGATGTCGCAAAAATGATGTAAATAATTATATAAGGTCCTCTATAATTGATTTCACTGCAAACCGAGGTGTCTGAATTCAATGTTTCCCAGTCTCACAAGGAGCAAGTGCTGTAAGGGCTGGTTGTAGTCGTAATAACAAGCCTTGTAAAAGTTTGAGGGGCGAGGTAAAGACATTCAGACTTTCCAAACTCTATAAAGGTCAAACCTGTAAAGAATCTACTTCACACAGAGTTGGTCTATGCCACTCATTTATCGTACGAGTTTGTGGGTTGACACTTTACATTTTTTTTTTAGTCTAAAACATCCATTGTGTGGGAAGCCCTGTCCTGATGCTGCTAATGTTTGGGGTTCTGCCCTGCTCCTTGATGGATTGGGGGGCATTTACATTCCACCAAGCCCAGCCCAGTCTTATCAGGGCTGTGTTACATTTGTCAAACGTGTCAGTTAGTCCTCATCAACACTCCCTTTTTTTTTTTTTGTTTAAAGGGTAAAGAAATGGTAAATGGACTGAATAATACACAGCGTTATTTCCCTCACACACTCGCACAGAGGTTATTCTTTAAACATAGACTATCATTACTGGGTCCTACTTCCTCTAACTACTATTTCAGATAAAGTTTATGGTTATTGCTACATAATTAAACCGACAAAAGCAAACGCTATGGCTAACTTAATTTACAAAAAGAACAATACTGCTCCCTAGTTTTTAGCCTTGTTATTTTAAAGTGGAACAATATTGCAATGGGAAGAAAAAAAACACATGCATGATTAAGACCTCTTTTCCTGCTTCTGCGGAAGATTGTACTTTCAACCTTGGCATGAAACTAATGCCAGGTTATTTTACAGCGAATAGATGTCCCAATTTGCACAGGACTGTCCTGGTTTCAAAACCAGATGTCTCGTTTCCTAAAATACAGAAACGGAACACTGATTAGTTACTTGTTTGAGTCGTGTGCAAACATCATAAACCAACACCGAATCCTTTTTTTCCATAATGAAATTAGTGGGTAGAAAACGTGGATTTTTGAAGCCAGGAGTGAATGCAGGTTAAACACAAAACCAGGGGAGTACAGTTTCGACCAGCGGGGTACAAGATTATGTACTCCTTCCCTCATAAGACTCCCCCTATGGTGTATACGGTGTTGTATAAGGTATGTGAATAGG
Source organism: Microchirus variegatus (assembly GCF_963457635.1). NCBI lineage: Eukaryota > Metazoa > Chordata > Actinopteri > Pleuronectiformes > Soleidae > Microchirus > Microchirus variegatus. The sequence continues at coordinate 13,601,990 of NC_139822.1, read as the reverse complement.
TGCACAAAGCCAATAACCAAGTGCCACCATTTAACTGAATATGCCTGTGGCTGCTCGCATAATTGCATACATGTAAATGTGCATGTGGAGACTCTTTTGAAAGAAAGAAAGAAATAAATAAATAAAAAATACTATAATTATCCTTACTTAACCCTTTTACACCGAGCGTATCGATGACGACACATTTGCGCAAGCACAATTTGCATTACCGTGGCCTGTTTTTGTTCATCAAGACTAAAAAAAAACTCAAACAAAAGTTATTTTAAATATGTTTTCTACTGTTCAAATAATAATAATAAAAAAAAAAAAAAATGTAAATTGTTAATACACTTTTTTTTAACATGCAGTAAAAAGTAAATAACTGCCAGATATTCAAAGTTATTCTGGAAAAAAAGGCCAAACGCACTCACTCACTCACTCACAGGACGTTTCTGGGCCTTTTCATGGTTAAAATAAGCAAAAAAAGACTTTGATTTTGAGGCTTAGGTCTTAATTAATAAGCCAGTTGTCTTGGTAACAGCAGCTGGTGTCATTTCCATATAAGTTTTTGTTCTCGTGTCCACATGCGCACATGCCTGCCGTTCCCTTTGTAATGGCTGTTGTCATACTAGCATGCAGACACCTGTGTGTACCAGAGCCACGTTTTCAACTAATTACTTGTTCCAAGTCATGGTTTCATGCAAGCGTTACAACTGTAAACTCCATGCATTATCATTTCGTGTGAAAGGAAAAATGCTTCGGTAAGAGGGGTAGTGGGTTGACGCCATAAATCTTAAGATGTTCGTTTTTATTCTTTAATTTCGAGGTCTGTATAAGGTCATGAATACACTATTATGAGCGTTATTGTATGATGTCTAGTTCATGTCTACTGTGGGGGAGGTAGGAGTGGGAGCACATGAAAAGGTTACAGATGATTGATTTGACAGTAGCAGGGTTCAAAAGGTCATCCTCAAAGCAACAGTGGCACACGGAATACCACTTTTTCCAAAGGAGCCGACATCTTTTGCATAAGGGCTCGGAATTTGAATGTGCAATCCGATATTCCTAATAGACAACACTTTTTGCATAATGGTTCTATATTTGAATATGTGAATAAAATATGATGCAAAAGGCTTTTTGAATAATCGCTTACCATGGGTACCCTATCATTATGACATGCCGAGGCACTGCCAAATTTCGGTGAATAGGTGGAAAGAAAAGGCTGTTTTTGGAGAGGTGACACGGAGAGCGAGCAGGAGCCTGTGTTGAGGTAAAAGGATGAGCGGTTTCACGGTCGGCTTTTAACCTGAACGATGAAGAGGTAAATAGGACTGCTATTAATCATTTCTCCGTGTTTCACACACTTTTAGTATGTGCTTATTGGCTTCCTTATCTATCTTGCTCCATTTCTGTTCGACTCCCCCCTGGCTTCCACAGACACACAAACACGCATATTCCCAGCATTAGTAGTGAGGACACTCATAGACATAATCCTTCCTCTAGCCCCTTACCCTAACCTTAATTATCACAACTAAATGTCTAACCCTAACCTAAACCCAAGTCTAAATCTAACCTGAAAACCACGTGAGGGCTGGCCTCATAAGCTCAAAATGAAAATCTGTTCTCACAGCCTACTGCAGGCATGCACGCACACACACATGCACGCGCACACCACAGGGAAGGTGTAAAAAGTCCATGCTTCACTGCAGCACTGCACTGCTTTTCAGTATGCACCCTGCAGTGTATGGTATAGCTGCAGGTCTGTCAGCTATTACACAGCTCTGTGTGTGTGTGTGTGTGTACTTGTAACATACATTTTTAAGAGGACCAAATAACTTCTTAACCACAGAAAGTGAGGACATTTTTTGTGAAACTGAAGACAATCTGGTTGGTACAAGGGGCGAGGCATTTAGTTGTGATGGTTGAGATTAGGGTAAGGGGCTTATGTTGTGTCTGTGAGTGTCGTGACTAGAGTGTAATGTGTGTGTGTGTCATATCTTTGGGGACAAATCCTAGATTTAAGACTAAATTTTCCAATTTTGGACAAGCTGTCCAATATTCGAAACGTACATCAGTGCATCACACAAACTAAAACTAAAATCCTCACAAAGAAAAAATCTTTATATTATATTTTAACACTCGATAATGAACATCATTTCCTGTGGACGTTGGTACGCTCAATGTAAAGCTCGCTCGGCGACTGTTGATGGTTTCAATCGCTTCTAATGAACAGCAATTTGTCTCGATAGCACTTTACGTAAGGTTGAGAGTCTTGAGACCATTTAAAAAGAAATCCAACAGTTCATAGAATGAGCAAGCTCTTGGTGACAATGGAAAGAAACAAACTCCCTCTCGCAGAAAGGAATTATACAGAACCACAGCCAGAGTGGGTGGTGCTGGTTGGGTTTAGAGGGAAAAATTGAAGCGAAAGAAGCAGTGGGTGAATAAGTCATATTGTTCTTTATAAAAATGTACATTTGCACATCAGATGGATGCGACCAAGCACTTTGTGATGACCTGTAGCTAAAGCAAAATATATATATTTTTTACCTTTTAACAAATAAAATAAAATGATGTAAAAGACCTCGTTTAAATATCACAACAGAATCCAGGGATTCGTTTCTGAATAATGTAAAACGCACCATGAAAAAGACAGGCTGAGGAAACGTGAAAATGTGTCAGGATTTTCCATTAAACACCACTTTCTGTCCCCAGTATCGGTGCAGAGTATTCTATAATTTACATAATGCTGCATATTACATCAGTACAAACCAGAACAGGATCCATATTTGTTTTATAAGTAGTGTTATCTTTACAGTCTGGGAAGATGGGAGCTGTAGATACATCGCTCCTCTACAGGATATTACGCTAACTTTAGGAGGGTGCTATACTGCAAGGCTGTTCTCTGTTCATGCTTCAGAGTAGGGCTGACATGCCCTGGGACCTGGTGGGGGGGGGGGGGCAGGGAAGAGAAGTGTTTGCTGTGTGTGTGTGTTCTTTCATGTGTGTGTTTGTGTGGGTTTAAAGGGGACACCTCAAGAGTTTGTCTGAGGACGCAGTGGAGCGTGCAGCCATCACACAGCTGCCACACTGGACTGGACACACACACACACACACACACACAGAGACAAAGAACTCCCAGGAAGGACGCATTTATGTACAGGCATGAGTGCACAACCACACACACACAAGCAGAAAGGTACACACAGCACAGAGCAAACCCAGGCACTTGTCACATCCAAGTCACTTACTCAAACAGACGCACACACTCAGACAAAATGTGACTCACTGCTCACTCACATTTGCAAGCTTTTACACTTCCAACCACTTCACACTTGCACACTCGTGCACGCCTGAACTCACTCACACACACACACACACATTGTACTATTGGCTGGTGTCCGTGTTTATCTAAGACCTTGGACAGTAGGAGGCCAAAGAAGGTGATTCATAAAAACACACATAATCTTGATGTTTTATTTAGAGTTTGCCTTTTACATTTTATAATTTTCATGGCTTTCAGAAATACCACCATCTAAACTCTTAGAAATAAGGGTTCCAAAAGTGTTCTTCTACAAGGGCTGAGGTTCTATCTGGAACCATTTGCTTCTGGAAAAATAATTTACTGAAAAAGGGTTTTTCAAGGGTTCTTGGTAACACTAATGGTTCCAGTAAAAACCATTTTGATCCAGATAACCCTTTAAAACCCCTTTCCTGAATAAAGGGTTTAAAAAGGGTTCTTAGCAACACTAAGGGTTCCAGGTGGAACCCTTATAAAAGGTTCTACACTCTTAGAAATAAGGGTTCCAAAAGGTTCCTTCTACAAGGGCTGAGGTTCTACCTGGAACCAATTGCTTCTGGAAAAACCTGTTCATGAAGAAATGGGTTTTCAAGGGTTCTTGGTATCACAAATGGTTCCAGGAAGACCAATTTTGATCCAGAGAACCCTTTACACATTTAAACTCCATGTAGAAAGGTCTTGTTGTGAAGCGCCGGCACCAATGTGCACCCTCCTCGTTATGTCTTCGTCATAATCTCTGATATTAGAGATGAGATGGCCGTATCTGCTAACAAGCCCTGTGCTGCTGCTGCCCCCTCTTTCCCTTTGTGCCAACGGCCATATAAGTACTGTTGCATCTTTCAAAATAGCACAGCAGGGGGAGAATGGCCAACACAGAACATGCAGGAACTCTTTAATTTATTATGTGGCTGACAGGGAGTTATATCAATGATTCAGCTATCTTATCTTAGCCTGTGATGTTCATCGTGTAAATATTCTCTCATTCCGTCTCTCTCTCTCTCGCCTTCACCCGGCACCACTCTCGATCTCTACAGCACTTTGCTGTTATCATGGCGATCGATAGTGAGGTGATTATTATTCCTCTAGCAAGAGCCCACACATTCTGACCTCACTCATCACGGATCTCAGAAACATGGAAAACAAACAACACGCGCGCACTCGCGACCACACGGCGAGTGCTAGGGGGGGTTGTAAGGTGGGCTGATGATAACCTGCAGTTACAAGGTTAATGTGTGAGAGTACAATGCTCCGTGTCAAACGGCAACATTAGTGTTCGTCCTGTACCTCGCGCTTCATAATGCGGTCGAGGAGAGGCACAGACACTTCATCAGACTCATGAACGACAATCACCGGACTGCAAACAGAACGCGGTGTAACCAGACAATGATACCGACTGTGACCACTGCTTTCCTTGCATTTATATCAGATGTTAATATCATAGCAACGTGCAGGTCTTTTTTTCTGCCTCAGTTTCATTTTCTATCCGACACTACACCATTCAATGGTACATATTTAATATGTACAGTAGTCAGTGGCTACACAGTGTGCCTGCACAATGCTGCCATTTTTATTTTTTTGCTGAAATATCAAAGCAATCTGATCTTGGAAGTGTACGTTCTGCTGCAAACTATCCATCCATCCATTATCTACCACTTTACCAGGGGGTGCTGTGCCTATCTCAGGTGACAGCCACAGACAAACAACCATTCACTCGCTCTCACACCTGCGGTCAATTTAGAGTGACCAATTCACCTTAGTCCCCAAGGGGAGGAAGCCGGAGAACCTGGAGAAAACCCATGCACACCCGAGGAGAACGTGCAAACTCCTTGCAGAAAAGCCCTTGTTCCAACCGGGGCTCGGAAGCGGGGAACACGGGTCTTCTTGCTGCAAAGGCGAAAGCGCTAACCACTACACCACACCAACCGTGGGCCTTGGCTGCAGACTATTGCAAACTTAGCACTTATATTTTTAAGGAAAAGTTCCATGATTATCATAATATTGTTTACACTGATAATTTGAAGAGCATGAAAACACTGTTCGCTGATAAATAAGCAATGTTTACAGTCGTTAAGCTGCAAAGGTACTAGGAGGGTTGGAAATACCCTGGGCCAATGTTCTTGCTGAATTTCTTCGTTAACTCAAATCAGACTGAAATCTATGTAATTTTGCAGAATAATCGTTATACAACAGAAGTGTCACAAACTTATCATTAGTTAATTACTCTTTGGTAAGAGTCAAGTATCCAAGTCCGACACCCTGCCTTAGTAACAATATCGTAGTAACAGCATCGCTCAATTTGATGAATGCAAAACATATTGAAATTACATTATACGACTATAAAATAAAAAAAAAATGAAGATGGAGTTTAATGTGGAAAAACTCATCTTAATTCAGCACGATGGTTCACATTACATGCACATTTCTGTGCACTGCACAAGAATATCTTGTACTAACATGTAAATACTGAGGGTTAATCTTTAATCTTACATGACTCTTACATGACTCATTTCTGTCAGATTTATGATGTCCGCTGTCAGAAATCGTCTCACTGGTTTTCAGTCAAGTGCGTGTGGAATTTTTGTCACCTTAATACTGAGTGGCGCAGCTTATAGAAAACATGTCTCATGTTGTGTTGGCGTTTCTGAATTTTAAATTAGAACAAACTCCCCCAATCTCTCAATCGAAACGACGACAACAACAACAACAACAACAACAGACCTAGTTCCAATGACATCAGAAAGCAGTGTGGGATCATGGGAATGGTTATCTTGTTGTGTCCTATGGTTCCCCTGTGTGCTTGCACTTTATTGGGAGAGCTATGATGGCAGAACACGCAGCAAATGGCAATGAGTGGTTATCACCCATTAGTGACAAATACACACAATAAAATGCAAAAAAACAAAAGACAACACACTGGCTAACTAGTAGGGGTGGGAATCACAGGGTACCTCGCAAGATATAACGATTATGTGACCAATTCAAGACAAACTGGAGGATTTCTCTGTTTATTAACAACATGGAAAACAAAGTGCATAAAATCTATTTATTGAACGTGGATGGGTCATCTCATTACGTAGCTTACTCCACCATAAAAAAAGGCGGCTAAAGCGCATGAAGTCATTAAAAGGTGACAAAAATTAGCTAATTAGCTTAAATAGAAATACCGATTTCTATGGATTTAAGTATTGGAAACATTTTTGGTGAATGCAATTTGAAATTTTACATCATATATTTTAGGTACCAATATCAGTATTTGCGCAGAAAGGCAAATATTTGACAAATCCCATATATACACTACCTTTCAAAAGTTTGGGGTCACTAAGAAATGTCCTTATTTTTTAAGGATAACTCACTTTTCTTCAATGAATATAACATTAAATTAATAAGAAATACACTCTATACATTGTTAATGTGGTAAACGACTATTCTAGCTGCAAAGGTCCAAACGTTTGCTCATCCTGTTAGAAAACCCTTGAAAACCCTTGTGCAATGATGTTAGCACAGCTGAAAACAGTTTTGCTGGTTCTTTGACGAAAGAAAAATTATTATTTTGAATAAGAATCATTATTTCTAATCTTGTCAATGTCTTGACTATATTTTCTATTAATTTTGCAACTCTTTTGATGAATAAAATGTGACTTTTAATGGAAAACACAAAAATTAAAAATAGGCCACCCCCAAACTTTTCAACGATAGTGTATGCCAAATATCACACCCAAAAAAGGCAAACTCACCTCATAGTGCGAAGGTCCCAGCCTCGAATGGCTGTGTCGTTTGCCGTGGCGAGCTGACTGCAGTTGTGATGCGGGCTCCACTTGCCTGAGATGAACTTCAGCTGGCCTTTACCCTCCAGTGTGGCAGTGCTAGAGACCTGCAGCAGCACAGAAACCTCATTATGAACATCTCCTAAGAAGGGACACGAAATTACATCCAAATACCTTCGTGTGATTTGGCCTCTGCAGCATTAAGCATTGTTAAGCCATTTTCTCTGCAGGCCACACTTAAGCCAAGCTTCATTCAGTCCCCACTCTGTGGTAATATTTTGGGAATTAATGGCAAACCGAGTGCCTGCAGTTTTACACCACACTGACACAACACACACACACACACACACACACACACACACACACATACACAAAAGTATTATTACATCTGCAAACCTTGCCGTTAATAATGAGCTCAAAATGTAATTTATTCTGATTCAGTCTTCATTCACAACTAATTTATACTTGAAACAACCTTTTTTTTTTTTTTATATGACCATCTGTCTGAAAAATATGGCGAAACAACTTGTTCAGCAAAGATAATTTGATGCCTGCCGTTTGTCATTCTCCTGCAGCCATATACGTAGACTGTATATGATAATGGACATAGTCTTAGGGTTAGAAAAAGGGAGATTTCAATTTAAAACTTTATTTCATAGACTAACAGGTGAGGAATGAGGATCACAGAGCAACGCTGGTCAAGATGTTTTTCCTCAGAAGACGGTGAAAACCAGTGCTAAAGGATGCTGAACATCTGATTTAATGCTGCCGTCACAACTACTGCGCTACACGTGTGAACAGAACTATATGTATATATATATATATATATATATATATATATATACACAGCAGCCTCTTAAAGTCATGTCAGATGTTGCCGCACTCAGTTTTACAGCAGCAGGTGAGAAGTGTCCGGTGACGGGACGGATTATTAGAGCGCCATCAAATCCAATGTTGGACGAGACAAAATTGAATCACATGGTCATCACAACCTTGAGGATCTACTGATAGAAACGCATAACTCTGATAAAAGAGAAATTAAATATATATATATATATATATATATATATATATATATATATATATGTACATAGTGTCAGATTTCCTATAATTTTAACTGATAGAATTAATTTATACTGAATCTGCACTTAACCTGTTGCTACAAGTAAAAACCAAATGCTCTAACTAATGAATGCACCCCCTTTATATGCAGAGCCACTCTCTCCTGCAGTACGCTCCAAACTATAGATTAGAATGCTCTCAGTTTAAGTTTTTCCCGACAGGACCTACAGTATATAGCAAGAACCCCCAGTGTGGAGACTGGGGGGGGAAATAGCCTGCATGCACAAGACTACTCTACAGTCTGCTGCTCAGTCAGCAAACCCACTGACCCCTGCTTCTCTTTAGTCCCATGGTGGAGATCTGCTCAGAATTACTTGTGGGTACAAACATTAGTGCAGTTTAGCAAAAATGAAGTCAGGTTAAGTTTTTTTTTTTTTTCTGTGACAAGCTTGTCACTGGATATTAAACCTGCTCTATATGCTTAACAGGGCAAAGACAAAGGTGAAATTAATCAAAGTCAAAAGACTTCTTTGGTCCCTCATTTATAAAGAGTATCACTTCATCAGGCCACTATACAACTGCAATGCAATTAATCCATCAGCTGCTTATGGAAAGGATTCTCTTCCCCTTAAATTATGATGCATCGAAGAATTCAAAAAAAGCAGCATCACCCTGCTTCATTTTTCTTTGCTCTCTGACTATCTATGGGTTTTTATCCTGATCTCTCTCTCCCTTTCCAATCCACCCCGCCCCACCGCTGCTCTCCCACCCTCTCTGCCGTCTATGCCTGTCGGAGCAGGGATCATCGATCGCCCCGTCACCGCACAGCTCCCTGGTACACTCTCATTATTTCAGCTAGAGAAGACAGAGGGGAGAGCGAGCGAGCGAGGGAGAGAGACAGGCCAACAGAGCAGAAAGGAGGGAGGGAGGTACGCCGAGAAAGAATAACAGAGAGGATAAAAGGAAGGAGAACAAAGACGGGAAGAAAAAAGGGATAAAAAAAAGGGAAGGAGTCAAAAGAAAGGAGCTGAAAAAAGGTGGCAAAGGACAGGGGACCGATAAAATCAGACAGAAAGAGAAGCAGCGATTTCTCTGTGGCCTTGATGTAAAATTCCATGACTTTTCCATGAATTTTCATGATTCAAACGTGGTGCCTCTATAAACTAAAATATTCCTGCTTCTTGGTTTATGATATTTCTGTCGTTTGTGTGATTTATTTAAAGCATTTTTTTTTAAAGCGTTGCTAAGCACACCATGTTGAAGTATAAGACAAAGTAAAATGGCAGTTTTTGGCAGCAATGTTCTTGAGCTTCTTGAGTCAACAAAACAAACATGGAGCAGAAGCGCTTTAAATATGATCCTTTGGGTCTGCATTGGCATCATGATTCAATTTGAATTGATGGATCTCCCTGCATTCAATAAAGTTTCTTCATGAATGTATTGTTTATCCTGCACTGACCCAAGACATGCTTCTATTCTGACCAATGACTGATTTCTAGTCACCCCGCACTCAAGAGTCCTTGAGAAAAGAATGGGTGACTGGACACAAATGTGATATTCAATAACGCTTAATACAAAGCTGCATACATCGTGCTTCCATTTGACCAGGTTTATGTGGGGAAGGCTGACTCAAAGACACACTTTTCATGCAGAACAAGAATCTACAAAAGCTGGCATCTTCCTGTGATGTGACACATTTCACGAAATTTAACAAGTCTCCCTGAAACCTTCAGAGAATTGATCAAGTTCCCTTACCCCACCGACAGAGAACAGAAGCTCAGCAGCCACACATCGGTGGGAGGTCTCGAAGCAGGAGTCTTCCACTCTGCGGCTACACTGGTGCAGTGTAGCAGAAAAGCCGGCGCTCCGTGCATCCCAGGTTCCCAGCTTTATTAGTGCGCTAACCAAATTAGGGGCCCTAACAAGGCAGCACACACCACACTAGGGGACACATTCATTTAGGAAGCAAGCTGTACAAAAGCAAAGCTATCGGTCAAATTGCCATGCATGTATGCTACCTACACACTCACTATGTATCTGAGTGTGTGTGTGTGTGTATTTTATTATTTTATTTACTTATGAAAACAATAACGTGATATTAGACCCTACAGTATTTCAGATACAGGCCTCTACCAAACGGTTGAGACGTCTGTTCATGATAAACCTTGTTTGCATAATTTATAAAGTACAACATTCAGAACAAGTTACATTAAGTGTTCGTGAGTTCAGCTTGATGCATTTTTCAATGACATATAGTGACTTCAAGTGTGGTCAACCAAATGGTTGAGTAGTACCATAAAGGGTTAATGAGGAAACAACTCATTTCTAAGGAACTAGTTAAGTTTAGGGCTAAGATTTGAATTGTGGTTATAGGTTAAGGTCTGGGTGAGTTATTCACTGGTTAAGTTTAGGAATAAAGCTTAGGTTGCCCAAATTAAGGAAGTCAATTCAGTGCCCTATGAAGAATAGCTGCACAAACCTGTGTGTGTGTGTATGTGAGCAGATGTGCAGGGCAGGGTGTGTGGGTGTGCCATGAGCCAGTAGAAATGTTCCACCAGTGATTCTAATTGATGAGCCATGCACATGAAGACCCCCCCCCCCCCCCCTCCTCCCTCTCACACACGCAGACACAAGTCTCATTTGAAACAATGCACACTGGTTTATGCAAATGGTCGTTGCTTATATACATATATATGCATACACAGAGGCAAACACCCACATGGAACACAGACACACAAATATAGGCCAGGCCCATGAGAGAGAGAGGGAGAGATGCGTCCACATTGCATCTGGACACGGCTTGCAATGAACACATCACACTCTGACAGATAGAGAGAGAGAGAGAGAGAGGAGAGTGGGTTGAAAGGAGGGAGGGAGGGAGAGAAGGCGATTAGCATTCCCATCAGCAGTGGAGGAATTTGTCTTGGTTGCCAAGTTCCCTCTCTCCTCATCAGTCCCACTCTCTTTCCTTTTCCATATCTCCACTTGTCCTCTCTCCTAATCTCCATCTTTGTAATCAGCAGGGCCCCCTCATTGCTCCCTCATTTTCCATCCTCTTCCATCTTCCCCTTTCTCATTATATTCTTTCTTGTGCATTACTTCCCACCTCCTCTCCCTCGCCCTCAATACAGGATTTATGTGTTGACCACTGTGAGTGTCAAAGGACAGGATCAACACCCGATTCGCCCTCCTGGTCTTAATCGACCTCACACAGGGATGACTGCACTGGACACACACACACACACACACACGCAGGCACACATTCACACACAAATGCATGCACAAATGCAAAACAGTTACAGTCTAGAATATAGAGCCCCTGTCATTCACATTCAAGTTATCATGTTGATGAAGCCTAAATTGAAATGATTGCATTAATTTTTCCAGGTCATTTAACACACTTCAACCTTCTCAACCAAATGTAAACGTTCAAATATCCACAAGGGGAGATACTGTTTCGTGAGCCTAGATTTGTCTCTTGCAGCGTTGCCAGACTTTTAGACAGTCAGACATAGTGGTTTCCTGGCCAGCTGAAGAACAAGATGTTTATGCTGAAGGACTTGTGAGAAGTGGTCAGAGGAAAAACCTTGCCATTTAAGTGTGATTAAAACTAATTTATCGGGGAGTTTTTGCATATCATAATTACGTACATCTTTTCGGCAAACAAACACAAAAAGCAGATATTTAATGAGGAACGCCATGCTAACAGTGTTGCCAGATGGCTACTTTTGCTTACATCAGGCGGGAAACAAATACATTGGGTGGGTGAATAAAATTTTGGCTGCTTTTGTCAATAAATAAATATCCTAAATAAATACATAAATAATTGACGTGAGTTGTATTCCATCTGCATCTTCGTTATTTCATTTGACAACTTAATCTTGACGTCAGTTCAGCAGAAAGCAAACGACGGCTAGGTCGTTGTGCGTATTTCAGCACCACAGTCGTGGAAAGCAGCGAGGCGAAAAAGAGAGGGATTTTAAAAGTGCACCTTTTAACGTGCAGCTGGCATTATTATTAATCTGGGACTGGCGCTAGGAGGCCAGAGGTTCATTTTAGGTTTCAATTGTGTAGCCTGTGGTTGATTTACTACGCTTTTATTGGTTGCAATTTGCAAAAACCTATTTATCTATCATTTATGTGTGGTTATTTATTTGATGCAGATATGAAGCTCTGGATGTTTTCTCTTGCATGTGCTATGATTTTACAGATTTACACGGCTGTCTGGCAACTACATGGTTTGGGCTGGGAACTGTCAACCTGATCAGCAACACCAGTGCTTTTTTCCTGCTAAAACATGTCAAAGGACCCTTAGTATGAATGATGCATCGTCTCGATTCTTTGGGAGCTGCACGATATTTAACAAATACATATAAAGCCTAAATGCGAAGGTCTAACCTCAATTTGCCAACAGAGCAGGAAACTGTCAACACGCAACGCAGATGAAACAATGCTAGCTTGAAGCTAATATCCATATACATTAGGCGCGGTAGGAGCAAATGCTGGCCTCGGGCCATGTTCTGAAGGAAGATAAATGAACATGGTCGACTTCTCCATCATCCTGGAATATGACAAACCTCCATAATTCAATATTCAAATCACATATTTTTTATTTGCCCGCTGTTAGCATATACGGTATAGGGACAACAGACAGCTCCATCTAGTGAACAGAGACAGCGCAGCATCAAATCACCCTGAAATCACTGTGGTTATTAATGTGAACGTAAGTGCATTCATTATCAGCCACACAATGAGTCAGGGGTTTCCAGACAACAAGGCAAGCATGTACATGCGTTTACCTTAACTGTAACTAGAGATTCTTCAAAAGGTCAGATTACCGAGTTCACATGAGCACACATACATGCACAGACACTCTGACTAACATGCTCGTATCTAGTCTGCTTGCCCTTTATGTGAATCTTTCAACAAGCACATGAATTACTAATGACCCACCGTATTCTGCCATCGCTCATGGCTTCTAATGGAACAACACACACACTCATGAAACCATGGACTAACACACCACTCTATTACTCCTTCCTCACTTGCGTACACACCTGACATACACCATTATCTACAGTCTTTGAATGCATAATGGCCATTTTAATTGCAAAGCTGGCTGGAGACAGTGGATTTACAGTGAGGAGCCTCTTCACCTTGCATTAGGAGAGACACAGCTTAAAACGAACCAAAGACAAGTGCTTACACTAAATTCAGCCACAGGTAATTCTTTTTTTCAGATGACTAAAACACATCCGTCCTGTAGAAATATCACTCCGTTTTGTCTTCCACACAGCTGTGAGTGTATTCATGCCGTTTCCCGCGATTTAACAGAATACAGCCAACAACCTTGTTATTATCAAATGAAACCCAACTGAGAGGTTGGTTTTTGTTAACTTAGCTATGATCACTGAATAGGAAGCACATCACAAGCACAGTTTTAAAAATAAAACAAAAATAAAAAGAAGGATTGTATGCTATTATTAAGTCCTTCTCAAAAAAAACCCAGGAACAATGTAACCACAACAACTAAACTAAATCCCTTTTGTGGTCTGTTACCACTGAAACAGATTATACTAACTGGACAACATAACTGGCCAGTCATTCTAATGGGAAATTTAAAAATAAAAAAAATCAATAAAGTTTTATTTCTCTCCCTCCCTCTATGTCTGTTTCGGCTTGTTTGCACACATGCCCTATTGGCAAGGAGTAGATGAATTAGTTGGAAAGCAACAACCCTACTTTTTCAACCTTAATAGAAATGTATGTCCCTAAATATAAGGAACCCCCCCCCCCCCCCCCCATCAAATGTAGGTAACATATAATAGGTCCATGCAAGGAAATTCCCTCAGTGGAAATGAGAAACACCAGCATATACAGCTGTTTTAGAATGATCTGGTGACATCATACATACAAAGTATATGTGTCATTGTGGCCACAATCCCGTGGCAATGTGGTGGAGTGTCTGTATTTTTAATAGTATAATTGGAAACACTTCAGTGAAGTGTGGTAACTCATACGGTGAATGATTTTTCTCAAAGTTTTAGTCACAGTGGTACAGACTTAAAAACAAGAATACATATGAAAAAACCTGGAGGAACGCTCTGCTGTTGTATCGGAGAAAGGATGTTTCCTTCTGATGACACCTCGATGATATGGTGGTTATCAAATAATGAGTTAGCTACTGTGCTGTGTGATATAGAGTGTATGTATTTGCTGTGCTGGTGTGTGTGTGTGTGTGTGTGTGTCTTACCTTGGCCTGTGTGGAGCTCTCTTGCAGGTCCCAGAGTAGTGCATGGTTATCAGCCAACGTTATCATGCGCTTGCCATCACCCATGGGCTCCCACAGGACACTGTAAAAACACACACATATATACACTTGTATTTCGGTCTTGGTAAGAATGTAATGCATTTTCGAACCACAACAACAAAATGTCTAACCCTAAACGTAAAACCCAGTTATAACCAGAAACCAAGTCTTAATGCTCCAATAGACCTCTGAATTTGGGACAAATGGCACTTCCTCTCCCATGATGAGCATGTTCGAACATCAGGACAGGCACACAGGACACTGTGCATGAGTATGTACATAAGAAAACATGTCTTTTGGATTCCTTTAATTAATTTGTGGACTATTGAACAAGCCTGCAGGTCTGCCGATTTAAGAGGCAAACTGTAACTAAACACTAAAGTCAGCATACTAATACACAGTACCCGTGATGCCACAGTGCTTATGCAAATCAGGTATTTAATTTAGCATGTTCACCACCTCAATTTAACATTCAACAATTTAGCATGCTAGCACAACGGTAGAGGGCCTCTTAACCCACGTTCTATTGCAAGTTTATTCCAATTAATAGGAAGCATTTCACCCGCACTCTTGACCAGTGCTTGCTCATTGTGAGAATTGTTGTAATTTGCATTGTTATGATGTTAAATTGAAAATATGACATTGCCAAGAGATTGTTTAATTTCCACAAATCAGGCGACAGTGTCCTTACTTTGCAGAGAAATGTATGATATCAAACAACTTTAGTACTTTCTGCCAAATCTTGCAACCCAATTCCGTCAATCTAGTATTTGAAAGCAACAGCGGGATATAGAGTTGCCTCACTGGTGTTAAAAATGTGGTAGATTTAACTGCATACATAGCTTTGATTCCTCCTTACACCATTTTTTTCCCCTACAGAGTATTGATTCTGCACCGCAAGCTTCTTGGAGATGTGATTCTCCACTTTGCTCTACCTAAAGTTCTTACTCTACACGCAAACCTTAGGGACATTACCATACCTGACCTGCTATAGAGCCCAAACTGTTAATAATTACCTTGGTGTGGGTTGAAATCTCTTGTATGCTTTTACTTTGTTTGTTTTTACTTGGATGGGTTTCACAGCTAAATTCAGAAATGCATCTACATGCTATAAGAAAGGGGACACAACCCAAGTGAGAAAACTGAGTGCTTTTAACTCCAAGCTTGGTTGACTTTAAAAGCAATATGTCAGCTAAGTCAGAGACCTGGCAATAAGCTAAACATAACCTTGGCCTGGAAACCGTCAAAGCACTTGTTCAGGTTGTGATTTAGTGTGACTTTCCTGTTCAAGAAAGAAAAGAAAATCTGTCTAAGATGGGTTACAGGGGGTGAAATGACTGCACCTCTTGGCTCTTGGTTGTCTGAGTCTGCATAGCTGCGTAAGGAGATTTGTAAAATGCCGTTTATTTCAAAGTTTCATCAATTAGACAACTCTATTTCCATAAACTCACCACTGGGTCAGTTTGAAAAAGCAGAAACAACATCAGTTGTTTCAAAGAGAGTGTATGTTGCAGAAGGTGAGAGTGTGACAAGGAGATAAAGAAGAGGCCTGCTTTCGAATGTAATCCAAGTTTCATATAGTCCCTTCGTAGAGGTGAAGTGGGCAGAAAAATGGAAAGAGGGAGGGACTGAGGGAAGGAAGGGAGGCAGAAAGGAGCTGTGTTTATAAGGACTGTAAATTCTTGGCTGGTGAGGGACATCTTTTACTGTCCTCCTGAGGGGCAGGAAGTCATGGGCTTGGGATGTACAGATACACTCTCCATGCAAACATGATAGTCAGTTTTGGAGGACACCACATTGACTTACATTCATTGCCTGGAGGCTACAGTGATACGTTAGGATGTTGGAAATTATATCTCGTTTTTTTTTTTCCAGTCACAGGTAATTGCCCCTAATCGGCTTGTGATCGGTGTGAAATATATAAATAAAGACATCTCATTTTCCAACCTGCTGGAAATTCTGTGACAACTCAAGCCACTCCAGGCTATCAGACACCAGGATATGGGGGGGGGGGGGGGGGGGTGACGGTGGCTTACACTAAAAAAGACAGCAGCCGTTCATCAAAAAATACAATACACTAAAAAGGTGACAGATCACAGACAGCACTGCTACAATAAAAGCACAGAGGTCAAACTGTAGACATGAAAGCAGGCTAAATTAAGCCTGGTTTTTCCAATTATTCCTCATGTCAGCTGCCATGTATGTCTTTTTATGACCATGTGAGTTTTGGTCATGTCATATCATGTCATGTGAAACAATGGTGAAGTGTGTGACCCCTCGATGCTGATCATCCATTCACTGTGAACTCCAGATTACATGCTTTATGTAGTCTTGGGGATCTATCTACCTACCCACCTACCCACCCACCCATCCATTCATCCATCCACATGCATTCTTCATGACATTGTGGGTGATTATGAGACTTCTGCAGTTTCAATAGCCAGAAGTTGTACATGTGTTTTGCTCTAGTTGTATGTGTATATTGGAGGTGTACCAATGTTCCAAATCTGACGTCCAGTCTGGGCTATATGGATATAGTGAATATGATATAATATAATTAAATAAATAATTAACTAATTAACAACATCTAATTATCCTTTCGTGAACCCACTGTTTGACTAGACTTCACCAAGTTATGACCAGCATCCGTTGCAAAACCTGCAAAACCACCATCTTAATATAGGATAGATTTAAAAAAGGCTGGATTACAAAAAAACTACACTGACAAAAATGTGCAAAAAATGTGGACTTTTGAAAAACATGTTAGTCTTTAATTAACAAATTAGCTACTGCACATATACCCTGTGCGATAAAAACATGGCAAATTAAAGCCAGTACATATTTTGGACTGATGAGAAGACTAGGAATCAACATGCGAAAAACACCTAATACTAACTAGCTGAAAGAAAGAAAAGAAAGAAATGTACTGGAGCAGAGGCAAACTGACAGAGACAAGATCAGTCGTCCAATTGAACAGCAACGTTGAGTGACAACAACCTTAGCTCACCTTAAAGGACATGCACTGACAATCATAGTTTTATACTAATGTTTGTGCAGCATTTGTTCTCAGGACACTCATAGACATAATGTGCCACTTATTAACCCTAAAAACGAGGTGACAGAATGTCAGAATGTCCTCACTCCCTGTGGTTTATATGTTTTTTTGGTCCTCACAAAGCCATGCAACACACACACACACCTCAGCATGAGAGCCCTCTACTGGAGTTCATTGATTGTGACTGAAGGACCTTCACAGTGAAAATTGCATTTAGTGATGAAAAAGACTTTGGCCCTCACACGCATACACACTTTTCCAAGACGAGGCCCATGTACACATAAAAAGCGGGGATATTATCACCATAGAGGAGAAGAGAGAAGAGAAGCATGCTAACCAGATGTTCGAGTGAAGAACTACAAGGAGTCCACTTGAAAATATTGCACACATTGTATATGATTGTATTCATGCGTGTGCAAAAACACACCAAACACCTCGTACCACCTCCTGTCACACCCCACTTTTCAGAAATCAACCTTGTTACTTCTTGCACTTTACCATTCCCTCCTAGGGCTCTGATTGGCTCAAATGGCTCCACAGGAATCGATTTGCTAGACTGGCACACGGCTCCTGAATCCAAACCAAGTGCAAAAAAAACATGATTTTTTTTTCCCTCCCTAAAGTTCTCTTTAGCCCCTGTTTATGATATTTCCATTCAGAACACGCTTCACAACAGGGTACAGGCTCTAATGTTTGCCCACCCAAACAACGAGGGGATTTTTGGGGGGGGGGGGGGGGGGGGGGAGAGAAGAAAGTGTTATTGTCACTGAGAATGGAGGGACAGCGGAGACTGGAAAACACACTCATGAAGTACGTAGGCTACATAAGGGCACACGAGTGACAGCGGGCACAACTACAAAACACATCTCACCTCAGCCTTTTCCTGCTTACGCAAGCTGCCAGTATTGTGCGTGTGTGTACATACCTGTATTTAATACTTCTTTAGGATTTATTTAATGCTATAAACACTGACCTTATCAGGACCAGCAGTCCTCATTTCTGAGGAACATTTAAGCATGAGCTGGTTATGGTTTTAAGTTAGGGGATAATACTTTGTTTAGGCTGACTAAATGAATGGAAGTCAAAGAGAGTCCTTAAAAGAACAACTGTGCAAACCTGTGTGTGTGTGTGTGTGTGTGTGTGTGTGTGTGTGTGTGTGTGTGTGTGTGTGTGTGTGTGTGTGCGTGTGTGTCATGGAGAGATGGAAGAGGTGGGCAGCAGACCAAAGCCATCCATCTAAAGAAGCCAATAGTGCACAGCATAAGCTATAGGCTTCACAGCCACTTCACACACAAAAAAAAATCACCAACACACACTATGTGGTGCCCTTGTAGGGGTTACAGCTCTGAGGGTGTAAAGATGGCGGACCCCAGAGCCATCAATCTTTACCCAGCAGCTTAGCTTGACCTACCCTCTGACACAGACACACACACACACTCTCTATACGGTATCCAGTAAACTTGGATATACTGACCCCACATATACAAAGCCGCCCAGTTTCAACACACAAGCACAGAACAGAAACCAAGTTGCCCATGCAGCCGCCCCTCCTCACTTTTCTTCTTTTCTCACTCTATTGTCCTCGCACTCACTCTCCATATTTATCTCCGCCTCACAGACACCTGCTACTGTATGCGTCGCGCTAAATGACTGGCGCCTCTCAAATTGATAGCGATCGCGAGGCAACCAATTAACAGCCAACTTAAAAAGGGAGAATGACCATTGATTTTCATTCTCATAAGCAGTGAATTGTAGCAAGGCCTCGTGCACATGCAGGAGCTCTGACTGTAAGACAAAAGGATTGGGCTGAAAATACAATACGAGGTGCTGGCCAGTCAATAGTCTGAGCCGAAAGATGAATTAAAATGCACATGGAGGAGATAAATAGAGAGATAATGAGATAACTGTCAAATAAATGATGTATAATTGTGATTATTATTATAATAATAAATAAGGAAGTGTTAGGTGATAGTACTCCTTATGGCTTCAAATGCATATTCAACTGATGGAAACCATGCAAGTTTGGAAAAACAAATAAAAAACCCATCTAAGTTGCCCTTGAGTTCAGAATTATTTTTGTCAGACTTGCACTACAAAGTGTTCACATGTCAAAATATTGAATTATTAGGATTATGAAGCTTGATATTTCATTTGTAAAAACAAAATCAATGAATGCATTTTAAAATATGGTGCTAAAGTCTCTAGGCAAACAACACTAATGCCATGAGTGATACCATTGACTATAGTATCTGCAGCTACATGAAGGCTAATATGTCTATTTTTTGGATTGGACATCCTGTAAAGTGGAAAAAATAAATAAATGCAGTAATGCAATAATAAATAAGTGCACTTGTATCGCTTGTACTATAACTCTGAAGGTGGGATCACACTGAAGAGTAGATGCAAGCAATACTATACATAATAATATAATGCACCGTTTTTGAAAGCAAAACATTGCTTTGTGTTCAGTATGAATGCACCATTACAGCCGTTTGCCCTATTGTCCCTCAGCAACACCTACCAGGCGGCGTTGCCATGGTCACTGTCGTCGAGGTGACAGAGCAGCTCCAGGGTTTGAGGGTTGTGGGCGGTGTCGTCAGGTGACTCGTGGCTACCTGTGTCCCAGTCGGTGGGCATCCGCCATACTGCCGCGCAGGAAATCACTCTGCTGTCACTGGCTGGAGAAGGACAACACACACACACACACACAACTTCATTTACAGCGCGTGTGTGTTCACACATACGTTCGTACACTCCCTTGATATCTACATCCCGAATTTGTTATTTTGGCACATGCAAACCAGAGCCAGAGCTGCTAATTGGAACCAGTGGTGTAAATGTAAAAGTGATACAGTAATTGGAATAAAAGTTTGAGGCTGGAGGGCAAAACTTAACAGAGAGAGAGAGAGAAAGCAGAAAGAGTGAGAGAGCAAACAGAGAGAGCAAAAGAGCCTAATTTCTTTTTGGTGTAGCTATTGACAGTGTGTGGGCAGGCGTTGGGCAATGAAACACTGGCGTTAGGCCTATTTGTCAAATTAAAAAGCAACGTGGTGTGAGTCCACAGGCTCTGAGTGGTTTTAGACAACCTTGCATTTGAAGAATGTGGGCAAGCAATCATCTTGAACAAAAGCCCTATATACCCACATGGTTGCGCGCTGGTGGGAGGTGGTGCGGACGCACTGTAGCAATGCAGTCGTGTGCATTTGTGAGCGTGGATGTTTGAATGTGCACCGTATACAGTACACTTGATGTGTGCACGTGTGTGTGAGTGTGAGTGTGTGTGGTGTGTGTGCAGCAGTGCGTAGTCCCAGACTCAGCCTGGTCTGGAATGGCTGTCATTGTGTGAACTCAAGCATGTAGGAATCACCTGACAGGGGACAAGAGACAGAGGGGGAGAAAAGAGGGGGAGAGGGTGATGAGGGCGGCGCGGGAGTACTGTCCTGACTTATACTGTGTAGAAATAAAAGTGCATGTAGTTTATCTCGGTTTCCTCCAGTAGACAAACAGGAAATCAGAATATATTGCCACTAGGGGGCACTGGTTGAAAAAAATAACTCTTGTTGCCACTTGGTTCTTGTCTGTTGCTACTGTATACTTGTGCAGACCCTGATTATTTGTACTTTAACCACAATAGGGCTGCAAATAATGATTATTTTCTAGATATCGTCATGGGGGTGGAGTATGTTGCGGCGGCCCGGCACGTGCATGTTTCTAAATTTTTTCTCTTTACATAAATACAGAAATATCCTTTCCCTGGTATATGGTGAGGGTCGCATCAGCGCATTTCAGCACCTTAGTACTGAACAGCTCCGTCTGCACTGTCCCACGAAAGAGCAGACGGAGCTGTTCAGTACCAAGGTGCTGAAATGCGCCGATGCGACCCTCATATGTCGTCCAAAATTTGACAATAAAGTAAAAAAATAAAATTGCAGTCCAAAATTTGACCAAAAATTCATACTATAATATGTCGTCCAAAAAAATGCTTTGTCCAAAATTGGACAAAAAAGCCATACAATAGTATGTCGTCCAAAAATTTATAAAAACGTCAAAAACCACCACAAAATCCTCTTGAACAAGCTTGATTATCAAAATAGTGGGCGATTAATTTATTGATTGATTAATAATCAATACATTGAATAATTGTTGTAGCTATAAACCACAACTCTACAAACAAGTCGGTGATTGCTTTACATAATAGCACATTTGCTGTCATGCTTGAAATATCTCAATCTATCACAAATGTGGCAACTCCAAAGGTTTTTCATTGGTTTCAGGTCTGCTGAGCGAGAAAGTCACTGAAGAACACTTAGCTAATTTTCATTTTCACGAAAGCAGTTTGAGACGACTTTTGCGTTGTGACATGCTACATTATCACACTGGAAATTAGTCATTAGAGGACAGTAAATTATAGCCATAAAGGGATGCACATGGTCAGCATCAACGCCCAGATAGGCTCTGGCATTTAAACCAAGATTGATTGGTATTAAGGGACCAAAAGAAACCACGAAAACACTCTCCACACCATTTCCCTTTCGGCAGCCTGTGTTTTCACATCATTCTGGAACATTATCGTTACAGTATTTATGGAAGAAGAAACAAAAAAAAAAACACAAGTTGTTGTTTTTCACAGTGAACTCAGACATTAGTAAGAGGAAAAAGCAAAACAAATGTGCTCACTAATGAAGTGAGCACCATGTACTGTCCAAATCTTTCACATTTTTGTGAGCAATCATACAAAATAACTGGTAAAACAAGACTCACAGTAAAAAGATATGGCCTACAATTTTTCAAACTATGATTATAAGAAAAAATGTCTTATATGAGGATCAAAACTGTATTTTTTTTAGCACTGTGTAGCACTTCCACTGACAACCACAGGTTAGAGATTTGTCACTGTATACTACAGTGCAAGTAAAGGTACTAGTAAGGCTGGGAAATCCAGGTGATTCATGAATTAAATATAGTGCAGACAGTAATTACTTTTTAATTTCAACAGTGATGACTTTGAAGACTTGGACCTTTGATAAGCTAAAGACCTCTAGTCATCGCCACAAAGCTAACCCAAAGAATTATCATAAGTGAAGAATTAACACGTATAGACACCAAATCAGCCTTAAAAAGTATCAGTTTCAGAGATATGCAGTTGCATTTGTTCATTCAAAGCGATGGTCGTGTATGCTTATATTAACTGAGGATTATGGGTGTGAGAAAACACTGTTTATCTAGCGCTGGACCTTTAAAGCTGGTTCTCAGTATTGCTCCAGTACTGATGAGAACACAAAGATTGCTTTTGCATCATTGTAAACCAAGCTGTCTTTAATTATCTTAGTTTTTAACTTGATAAAAGTAGATTATTTTAGTATTGTCACTTTATTAAAAGTGTTTGATCGCAATAATTTAGAAAAAATCTGTAAAATAACGGTATTTTTCTGCAGAACTCTTAGCGTTGTCTCTTAATTAAAAGTGTTTGATTGTAATAATTTAACAAAAATCTGTAAAATAACGGTATTTTTCTGCAGAGCATTTAATGAAAATTTATGTAAAAGTTATGTTTTTGGTCTTTATTTGAAGTAGGATATTTTACTTGAATATTATGGTTTTTGTTTGGCAGCTGTAGCTGCCAGTAATTTACAGTTTTTAGATTATTTTCTGGTTTTAACTGTTAAAAACAGACAAAACCTGACATAAAGGCACACATGAGAAACATGTCACCTTCAAGGCCTCTGTTTTTTGCCCGTCTGTGACTTTTCAGCTGCTATTATTATCCATGGCCATGTAGGCCATCATGTCCACACATTAGTATTGATCCTATCAGTGTCTGAACATGACGTGTCACACGGCTGCTACTATCAGACATGCAAAGAGGGGTCATCTGTTAATGACTATGAGCAATTACATGTTCTAAGCTAAAGTCTATAAGGCCAAGTGACGGAAAGGAAATAAATATACATATGCAGACTTACAGTATGCAAGAAAAAGAGAGACAAAGAAACAATGATGCATCAAGAGGCAGATAATGGAGGCAGAGCCATACGGAAACAGTGGGACTCACTTTTGTTGTAGCAGGTGGTAAGCACAGCCTTATCTGCAGGACTGGCGCCAATGTGCCATATCTCCCCAGCTTGGTGCAGAAGGACATTCTTATTAATGATGTTATTCTCATCATCAAAGTCAATGATGTGGATCTAGAAGTAACAGAGAGGCAGAGAGACAGACACAGTGAGGGAAAGAGAGAGATGTGTGTGTTGAGGATGAAGCTGGAGCTGCGCGTGCACCTCCTTCCACAGACGAACCAACAGTTCAAAGCTTCACTCACTCCTCTGATTCCCTCCAAAAAAATAAAATAAAATAGAGGGTTCCTCTTTTAATATGACAGTAAATATAATTTCACGTCAGGCGTCGCTTTGGTTCCCCCCGTCCCTGCCCCCATCGGCTTCACACAGCAGAAGATTTTTCATCTTGATTTGGCCTTTAAAGTGTCAATTAAGGCACTTTAAGAAGTCGCATTTGATTCCCATGAGCTCTGCGTGTGACAGGTTGGGGGAGGAAAAGAACACAACGCAGTTTTTGTTTTTTAAAGACAAATTGCCCGATTTAATCAAACTGAGCATGGGGCACACTCTCCAAGACATTGTTTTTGTGTACTTTTCCACGTTTCTTGTGAAACTGTTTGCCGTTTTAGTTTTGACGAGCAGAAATAGAGAGCTGTTGAAAACGATGACACAGTTACTGGCGATCACTTCCACGACCATCGATTCTTATCTAACACTCGTGAATGAGACGCTTCATTGACACTTATTTTTCCCGTTTTAGCTCGACCTCATCACAGAAATCCTTGTCCTTACTCTCATTCGTGGCACATTTCTGAAACTAAAACAACTGCAGAGAAGAGAACCAGCTTCTTGTCGCCGATCGGTCGCATAGTACGAGGCTTTAGCTGTGTTAGTGTGAACGCAGATGACTTCTGATATGCTGATCTGGAAACAAATTAGTTAGTCGGGATGTAGCCTAACTCCGATGTTAATTCTCTGTATAATACACGAGTGGGTGTGAGTGCATAAAGTTGGAGCTGGGAAGTCTGTCTTAGCATAAACAATGAAGGCAGAAGGAAATTGCTTGCCTAGCTCAGACTTAAAGGGAAAAGTGTTAAAGAAAGCAATAAAAATACAATTTCAAAAAATAAAAAAAAGTAATGTACAGATTATGCTTTAGCAGTTACGTCTCTGAAGTGTGGCTCTCCTTGGTATAATAAAAAAAAAAAGTTGCAGGGACGTCTTACAAGGGCGAAAAGTATATGGTTTCCATTGAAAGCACAGTCACAGCTGAACCGAGGTGAGCCTGTCAACAAGTGCTAAATTAAAGGATTCTAAACTGTACTAAGAAACATTTCAATGATGAAAATCTGAGGTGGAAAAAAAAAAAAATCCTTCAAGTACAACAAGTGTTTGGACAATGATCTTGAACATTAAATCAAACTCTAAACACTATTTTTTTACGGTACACATTTTCAATGTTTTTTTTTTGTTTTTTTCTCACATATTCGGAATTCATTTGGATTTGGAAGACGCAAAAGATAAACGCCAGGAGACGGTCACAGTCACACCGACATCTCTTCGTAACACTCGACTATAAATCCTTTTATGGAGGTGCAGCTCCTTGACCTGCAGTAACGCTGAGGCCTTGACTGCACTTGAAAACACAATTAACAGCTGCGAAGTCTTCATTGCAGCTTAGTTGAACAAACAGGTACAAACTTTTATACATAAAGTTAATGGAAAACTCCTCCATGAGCTCTTTTCATTAGATGGAAATCTATTCAATGAGGGCCCTCGACTGCACGCAGTTCAGGGCCCGTAATGCCGTAAAACAGTGAGGGCCTCAAGGTTTGATCAGACAATATATCGCCGTTTCTCCCGTATGAGAGACACTTACAGCACCTCAGGAGACCGTTAATGGGGTCGCACTGGACAATAACTCCTGCGAGGCATTTCCACTCCCCTCGCCTGTACTATTTTAACAGGCAGAACAAGAGGATGAAAGGAGGAGGCGTGAGGAGGAGGAGGAGGAAGAGAAGAGCATTGGAGCAGCAGCATCCTTCAGCTTTTTCAAAGTCAGCTAGGCAGCTATTAACCTTGGGTTGGACTGCATCGAGCAAAAAATTATTACGCAAAGTTATAATTTTATGGTAGTGGAGGAGCGGTACAAATAAATTCAGGCTGGCGGGACAGGGTAATTGGAAGGACTAGTAATAGG
This sequence comes from Microchirus variegatus, assembly GCF_963457635.1. NCBI lineage: Eukaryota > Metazoa > Chordata > Actinopteri > Pleuronectiformes > Soleidae > Microchirus > Microchirus variegatus. Next base: position 13,576,266 of record NC_139822.1, on the reverse strand, counting down.
GTCCCCCCAAATGAACTCAGGTGTGAGGGGAGAAAGAAGTTCAAACCCTCCTCCCCCGAGTGATTTATCCGCCATTCCTCCAGGCTCCGGGAGTGACTCATAGCCTTCAGCCACTTGGGCAGCCTGCCCAGTGCTGTTAATTATGTGCCGATGGCGGGATGAATCGAGGCAGGAAGGTGGAGACGAGGGAGACGAAGACAGGGTAAGAGAGGGATAAAGCCAGGCTGGCTCGTAGCCCCCACTTAAAGCGTCTCTCCTCTAAAGCTCTTGAGCCGCACAGATGACAGCGAGCAGGGTGGAGGAGACGCATGCGGGTGAGAGGTGCCAAGCGCGGGCGCTTTATCTCGTTAGCAGCCTTAAATGCCACGCCGACGCTTCCTCCGATCTGTCATTCCAACTATTGGTCTCTAAGGGATTTGAGAGGTGCACGGCGAGTTAAGAGAGGCATTTTAAACCTGCAATATGCTTAATGGGAGGTGTAGAGGCCAGCAGGCTTATGGTACAGCAGAAGCTATCAGGGCTGAAATGTCAATCTAAAACCCATTTTTCATATTGTGAGTTCAAAACTCAGGCAAACTGAACTAACCAGCAAACTTCATCGGAGCTTCGTGATTATCGGAAAATAAAAAATCAGAGCGCGCCGACTTAACCGAGGAGTCGTCCCAAACAGAGAAAATGAAAAATGTTCCCCATTAGGCTTTACAGCTTTGGCTGTAATCTGACACTGGCATTAGAAAATAAAGCACAAGTCAATACAGATATTTTCCTAAGTTTTGTTTCTGAACATATACAGCGACTTATGAAATATTGGCATTTTCTTTTGTATATGTTTGGTTGAGCCAAGTCTGAAGTACAATGAGGCCAAATCTGTACTGGACACAGTCTGTCTGTTCGCAACATAGCTCGAAAAGTCACGGACGGATTTGAAATTGAATTGAATTGAAATTTTAAGGAAATGTCCACAATGGGCTGCCTTGGCGGAGGTCTGCGCTCTCCGAGTGTTCCTAGTCTTCTTCTTCCGGCTTTTTCTTTGTGAATGGGTTCATTTTTTAAATCCTGTCCTCCCTGGTCACTCCCAACGAAAATATCAGCACCTTCAGTCCTGCCAACCTCCAGCTCCGCCTACTGTCTCTAAGCTAAGTTGATTATAATAATCATGGCGCCTGTGTGTATTATTTCAAAGTTTTGTTGGTGATGCTTGAGAAACCCGCAAAAGTGCATTTTGGAAAGACACAAAAAAAAAACAAGGTATTTCCTTCTCTTGCTGTGCATGTGCAATGCCTGACCAAGTGAGATTGTTATACTGATGGCTCATTTACCAGCAAGAAAGCACTACACATTCATAATGGACATTAGCGATGCTACCAGTCACAATTTAGCAATACAGAAGACACATGTGGTGAATGCGAGGGCAAAGTGTGCAGGCAAAACAATAAAATAGTTAGATGAATTGATATTGATATTGAGTATTGCACTGGCCCATCTGTACAGGGGAAGTGATCAGAGAGCACAATCCTCCGCTAAAGAGTCTCAGTTTCCAACAGTGTCAATACACTTCATCATGAAACCCTAATAATCTCTTCTTTGGGCCATAAGCTACATCCTCTGAAAATGAAATCAATATCTGTTGTTAACTTTTCACTGCTACTCACAAACAGACAAACAATGGAGAAAAGAATACATAACCTCCTCGGTGAAGGTAATAATCGCACAGATCGACTGGGACGCATTGTCACTATTCCCAAAAAGCACTGTATCTACACTAGACTTGGACTGGACTTTGTCTGCGGTGCCAGTTTTCACACTGGAGTCTGCCAGAAAATTGACTTGTTTCTATCCATGCACAAATCTCTCTCTCTCTCTCTCTCTCTCACACACACACACACTTTCATCCTTCTTTCCCTCTTGCTCTCCGAGAGCTAATTATTTCTCCCCCCATTTAGAGCCAACTGTTTCTGTCATCTGTCTCTTTAATGACCTGTGCATGCAAGTATGCATGCAAGTGAGCGCACACTCTCACTCTTTCTCCCACATGCACAGACACACAATGATGAGGAAAGCGATATTAATTATAAATCAACAAATAATATAACAACTCTTGATAATTGATTAACCATTTTATTAGCGAACAAACTACTTGATTAATCAATTAGTCTATTGTCAGAAGAGCAATCTGAATGTGCACTACTTCAAGAAATAAGCAAGAATCTAACAGGGATGATCTTGGTCTGTATTTTTTTTTTTTTTTTTACCCAATCTATGCTCCCTTATTTGAAATTTAGAAGTGAATGGGATACAATGGTTCATGCATTTAACATTTAACATATATTTCACAGCGAAGCCAAATCTGTTTGCCTGTATTCTGAGAGAGGGTATTTGTGACTTTATTGCACCGTGTCAGTGTACTGTACTTTCTGTAATTCTATATTTTATTTTTAATTACTGTAAAATCACCTACAAACCATATGGAATGCAGCTTTTCATTTTAGAGACTTCTTATCTCTTCTTATGATGCTGGCAAAATTACTGTACAAACTGCAAAACTGAAAATCCAACCATGCAACTGTAACTGAAACCTTGGGATTGTTGGTGAACTTGTATTAAACTAATGTGCAATACATTTCTGAAACACAAACATCTTGTAAACGCACACGCATCATCTGATTATGGGGAAAAAGGCTATCAGCAACATTAGCAAGAAATCTGGAAAACAATTGCAACATACACATTTTTAGAGGGATGCAGCGATGGCTGCCACTTTTTAAATGCCGTTAACTCTCATTTGATAAAGATATATAACACCATTTTTCATTTACCTGCATACCTATTTTTTAAAAAATGTCCTTGTATGGTCTTTTCCAGCTGTGTTATGTGTCTCTAAAGAAGACACCACACAGTCAACAGTAGGATATCGATTGTCTGCAGCTGCTCCTTAAAAAAAAGCCTCCTCCAGTTCATCAGGATTTCTCATGAATGTCATATCTGTCATGCACTATGTCATTACCTGGTTGTCAAATTTTAGTGACTGTGTGCCCACAAGAAACCGAATGGCATCTGTCTCAGCTGTCTGGGAAGTCAGTGCCCGAGCCTGCAAAGTAAATACAACAGCACATGTCAGTCCCAGTCCATTCACATGAATGAATGGAACAGAATTCGGTGAAACGTTAAAACATATATTAATAGAAATATTAATTAAACCAGACGGTGCAATGATATCACTGTGTGACAATAGAATAGAATAGAATAGAATAGAATAGAAAATAGCTAACGTTAGCTGCCAGCCAGGGAAATGGCGTAATTTTAACGTGTACCTGAAATTCGAGTCCATAAATGACAGGAGCGTCGTCCTCCATTTTATGTTCGTTGGGAGATGGAACGCTTGTCCGTATCCTTATAAAACAAAAACGTCGCCTTTCGTTTAAAACATGTAAAACATGATGACTTCTATCGGTCTGTGCAAAACACAACACAGTAGCTTCACTTCCGCGATTTCAAATATGGAGAAAAGCGAATCGTGTGGTTGAAATGCGCAATTGTGGTCCTGGAACGTTGCTTACGCAATTTATACTACGCAGAAGAAGTTAGGAATACCAAAAACCAGGGCTGTAGGAAGTGTGTCCACTGTGGCGCACCGTACTTGAAGATTTCCTTGCGGAAGCCTGAGCTGTCAGTCAGCAGCAAGGTAAGACAACATAAACATAGTTACGTTTCCGATTGTATTTGTCGGTTGTCACTGCGTGTCGATGTGAATAACACATGTTGTATGCTGTATGCTGTATGCTGCGTGCTTCTGAAGCGCTGTCAGTGAATGACGTATTCAACGTTTGCAAACAGCTGCTTAGCTGAGTTAGCTATTGATAGCCCACCGGCTAATGTAGCAATAGCAAGATAGCATCAAACAGATAACACCCGTGCTACTAATTAACGGCTCGTTTGTTACAAAACTACGCTTCAAGTGAACCGAGCAGAGCAGAAACCTTCTTTATAGGTCGGTGGCAGCAATGAGGGGTTTCAAATAATTATGTGTGTGGTTACAATGATGACAGGAAGTGACTAAGATGCTGTATGGAGCTATGTTAGTCATTGTTGATGATATTTGGAGCTATGCAAGTCATTGTTGATGATATTTGGAAATATTAAATCAACACAGGGTCAGTAAGCAGCAACATATTATACATGTAATTTGTCTACCACGTAAATAATTTCACATTTAGGTCAAATTAAGTGAGAGCTGCTGTTTTGAATTATATATGGCACTTTGAATTACATATTGATTTGATGTGTGCAGGTTGGCACTGATGAATATTTGCAGTTTCTTCTTTGTTCCCAGCAGGCACACATTAGTATTGATTAAGAAGTTAGCACAAGACAGAAATGTGTATGCTTACAAGTATCAAGTAATTAAACTGCAGCTGGTTGTGACTACTTCATTTATATTAAGTATAATATAATTTCAATAATTTCAACTTTGATTTTGGACTGAAGGTTATTCCAGGACCAGGGCACTTGAATCTGACCTGAGATTCTAACTTTTATAATGACAGCATGGAAGCACTTATTGTGTTTTTATTTCCTAGAGCAGCATGATGGACAGCGAAGAGGCTCCTGCTCAGCGGCCAGTCACCTTGGACATCACAGTGGAGGATGTAAGTAAGGATGCTCCAGACTCTCTGGAGCCGTCCTCCAGCCAGACCCCCTCCAGAGATAATGTTCTGTGCCAGGAAGACAGCATCGACCTGGGTGGGGAGTTTGTCACCCCTCAGGAGGTTAGCAGTGCCACGCCCTCAGAGAGCCTGCTGGACAAGCTCAATGACCAGATGATGGAGAGCGTCTTGATTTCTGACTCGCCTAATAACAGTGAGGAGAATGATGTGGCTCCAATTGACTCTTTTCTAGATGGAGAGGAGGATGAGAACACAGGAGAGACTTCAGGAGACCAAGAGGAACACGGTGAAACTGCACAGATTACAACAGATATTAACGTTTCAGAGGAGGCACAGGAGAAAGGCAGTTCTGAAGGGGATGTAGAGGAGGTCACAAAGACACAGATATACACACAAGAACAAATCAGCATTTCTTTTTCAACTGAAGGAGATGAACAAAGTCCATTTGATCTCAAAAGTGATGAAACCGCACCTCAGGCAATCACAGGGAGTCCCCCAAAAGACAGGCCTGTGCCAGTGTGCACCATATTCAGCCAAGGCACCCAGCCGAAGTCTCTGGTGCCTGACGGCTTCCAGCCCACCCTCATCAAGTCCCCAAGCTTTAGTATGGGGAGTGGTGGGGGAGGTGATGAGGGAGTGACCCCCAGCAAGCTTACAGTCCCTCTCATGTGTCAGCCAAGTCCCAGTCTCAGTAAGTTCTTCACTGACAATGGACAGGCCAATCCAGCTTCAGACTTCTTTGATTCCTTTACTGCCCCCTCCTCCTTTATCTCTGTTTCCAACCCCAATGCAGAAATTCCCCCTGGCACCAGCCCTGTACCCATAGCCCCTACTCCTGATCGCCAGCTCTCCACATCCTCATCCGTTTCCTCTGCTGCAGGGCCCTTGGACTCAGGCAGTCCCAAACTTACTACATTTTTTATCCCCGAAACTACCACCGAGGCTCAACCACCCCCACCTCAAATAGCCTCAGCGCCAGCTCAAGCCCCCACCTCCTCCCCAGCCACTCGGCCACAGCCGTTCAACCAGCTCCAAGCTGTATTTTCTGGCAACGACGACCCGTTTGCAACAGCGCTGAGCCTGAGCGAGGTCGACAGGCGTCATGATGCCTGGCTGCCATCAGATGACACCGGGAAGGTGTTGATCTCTGTAGCCACTCAGCAGTACAGCCCATCCTACGTAGAGAGCAACAAACTCACCATGCCTGGACTCAAGTTTGACAACCTGCAGGTAGGACAATCAGTAAAATACATTACAAAGCCCTAAGAGGATATTTTCCTTCAGCATGTCTGTACCCTTTAAGCTGATTAAACTTGCCCAACTTTTACTGCTTACAAAGCAATCACGTGATCTCACTTAAACCAACATAGTCATTTGACACATGCAGTTAGATCTAATGTGTAAAGTAATGTGAGTTCAACAGGTTTCACCTGCATCAAACCTCTGCTGTGAATGCTTGTGCCACAGTTTTCATTTCATTACACACATACTATTCATATACACACGCATATCTAATCTAACACAGAAAGCCAGCCCTTGAAAGGGCCTAACCTCAGAATATTTTCCAATTTTGCTTGATTAAACAATCCTATCGTTCCTCAGAGTTTTTGCAGACCAAGCACATTCTGTGTCTTGTTTGCACACATTTCCCACACTTTTGCAATAATTGCACAAACGTAATCTCCCATAGGCTTCACCAGAAGGTCTTGATTTACTTAACTAATCTGAAATATCTGTCTTCTTTTGTCTGGAACAGAAAGGCAGTGGTTTGTGTGTTTTTTAGTCGGCAGTCTTCCTCTTTCTCTGGCACAATAGTGTGGTAACAGTTATCTGTAAACATACAGTCGCGTCACATTCTCTGTCTGTGGTCCTTCTACACTCAGAATCACAAACATCCTCCAAGCTTAACAGTAACATTTGTCTGTAATAACAACCTTGATGAAGCATCAATTTGCTTCTTTATTCAGTTGAATCTTATGGCGAATGTCCACCTCCCAGCTCAGATTGTTTTCATTATCCTATTTGGATGTGTTTGAATGGCTGCTTGAATAAATGAATAAAAATCACAGATTTTCTGTCATCTTGGTGTTTTTTTTCCCCAATAACAGGCTGTTTTCAACAAACAAATTAGATCCACTCTGAAGCTGGATTAAAGATAGTATTTTACGCAAGCTGGTTTTTGCCGAGTTTTCCACAAGGCTGGTTATTGTCTTTACAATAAAATAACAATACGATCTTAAAGGAAAACTTTTATATACAGTAGCTCTTCAGACTCGGTTAATGAAATGAGAAGGCCAAATTGTTACGAGCATTTGACCTGGGACTGACGAGCTGACCTCCATTCATGGATGACAATAGTTGAGAGGGCACACATCAGGTCAATAAATCAGCTGTTTAAAGGCCTTAAAGGTGAGCAGGGTAATGAGGGGTGATGTGGTCCCTGTCTCTTTCTCAGTGATGAGTTCAACAGCAGAGTTTGAAGTGCAAGTCCTAGATGTCTAGTGCAAATTGTTGAAAATCAGCACTTGATTCGATTAATCCTGTCAAGTCATGACCTGATATAGTGAAATCTTGCAGTGTAAATACCAGCATGACGACTCTAAAGGCACTTTCTGCATTCTATTGTGTGTCCTTTTTAGCAGTATGTTGAGCTCTAATGTTTTCTGATGCAGGGCGATGCTGTGAAAGACCTAATGCTGCGTTTCCTCGGAGAGCAGGCGGCCACGAAGCGTCAAGTCCTCACCGCCAACTCCGTGGAGCAATCCTTCACAGGCCTCAAAGAGCTCATCGTAAGTTACTTACTCTGCCTTCTGTGCGTTTGTTATTCAGAAAATGAATGGAGGGGAAAAACGGACATGTAGCATGCTGCAGACTTATCAGTTTAGCGTTGGTGTTATATTTGTGAGATGTGCATGCAGTATAAACAGCCTGCTAGCTTGGCAGTTTATTCGGGTCCCTGGAAATGGCAGTTGACAAAATAATCACCCCTCATGGTCTCCTTACGTGCTTTGTGCTGGGGCTTCAGACCTTGTCAAAACATCCTCATCAGCACATGAATTTCGCTTAGTTGTCATGTTGGACATTTTCATTGTTCTCAACATCTGTAGTTCCATGACAACAGGGCTGCCTTTATCTCCCTATGAAGATCATACATATAATATGGTTGGAAGCACCTAAGTTGGGTTTAAGAGTTTCTTAAGGTTTCTTAACATGTTCTGTTCTTCTTAGCATCATCTAAAAATCAATTCTAAAATGAACCATCAGACAATGAAGTTGACATAAAACAGGGGGCCATGTGTTTGGCCTTAGGATGTTTGTTAAAAAGCAAGCAGCTGCATTTTGAACCAGCTGGAGGCGTGGAAGGGAAGAAGGGCCAAGACCAACGTAAAGTGCATTACAGTAGTCAAGCCTTGAGCTAATAAAAGCGTCGATTGCCGTTTCCAAATCTTGTTGCTTGGTTAAGAAAGAGCTTTACTTTGGCCAAAAGGCCTCTGTCACTTGATATTCTCCCGTTTACCCTAATTTAAATGGAGGGAATTTTGTGAGAGCCGCTAGTTTTAATATGACTGATACATATTGCTCTGATTACCATGTAATTAAATTCATGCGCAGTGAACTCTGGCAGCTTGAAACTGACACCGGAGACGTTGAGTTTAGCAGAAACGTCTCCTGCCACCATGGCAGTGTAAACACACCGAGTCATGTGACGTTCTGAGCTCTATTGTGTAATCCAATGCTGCATTTGAAAATATATCGATATAACTTTAAAAAAGTGGGTGTACCAGGTACCTAAGGCACTCACCGTCTGCTGTAGATATAGTCAATGATGGCATATTCTGCCATGAAATGTTCCACAATTGATCTTAAGTACAGCAACTAAAAAGCCGCCCATTTTTGTGCATGTGCAGCCGGTGCTTTCTAAGAGCAGTGCATCTTTTTTTCTCCAGGTAAAAGGCAAAACCACTGGTTTTACCTCCAACTTCACATCCTGTTGTGTTTGCAGCTTGTCTGACCTTCTAATAATCACTGTTTCCACTGTAAGTGTTTTGTGGTCGGATCTCATAGCTGACAATCGTTGGTCTTCTTTGTCTTCATCTTGTATTTTTTTTTCTTCTTCCAGTGAACTCTTCTTTTTTTTTTTTGCATGACTGTGCCGTTTCACCTCATTCCCTCTCCCTTCTCCCATCTCTCCGTCTATTCTCTCCAGCCGCCATGCCTTCGCTCCATCATAAGTTCTGACCCACAAATGACCCTGAGAGACAGTTGTTATTTAAAACATATGCACAGCAGCAGCAGACAGTGTGATGTGGGGGGGGGAGGAGGGAGAAGAAGAGGTGGTGGTGGGGTGGAGTGGAGTGAGGAGGTGGAGATCCACTCAGCTCACAAGTTCTTTTCCTCCTGCTGTGCTTATGTATTATGCATGGAATTGCTGTGCATATTTCAAGGGCCTTCTGGACTCGGTGTATATACACATTCTAGGTGGTACTTTCAGCTTGCATTCAACTGCACTATATGGTGTGTGTGTGTGTGTGTGTGTATGTGTGTTTGCCAGTTGGTGTCGGTGACTCCCTGGAGTAAGGAGGAAGACAGTGAGCCAGAAAGGTAGCGTAGACCTACAGGAGAGATGTAATGGCACGACTAGCATAAAGAAATGGAAAACTACAGTGTGCTGTGTGAGTGTGGGGTCAAGGAAGCCTTGGAGGGCTACACCTTACCCTTGGCTCACACACAGGCAGAGTTGTAAAAACTCATTTTGGATTTATATTTTTGTGATTGAGTAATATAATCAAAAAAACTAGCAACTTATGAATCACAGAAAAAAAAAGAAGTTTGATTTATGATTATTTAGTTTGTCCCATTACTTTTGGTCCCCTAAAAAGTGGGAGGCACATATAGAAAGTGTTGTAATTCCTACACCGTTCACCTGATTTGGATGTAAATACCCTGAAATTAAAGCTGAAAGTGTGCATTTAAGGCACATCTTGTTTGTTTCCATTGTAGTGGTGTATAGAGCCAAAAAGAAGAGAATTGTGTCCCAATATAACCCTAAGTTATTTGCGTGTTCATGACTTTAAAATTTATCTGCCGGGTAATTTACTCTTTCAAGCAAACACTTTATGTGCACAGGTGTCATATATCCTGTACGTGTGATTGCATTCTCGAGCACAAGCGTGTGTGAAACACATTTCCGGTGCGTCCGTATTTGTCGTCAACTATGATTATCCCTTATCGTGTGTGACCTTTTTCTTGGATGACACCAATAGTCTTTTCATAGAGCGTCATTCTGCTGTGTGTGTGACATCCTTCAGTGTGTGTGTGTGTGTGTTTGTTGCAGGGCTTTGCTATGAGCAGGCAGAATGAGTCATGCTGCAGAGCCAGAGTGTGACTATACTCATTGCCACCGCACACACACACACACGCGCACATACACGCCGCCTCTGTTCATACGTGCAGACACACACATGTCCACAGACGTGATGATGAATGGCAACACATGCTAAATGCTCTCATAATACACCGAGTATCTGCATTTTTCACTCGCTCTGTTTTTTCTCTTTCTGCCTCTTTGTACGTGTCCCTCTCCCCTCATATGATGAATGTGGACACCACTCAGTCTCTGTAGGGGAGCTGCCATTACACAGACAGAAACACACTCACTGCCTCTTTCTCTCTGATCAGTCTTCACGCAGAGAGAGGGTGTTTTTTTCACAGACGGTCTGTAACACTGCAGCACGCTGCTGAGAAGCATTAATAGAAATACTGTATTCGCAATACGTCTTTGTTAAAATCCAGGTCCACAGCTCCCTGGCCTCTGCTTTTTTTGTGTTATTTTAAAGTTTGATGTTAGAATCATTACACATCTGTTACTTCTGGAGCTGCAGCTGGAGATTCTTTTTATGAATGATCTCGTCTCCAACTCTGTCTATATTATTTTACTCAGCCTTGAAACACACAGAACACAGAAAGTGCTTGATATGTTTCCTTGATAAATTATTATTCATTATCATAACTGCTGTCAGTAAAAAGTGTCTTTTTTTTTTTAAGCAGTGTCCTTACCTTAGCTCAAGTTTTCCAACACTTGAAATCCATACAAATCAGTATTTCTTTTGAAGGTAACCTACCATTTCATTCATCGCCTTTTAATGACGTGATTTGCTTTGGGGAGCTGCTGCTGCTGTTATACATTGGGTTTGCCTTTAGAAATCACCATACATAATAACCTTTTAACCTAAAATGTCAAGCATCTTCAGTGTGAAGCCACAGATCTGGTGGCCCTGCAAAAAAAGCCTTGTTGAAAGAAATGGATGAAACGTGCAACAGAAAATTCATTGACAAGCTGTTCAGTGGAGCTGGGAGCTCTCAGATGAAAACTGAGGCATATACGGTACATAGTGGCAGAGAGAGCTCTCCTATAGTTGCAGAAATTACATGCTGTGCATTTAAGCCTGAAGTCATTTCAGGAGTAGCTGTGCATATATATACATACATACATATGTATATATATATACATATATATGTACTGCATATAAATATATATATATGTGTATATATAATATATATTTATATATGTATGTATATGTATATATATATATATGTGTATGTGTGTTTATATGTGTATATGTATGTATAATTTATATATATATGTGTGTTTATGTGAAAGTGAAGTGAAATTAAGAGTAACACAACAATGGCAGACTCATTACATGTGTTGCTTTTTCTGCATCTAAATTGAGTATGAGTATTAAGACTTTGTTCCCCTAATTTACATCAGGTTTTGCACAATTCTGTGATTATTCAGCAAATTTACGTTTAGATGAGCCAACGTTATAATCTGATTAAACAGCAAGCTAGTTTACGGTTCTTTTGGCTTACTTGACAGCGTTGTTCTGTCACCATCGCAAAATTGAAAAAAATAAGTGGTAATAACAAGCAACGGTTAGAAAATACCCGTTTATTAAGGTCGGATGTTCTGTGAGTTGACCTTGGTTGGTGATCCTCTCCTCTATTTCTCCCCTTTGTCTTCCCCATGACCTCTGCCCCCTCTCCTGCCTGGTGATGTGGTGTGGTCAGCAGTGGGCTAATCTCTGCCTCAGCACCACCCAGGGCTGGCCTCATCTGTCTCTCTCATTAGCACACACACACACACACACACACACACACACACACACACACACACACACACACACACACACACACACATCTCCTGCTACCCGTCCTTCCCTTCTTCTCCTTCATCTCTGTCTCTCTCTCTGTTCCCTCTGTACTATCCACCGGAGACTCTCTATTTCCTCCCACAGCATGATGCTGCCTGGGCCTGGGGCCAGCTCATGTGTGTGTGAGAGAGAGAGTGAGTGAGTGGGGAATTGAATACGTGAGAGAGATCGACAGAGAGAGAGAGACCTACCTTGGCTAGGTCAGACAGACGCACCCTATAATCACTGCAACATCCCAGCTGCTGCATTGCACTTTGATATCATTGCTGTAACCTTTACTTGTCATTATCCTAACCTTTTTTACATAGCTGTCATTCCTGCCATCAGTGACTCTGGCTAGATGAGGTCTGGATAATGCACCATCAGCTTTTGGAGTGGTGAAGGGCATGTTTAAGCCTTTGTGGTTACTGTTGTCATCTGGCTCTGTTTATGATGGGTGCAGCTGTTGGTAGCAGGTATGTTTTATATGTGTTTGTTAGGTTAACCTACCCCCTCAAAAAAAAGACAATTTAATTTACTCCTTCCCCATTGCCAGTTTATATATGCGTATATGTATATATATGCGTATATGTATATATACGCATATACATATACACATAAATATACACACATATACATATATACATATGTATGTATATATATGTATATATATATGTGTATATATATATATATGTGTGTATGTATGTATATATATACATATATATGTTTATGTGTATGTATGTATATATATATATATACAGTATATTACTTCAGTCCCTTTTTTTATTATTCCCAACAGCATCAACTTTTAGAACCTAGCTTGAACCGATACGGATACTTCTGTGGCCAAGCTGATACCGGTTTATGGATGACTGTTACACTTTATAATGTTTTATTTTTCCCTCAGCTAATTAAATATAACAGTTTAATAAGAAATTGCACACAATTGCCTCCCTTAAAAAAACCTGTAGTCCGTCTCTAATCTGCATCTTGTCTCCTCAGTGCGATTTACACTTATTTGAATAAAAATAATGTACAATATAAATAATAAATACATTTAATTTTGTCAGAAGTGTAATTTAAGTTTTAATGCACTATTTTAAGCAATATTTAATTAGTGTCTTGGAAAATATATAACAAAGGTGCTTGCAAAAATTGTCTAACTTGAGCCAGCATGAACTCTAAATCGAGCAAGGGGAAATTGCCATGCTCACCTGGATGTCCTGTTTCCTGTACCCATGTCTCATGTTCTACCTATTCAATAGTCAACAAAAGCCAGGTTCATGGGTGTTTATGAGTTTTCTGACCAGTGGGAAAAGGGGCTTTAGAAACACTAACATAGAGTAAATTCTCCTGCTACAGACCGCTGAACACCGGAATATGTTGAGCATTTTTACCGATATATCATAGTTGTTGTCGGGGCATTTCAAATAACTATTGGCACTGGAGGAAAAGTCTAAGGATCATTAAGTTGATTGATTTCATAATCGCAGCACTGTGGATGTCTGCAAAACTGTGGCTATTTATCTCGTAGTGCATCTCAACCAAAGTTCTACCCTTATCTTGCTGATGATGGAACTGGAGTCCTGTATGCAGGCATTTTTTTGCATTTCTGCCATGCATATTGGCCAGTCCAGGTTTGGGAAATACTGCTAAACATGTTTCAACGTTTTCTGGACCAAGTACTCGATTAATTGATTAAATAGTCGACAGATTAATCAATCATGAGAATCATCGTTAGTTTAAGCCCTACTGTAAACAGCGTCTTTGTATGTTGTAAACTATTAAGTGTCACCCCTCTGTATTCACATTCGGCTATGTCTGTTTCAACAAACATCTTAACATCTTAAGCATGAAACATAAACATTGAGACATGGACCACATAGCCAGTGCCTTTTGTAAAGCAGTGTTTCCACCAAAGGAACTCAATTGAAGCACTGGGTGTTTTCTTGTTCCCTTTTTGCCCCTAAAATGACCCTGCTCAGGGGTTCATACACTAAGAAACACTATATGGACAAAAGTATTTGGCCATACCTTTGAAATGTTGAATTCAGGTGTTTCAATTAAAACGGGCTAGGCCCATTATCTCCAATAAAGGACAATGTTGATGCTTTCAGCATACCAAGACATTTTGGACAATGCTATGCTTCCAAATGTGTGGTAACTGTTTGAAGAAGGCCCTTTTCTATTTCAACATGATTGTGTCCCAGTGCACAAAACAAGGACTATAAAGACATGGTTGGATGAGTTCGGTGTGGAAGAACTCGCCTGACCTGACCTCAACCCCATCGAGCACCTTTGGGATGAACCGGAACAGAGATTGCAAGCCAGGCCTTCTCGTACAACATCAGTGCCTGACCTCATAAATGCTTTACAGAGTGAATGGGTGCAAATTCACATAGAAACACTTAAAATAGTTACAGCTCTAGCGTCCATGTAGTAAAATAAAAAAATAAAATACCCCGTTGTTCTCCAGCATTTGACTTCAGTTGATCAACTGCACAACAGCTCTTAAAGCTCCCATAGAACGGAAGTACCAATTAATGCTGCTTTTTTAGTGTGTATCTGCGCCATTACTTCCAGGTATTGGCCAATCACAAAACAGTTGGGAAAGCCCTCTCTGACCAATCACAACACAGTCCGTCTTCTGGGGTTGAGATTTCAGTCTGAAACGGCGCGACTGACGAGAGCTTCAGTGAGGAGAGATTTCTATCGGCTCATTTACAGCAACTAGGAGGTTTTTGACCATAAAAACAAGTTAATGTATGTAAATAGACCTCCATAACTCACATATATGTGCGATAGGACTACTCTATGTGAGCTTTAAAATCTCCTGACATTATTTTGTTACTAGAGCTCATCTCTTTACATCAGCATGATATAAATCTCCCTCGTGTTTACTGTAGCTGTCATTTTGCGTGTCTATCGTCAGTCAACATCTATGATGGCCTCGTGTTGAGTTATGTCCTGACACAGTTTTATCACAATCTGATCAGTTTCCATATTTACAATAGTACCATGTCACCAAATTCTTTCCCTAAATCGTTCAACATCAACTTTTGGTATTTTTGTGGTACTGGGGAAACTTACTGAGTGCTCCCGTTATTGGTTGTGATTCAGGCCTGAAACAGAATGCGTCCTCAACACTGTCTTAAGCTGCAGTCTCAGAGGAAAAGGGAAATGGGACAGGCGGTTATTGTCGACAACCAGACATTCAAAATCTATTCAGTTGCCCACCAGTCAGGCAATGGTTGATATTACCCAGAGGAGCATCGCTGAGAACTTGGAATCTGTGTTGAACCATCTTGGGGAGTGTTATATGGAGGTCTCTCACAAGCCAAGAGCTACTATGGTGTTTTTGCATGAGATACTGTGTCTGTTTGTATCTCATTGTCTCTTAGTGATACTGTTTGAGTCCAGTGATTGCCTGTGGGAGACGATGTGGCTGCTGTGCTCGGTTCACATCAGTACAGTAGCCAAGCAGATTGTCCTCCAGCTTGAGTGCAATGTTCAAGTGTTTGGAGACTAACTGGCATCGGAGTAAAGTTTGTCGTTGTTACTGTGACTTTCTCAATATTGCTAATATATATATATATATATATATATATATTTATATATATTTTTTTATTGTTTGTTTGTTGTTCCCACAACCTTTGAGTAATTCAAAATACCAGAGCTTAATTGAGGTAACACTGGAGATCCTTCCATTAACTAAAGCTGGTGTGTGGAAGCCGTTTCGTCTGATTTGCCCGCAGGCTTTGGGTCTTGTGGGAAAATAAGTGGGCGTTTGTTTGCTTATCAAGCTTTCCGATGCAATTTTTTAACTCGCCAAATACTAGGTGTGCTGACTCGGTCATCTTCCGTACAATTAAGTAGCCTAATCCCTTGTTTGTGCGCAGATTCCCTACATAGATTTGTGTAAGGTATATAGGAGTGTTCTGCAGAACGTTAATAAAACTGAAATTGCCATCAATGAGGTTGTTCTCCAGTGTTGAATGCACTTCTGGACATCTTTACTTTAAAGATATTATAGGTGTGTAACGATGGTAAGTGATTCTGCTTTTCCTGCATTTGCCAATATCTATTTACTTTTAATTTGTCTGACCACTGCTTTCTCAAATTGGAGCGCTTTCATACTCTTACCCTGTTTTCTCTCTGCTATTATCTGGTGTTTTATAGAGACGTGCCTATGTTAGCACAGCACGTGCTTCTTTCACCAAGCCTCAGTACTCAGTTCGTCATTTAATTTCAGTGGCAATAAATCACAGCCGTAATTCCTCCTCATTTGATTTTGGGGGGGGGGGATCTGATTATGCCTTATTGCAGTCACTTAGCTGAGCTAAATTATTAATCACCATCAGCCTATTGTTTTTCTATTTTCTGTGCTTCACCTACTCCCGTTCTGTATTTGATTGTAATCATTCAAACCTGGGAATAACGACGTGGTTCGTATGCATGATGAGGTTTATGGAAACTTGGAAGCTGTGCACTCTCTTTAATGTGGAATATGTTCACCTGAACTTTTAAGACACTAGGGGAAAAGGTAAATGAATAGGTGGCTCCTTGTGCCAGCATACACTACCGTTCAAAAGTTTGGGGTCACCTATACAGTTTTTGTTGTATTTTCCATTAAAAGTCACACTTTTATTCATCAAAAGAGTTGTTAAACGAATAGAAAATAATGTCAAGACATTGACAAGATTAGAAATAATGATTTGTATTCAAAATAATCATTTTGCCCTTTGGTCAAAGAACCAGCAAAACTGTTTTCAGCTGTGCTAGCATAATTGCACAAGGGTTTTCTAATCATCCAATAGCCATCTAATGAGATTAGCAAACACAATGTACCATTAGAACACTGGAGAGATGGTTGCTGGAAATGGGCCTCTATACACCTATGTACATATTCCATTAAAAACCAGACGTTTGCAGCTATATGCAGCTGTATTTCTGTTTAATTTAATGTTATATTCACTGAGAAAAAGGGTTTTTCCTTCAAAAATAAGGACTTTTTCTAAGTGACCCCAAACGTTTGAACGGTAGTGTAGTTAGGCACTAACTTGTGTACAGGCATCTAGCAGCATCAACAGTTCAGAATTTGGCTCATGGCTTTAATTTGGTCCCTCGATCAAACTCAAAGTCAAGTGAATTGCGAGCGAATGATTTTAAGGCATTATCAAAATGAAATAAAATGAAGTAACATTGCCCCTTAAATGTCAGCATGGTAAATTGCTTACGTTCTAAAAATTTGGTCGGATGTAAAGCTTTAAAAAAGTCTGTGCAACCAAACCATTGAAATGTAGACGCACGCTTCAGATTTATATTTTTTATGTGGTGAGGTGGATACTTGTGCCCAGCTGAGCCACAAGCAACTGCAGATGTTTTTTTTTGTTTTTTTTTAAAGCTTCAGGTGGTTTCAGTGCAGCGGTATGGTATGATACACAAGAAGAAGCTCTTTGGTCTTTGCAGCTCACTGTAGATGCTGCTTATTTTACCACCAAAAATGGACCTGTAAAACCTAATATGTCCACATAATATTGTATTTTATTGTGAATCAGTTTACGTTAACCTATGTAGCCTTCAGTTGGCGTCAAAGCGATGGATAATCAAAAGATATTTAGTTTGTCCATTTGGGCTATTGTAAGAACACTATGGATCAGAATGGCGACCTCCAAAGAGCATCTCTGGCTCCTGATAGGAATATAAAAGGCTCCTTCTGGGGTAATAAAAAACAACAATTTATGCAATCAGGTGATTGTGCTTTTACTTTGACAATACAATACCTTGCAAATTGTTTTTCCTTGCTCTGCTTGGCGTTTTACGGCAAATGGTATCCATGATTTTGAATTACGACCTTCGTCTTATTCCTTATTTTTTAATGACCCTGCTATCCTCGTTACCCTTTACTTTCTAAATGTTAGATGAGCACAGTCCAGTTGATTCTACTTTTTTTTCAGTTTTTCTTCACTGCAGTCAGATCTTTTAGACCGGACACAACAGCGTCCATTATTATCACAGTCGAGGGAACTTGAACTTGCAATCACACACAGTCCTTAATTTAAACTGATCCCCTGACCTTGTGGCCTCAGAAGATGATCACCTGAGCTTCACAGCCTCATTAGCATCTTCTATATTCATAACTTGTACTTTACTGTACGCCTATAATGTTTAGTTTGGACTGATTCAGTTCAAGACCTAAGATTATAGACCTGATGCGAGATAATATCACACTATAAAGCTAAGCATTGCAGAAATGCTGCATTGTTACATAAAGCCTTAGCTGAAGTTCACTTCTCCAGCTTTGTTGGGTTTTTTTTTCTTTTCACTCTAGCTCTTTGTGGTGCTTCTCTGCACCTCCCTTGGCCCTCAGCTTTCTTCCCCTCATCTCCTGCTCTCCACTCTGCTACCCACTGCTCCTTTTTTCTCCTTCCAACTCTTTTGGCCCAGAGCTTCTACTTTTTTTTGTTCTTCTTTCCACTATGGCCAACTTTGACTTCTGGGTTCTTTCACTACATGTGGGCTAGATATTTTTCCATCCATATGCTGCCTGCTTATCCTCTGCAGAAATTCCTTATCCCTCTGCGTTCTGTCTCGACAACTCGGAGTGTGTACGAGTGCGTGTGTGTATATGTGTGTGTGTAGTCTTACCCACTGTTGGCTGTTCTCATTTCCCTTACTTTCCCTGTATCCCGGTCTCACTCAGACACATAGAAACACACACTTGTGCACCTGTCTTCCATTGCCCTGTGGCAGGGCAGCAGTATACTGTAGAGTACTGTGAGATATGTATGTGCGTGTGTGTGTGTGTGTGTGTGTGAGAGAGAGAGAGAGAGAAAGTGAGTGACTGCAGCTGCTTTTGGCCATCCAGGCTGCCTCCTCGTTTTCAGCTTCATTTCCCCCTGTAATGAAGATTCAGAGGCAGCGCAGCTACTGGCACAAGGCTGAGGAGGGAGGGAGGGAGGTATGAGGAGGGAGCAATAGAGGAAGAAGCTATGACAGCAAAAAGAGAGGCAGAAATAAGAGTCAGAGAGGAGCTGGAGGGAGCAGGGGAGATGGTAGGGCAACATTTGGGTCCTTAAGAAGACTGGAAGACTAGATTGCAACAACACCAGAAAAGAAAGAGGAAAGTGATGAGTTTTGTGATAAGACTGTGTTAAGTAGCCCTTCTCTCTCCCTCCCTCTCCCCTAATTACCTCCCTGGCTGTGATGAATGGCACTGCACTTCAGACCCAATCAGCAACCCGACCTTGTCATGTGTGCTGATGGGGTGGTGTGACGCTACACCCCCCGCTCCCACCTCTGCCCTTTCTTACCGACTGTACCACCTCCTGTGGAAGCAGATGCTGCGTATATGTGTTTGTAAGCCCTTTCAAAGGCTACCTTTTGAAACGAACGTAGTGAGATTTTTTGGGGCATTTGGTGACAAAAAAAAATGGTGTGAGCATTTCAATAGAATACAGGTTTTTAGGTTAATAGTTAAATCTCCCAATTGACGCTGTTTTATGTGTATCTGCGCCATTACGTCGTTTATGAATTTTTGAAACAAACAGTTCAGGGGGAGCTGCGCTTCTGAGAGCCTGATTACGTCACTTCCAGGTATTGGCCAATCACAAGACAGTTGGGAAAGCTCACGCTGGCTGGCCAATCACAACGCAGTCTGTCTTCTTGGGATGAGATTTCCGTCTGAAACAGCGCGACTGACGAGAGCTTCAGTGAGGAGAGATTTCTATCGGCTCATTTACAGCAACTAGGAGGTTTTTGACCATAAAAACAAGTTAATGTATGTAAGTAGACCTCCATAACTCACATATATGTGCGATAGGACCACTCTATGGGAGCTTTAAGGTTAGAAAAATGGTGTTTATCGTTATGTTAGGAATTGAAAACAATCTCGAAGACTTCCCTCCTGTTGTGGTTATGGGTCGAGTAAGAATGAATGCATTGGCTGATGTTTGGTTTGATCTATGCAAAGTGTCTGAAATTAACATAATTTAAAAGCGGATAAAAGAAATCATGTGGGAAGTTAAAGGCCAGCGAGAAGAGATAAGTCTTCAGAAGTTTTTTTTTTTTTCTTAAATTGGTTTCGCTCTCACATGCCCAGTCTTAGTTCACCATTAGATTTGTTGTTTTAGCGATGCTATAATGGCCGTGCAGTATAATTATTTGTCAATCGCTTTATTGGAACACATCCAGAAAATACAGGAAACCTGTATGAAGCTTTAAGATAACAAGATTTTCAGGGGAAAAAATAACATAAGACGACTCTGGCACTCTTAAAGCTGGAGTGGAAACATAATTAATGTTATTGCTGAATAAATGTGTTTAATGTCAAAAACAAGGTCTGAACGTTGTATGAGTTTAACTAATTGACAGCTTTCAATCTACGTCATTCCAATTCAAATGACAGACATAAAAACAACAAAACACAACGGTACATTTCCTTACGTTTCCCATACACTGATTTCTATGTGGCGACCCAATAAAATGTGTTTTATTGTAGAGCTGTGCTCAAATCCACTAAAAACACTTTCTCATTCACACATAAATACATTTACAACAGAGCAGTCCCTCAATGTTGGACTGACTAAAACGCTGTGGTCATTACAAACTGCATCTGCATCTAGAGAGGGAAAGTGAAACACAGCATACCTATATTTTGCACATAAGATGACCTGAATGTTCTTGAAAACATGTATTAATATTATAATATTACTATGTGAAGTCTGAAAAAAAAAGTTTTGAAGTCTCTTTGTTCTCGCGTGTTGTTTTGTCCCATTACAGATTTGTAGTTTGACATATTGATTCGATTTGAAATTGAAAATCCAGAGGTGCTCCTCAGTAGCTCATTAAGGAGAATGTGCACCAGTAAAAAGGCTAAATCCTGACTCCTCGCCACAGCAGCCCACATTAAAATCCATTTCATGCCCTTTGCTGCATCGTAGGCCTCTTCTCTCTCTCCCCCCTGCTTTTCCTCTCATTCTCTCATGCCGCGGTTAAATACAGAATTGCTGAAAATAGTACTAATGAAAGAATTGATTGCAATTTGCTGCAACACCATAAAAAGCAAATATGCATTCTCGACTATTAGTTGGACACCTTGGGCATTTTGGTAAATGAAAGGGAAAGTTTATATTTCAGTTCTCAGTGTTCTTCCATCTGTCAACCATGGTGTGTTTTTTGAAAAAAAAAAAAAAATATTGTTTCTTCTCCCCTGCAGACCAGTAAGAACTGGCGGGCTGCTGTAGATCTGACAGGCCGAATGTTGACAGCTCATGGTCAGGGATACGGAAAAGCTGGCCAGCCAACCTCCCACACCACAGATTCACTGCAGGTAAGACACCAGCGTATTTTTCTTCATCTATCCATTATTCTGTCGTTTCACCACTCGACTTATCTTTGGCGCCTGTCTGAAATTAACAAGCATCTCTTGGGTGATCTGAGCACAAGTGGACATTCGATTGCTTAGGCCACATTCAGAGGTGTTGAGGCCGAACGGGCTCAGCTTTCGCCAGATGTTGTGGGGACACGGCTGGGAGGAGGTCAGATGTTAATGCACCCTTAGTGGAGTAGCTGGAGTGGTGAGAGAAGTGGAAGGGGTCAAGTGAGACTGGGAGCCTGCAGTGCCTCTCAAAGCACTTCATAATTAGAGATGCGAGTGCCAGAGGGTGGAAAATTCAGGCTGGACACCAGAGACTTCTCAGGCTCCAGGATGATGGTTGTTGACTTGGAGCATGTGGGGATTTACTACTTGGGCCAGCAGCTGTTGGAAGATATCTGTGAGGACATTTGCCAGATAGCAAAGGCCATGCATGTGTACTGATACTACACTCTTAGAAATAAAAGTGCTCAGTAGAACCATATAAGGTTCTTCGGCTTGTCCTCATAGGAGAATCCTTTTTGGCTCCAGGTAGAAACACCTCAAACCCTTTTAGAGGGTTCCACCAAGAACCCTTTTAAAACCATTTATTCAGGAAAGGGGTTTTAAAGGGTTCTCCGGATCAAAATGGTTCTTACGGTAACCATTAGTGTTACCAAGAACCATTGAATAACCTTTTCCTGAAGAAAGGGTTTTTCAGAAGCAAATGGTTCCAGGTAGAACCTCAGCCCTTGTAGAAGGACCCTTTTGAAACCCTTATTTCTTAAAGTGTAGGACTGATAAAATAATCATACATTGTGGCTGTGGTTTGATTGGAGATATATATATAGAACCTCACGTAGATATTAATTACAGAATATATTAAATTAATATTCAATTTACTGTCATAAAGGAGCAAATAAACCAAAACATAGTCACATTTAAGAAGGTAAAATCACAGAACTGTTTTCCAATATATTAAAAAACAAATTATCAAATAGTTAATTTAGTAACTAAGTAAGAATGAATTATCAATTAGTTCTTGCAGCCCTGGTAATCAAAATAGAATGATTAAATTCTAGTCTGTTTTCCATTTGAAAACAATGAATTGTTCAGGCCTAATTAATAGGAAGCTGCCTCTTTGAAGGTTCCATTTAGTGCTTTAAATGATGTGGGCTGAGGTGACGCCATCTAGCCTGACCTTAATCTGTTTCTGGATCTGCAAAGGGTCATGAGTGGCCCACCCAGTTGTTGGAATTACTACAGCAGATATTTATTCTTCAATGTTAAGGTGTAAGTAGGGTTTGAGTTAGATTGTACCAGCAGGACAGCAAACTCCCAAAGCTCCTGCTGGAAACAGCCAGTAACTGAAAGAGATGGAGGTGTATAAAGATTTGAAGCTCCTCTTTCTGCTAGAGATCTTGACAACAAAGACTCTGGCCAGATCTAGTCTTGTGGTCTTTTACACAGAGGTCTATATATGTATTGTGGAGATAACTGTGGCCTGAAAGTCCTTGAGATGCTACAGTGGGTGATGCACAAACATTCTCTAGCAGTTGAAGCAGTAACATGGAGGTGGGTTTTAGAGATTTTGCTGTCAAATCCAACCACCAAGCTCCTGAAAGAGATGAAAGTTTAAGGGTGGCGGCGTATGATAAACCACGTGTCGGAGGCACGTACAGCAGGAACTGACAGGAAGTAGATACAATTACCTGCGTGTTGTATATGAGTAATGTCTTCTCCATCTTACAAATAAAGGTTTTTTTTTTTCTTTGTTTCAGCTCTGGTTTGTGCGACTGGCTCTTCTCACAAAGCTCAACCTCTTCCAAAATGCTGAGATGGAGTTTGAGCCCTTTGGCGATCTGGATCATCCAGACCTCTTCTATGAGTACTACCCTACTGTTTACCCTGGAAGGAGAGGTACAGACACAAAAAGACACCGCATTACTCTCATCTGACCTTTTTGTCTTATTAATTACGTTCATGTCAGAGAAACTTTAATATAGTCTGCTTTTTAAGTCATATCATATTGCACTCATTCAAAAGCTGCTCTATGAATTCTCATGCAGAACCAACTGAATGTTGCATTGTACCATTCATGAAGCTCTTATCTGAAGTCTGAATGTGTTATTAGCCTGCCCTCCAAAAGGATTTTGCATCTCACCCATATTTTTAGGATACACAAGCATGGCACCACTATTCTATTAAATATTCAAAAGAAAGTTTCTGCCAAGAGCTTGATATAAGACGGTATCTTCACGAAACTCCAACTCCACTTGTCTCCAGCAGTTCTTTGGTTTTGTTTTTCCTCTTCTTAGGCTGCATGAATTGCTCTCTAATGTATTCCCATTACTTTGGATCTGCTTTGCCCCTTGGGCTACTACAGTGAAGGCAGTAGCAGAGTCTCGGCTGCATTCACACACACACACACACACACACACACACACACACACACACACACACACACACACACCCACACTTTAAAACACACTTGAAGCTACACGGCACAGCCCTCCAAAGAGAGAACCAATTGACTCTCCATTGTTCAATATTAAATGCTCTGTGCCCTGCTAGGTGCTCATAGACAAAATGGCATGCATTGTGTATCGTGACATCAGAAGTCTGAAAGTTTCTCCGGCTCAACACTCGACTACCGCTCGTAAAAATTAAGATCAAATTTCGAGAGATACCCTGCCAGTTATTAATTTACCTGTCAAATTTATGCGATTACTGCGTGCCTGTCAAGTAGCATCTATGCTTGACCTCCTTTTTGTTATTGTGTCTTCACTTTTAGGTGAGGTTCCCTCTTATGTTCAGATCAAATGAAGTTTGCTGGTTTTCTTGTAGGTGCTAAAGGTCAAGTACTAACAATCATGAGCAATGTAATGGTAAATTCAATTTCTTAGTCTCAGAGCTACAACTGCCCATCACCCTATATCTGCTCAACGCAGAATAACAGGTCCTTTTGTATCGTGTCTCGCCTGAACTGGCACCTCCCTACAACATCTGCAGGGAGTCGGCTCCCCGATATCTACAGTAGACAAAGAGGTGTGAAAACACCGCCTGGAATGGTAGAATCCTTGTATATTGGAGGAATGCGAAAGGGGAGTTGCTTTAAGTATGGCCTGAAAAGCCAAACTCCTTGTCTTTTGCAGGAATGCGAAAGGGGAGTTGCTCAGGTATAAATGTGGAGAGCCCACTATGCTCCGGGTCTTTCTCCAGCTTTGGATCACCCCTGTGAAGATTTACCTTTTCCTTGCAGCAGAGAATTTCCACAACAGCAACTTTTCAGGGCAACAAATAAAAGTCTACTGGTTTAATATCAGCTTAACAAATAGATGGGCACGTAATATGCAGACAAGACCCGGTGAAATCCAATAATTATGATGAGGCAGACAGGTAGTTTGCAGATTGTTTGAATGTCTCAGATTAAATCCAAACGTCTCAGGTGCCATTACACAAAATCTTAAAAGGGCCCTCTGAAGTTTTCATGAAGACAAGCGCGCACTTATTAGCATTTAATATGAATTGATCCATTACATTTTATGAAAATGGATCCGCTTCCCCTTTTTTTTATTGTATACCCTATGCTATATTTCTGAATACATAAAATGTATCACACTTTACTCAGGTAGTCAGGTTTTCCATGTCTGTAGGTTGCAATTAAGACTTTGAAAGCGTTTTCAATGGGTGATTACTGCTATATCTTACAGTAGGTATCTGAGTTATGATGTTTAATGGCAGTTGGAATCCATTACTGCCTTCCACTGGATTCAGTCATCCAATACATCATGGATCTTCCTTGCAGGTTGTCAAGAACAACAACACTGATCCAGGCTTCAGTCTTGTGTTTCCTCAGAATGAGAGAAACAAAATCCTCACCACCAAAATCCAGTTTTTTTGAAGTGAAGGAGCTCCCTCTTTGTAGCTCGATGAATCTGTGATGCAGCTTGTCCTCACATCTGCTTGTTCCACATTAAACGACCTGCTGTTCGGTTTTTCTTTTGTTGTCCTGAAACTCTCACCAAATGCATGAAAGAGTTTCGCAAACTCACCAGGATATTCAGATGTCACTTTGTGTGTTGTGCGAGCAGCTCAGCAGCAGCAAAAAAAAAAAGCAATAGGAGCTCCTTCTTCACAGCTGTTGTTCCTGTCAGAATGCAGTCTTGTAGAAGCTGCTTGTTATCAGCAAACTTTTGTCTCCGCATTTGTCAATGTTTAGCTGCTGTGATGATGATAGAGACTGGTCTTCATCATCTCTGATCATCTCTCCACAAACTTTCAGTCAGTTTCTTGGATGTGCTTTTCTTTTCTACATGTAGCACATGTGTTACGTCCACGCTGTAGGATAATCTACTACTAGGTGTGGTTCAGTACCACCTTTGTATGTCTGATTAAATACAGACTAAACTGAAATTGCCCTCAGTGTAACCTCATTTAAAATGTTGTTTATTAATTAACATTTTAACAGTAAATCCTCAGTGAATTTGACCGAAACTGATCACTGATCTAACTAATCCTGAACATTGCATCCCTCTCTACAATTTTCACTCCATTGCATCACTGTCAAACTCATTTATTTTTAGAAATTCCATTCAAATCATCCGCTTCACATAAAAGTGTCTGACCAGCTCCGAAAAACATGCTGATGGATCCGATCACATGACCTCGAGAGCCCGAGCGAAGCATTCATATCTTGACTGAAAGATTCATATCCGCACTGAAAGAGCTCAAGATGAACATAATGGGCACCCACTTATCACAGTAATGCTTTATAGTTGTAGTCCCAGCCAAAGTATACCCATAATTTACCTGTGAATGTATTTTTGATGTTATTTTTCTTGTTGGTTACAAACATTTAATGCAGGCGGAAATCAGAAAATGAAGTCTGAGTTTTGCATGTGGACGGCCCAGTCGATATAAAGATAAAATAATACAGACAGTGGGTAAATTGGGTAAAGGTGTTTGTAAAATTACTGTTGAAGGGATAAGACAGGGAGCACAAGCAGAGGTAGAAATAGAGATGCGTAGACGAGGCTGGCAGAAACAGCAGCCACAGATGGACAAGCTACCTGAGTTTCAGATCTGATCACAGTATCAAAGACACCCTGATCAAAGCCTGGGGACTCACCTGAATATAGGCTCTTCCTCTGAGGTGTGTACGTCTGTGTGTGTGTGTGTGTGAAAGAGAGAGGGGTTAGCGAGAGAGTGTGAATGATGTAGAGGCAGAGCGAGACAGAGGGATGAGGCAGAGAGATGAGTGATGGAGCTGTGCAGCACACCCGGAGAGAGAGATGAGAGAGTTTAATAAGCAGCCATACGTAGCTCAATGCCATCTGTAGGTTTCTGCCTCCAGGGCTGTGTGCAGTCTGTGTGTGGGTGGATGGGTTTATATTCTCATCTCGTGCTCCGTGTCTTTCTGGCTCTTTCTGCCTTCCCTCTCTCTTTTTTCCTCCCTCTTTCTGCTGCCTTGTCCTCATCCCACCTTGTTTCTCATTTCCCCCCCTTTCCCTCACACGTCTTCTCTCTCTGTCTCACCGTTCTCATCTTGTCCTCCCTCCCTCCCTCCCTCCCTCCCTCCCTCCTGTCCAGGCTCCATGGTGCCGTTCTCCATGCGGCTGCTGCATGCCGAGCTTCCCCAGTACCTGGCCAAACCCCAGGAGGCTCTGGACCGCCTGCACACTCTCAAAACCGTCTGCCTGGCTGTAAGAAAACACACATACACGAACACAGCCTCTGGTCGAACATAAAGATATGCATTCTCTATAGCATTCACACAATAAAACTATACGCCCACAGAAAAGCACATTAGCCACACTAATCTTTCAGCCCACCTGTTTAAACAGCTGAATATGGTTGGATTTTTTCGAGGTATTGAATATGCATATTCTAACACACACACCCATAAAAAAAAAAATAAAAAAAAAAGCCTGCAGAGATTGTAGTGAAGCAACTTCTGTCTGTGAAGTTTTGAATTCCTTTTGACTATTAACAGATTCTGGAGAACCTGAAGAAAGGCTTGGCTGAGGACGGCACCATGATCACGCTAACGCAGGAGAACAAGCAAGGTAAGCACACACACACACACACACACACACACACACACACGCCCATGCACCCAGACATGTGGCTACAGACCTGGCCCCAGTCCCAGACTGCATCATGATGAAGGAGGAGAGTGAGGTCATGGGCCCCAGTGGGTAACACACCCACACACACACACACAGGCACACCTGGTGCAGGACTGCAGCATACCTTGGCCCCACATACACACATTCTCAACCACACAGACACACCAATGCGGTGCTCTAAAAAACTGTTTAGCACCTCACCACTCCTGCACTCGCGCTGAATATCAAATGGTCTCTCCAGCCCTTCACGCCAAGCAGATCAATAAGAGATCGATCCAATCCACTCACATCTGCACTGGCGTGCCGGGGAAATGGGTACCTTCATCTAAAATTCTCCAGGTTTAGGTAGACACACCTCTATGTGACCTGTAATGTAAATGCTGTCTTTTTCCTCTTCTCTATCTCCTCGCAAATCCCGCGACTGTTAATTAAGCTGTTTTCTTTAACGAGAAGCTACTTTATAATTGAATTCATGGCAGTGAACGCCAGCAAGGCATTTGGCAAAGTTGAACTAAATGTCCTAAGGGTCTGACACATGTACAAATGTTTATGTGAAGGTTCTTCTACTCTTTCTAACCGTCGAGTAATAGCTGTGCCCTCTGTCTCTCCTCTCCCTGCCCATGCAGACAGTCGACAGTCAAGTCAATAACGCAGGGCCTTCCCTTCACACATCAGACCCCTACTGAGTGATTAGCTCTTCTCCTCAACACACACACACACACACACACACACGCTACTGCAGTGATGAATACTAATAGGGCCTGCACTCGAGCTCTTTCACACACTGCACACTGTCTGGGAGGAAGAAGGAAAGCGAAGTGTGCCGCAGTGTCTTCCTCAACACCTCACCTTAAAATAAACCCTGGTGTTGGGGGGAGATGGGGACGTGTAATGAGAAGAGGGGATGAACGGAATGGAGGAGAGGGGGGGGAAAATGTGGCAATACAGGGACGCCCCTAAAAAGTGAAAATAGGAAGTCACCCCTGGTCTCTGTCTGTCTTCTCTCCCTGTCCTGTTTGCAGCGTCTCTTAAACTGTGGCAGTCTCGCGTCACCCGGGTCATGTTCTCCATGGCCAACAGTCTGCTGCTGATGAAGGTAGGTGTGTGCGTGTTCGTGTTTGTGTATCATGGTGTGTTGGAGTGAATATGTCCCTTAGTCTGCCTGGATGTGTCTCTGCGTGAGGTATGTGTGTGTGTGTGTGTTAAAGAGAGAGAGAGAAGGTCTCACAGATCTGTGATGCCAGGCTGGTGGAGGATTCACAGTGAAATCCCCCCAGACTGACCACTAATTGGATTCGTGGTCAGTGAGAGAGGGAACAAAACACAGAGAGAGAGACGTAGACAGAGAGGGAGGGAGAAGATGGAGAAGTGTGGCTTTGGCTCAAGACTGTAGAGAGAAACCACAGTGCCATCTACAGGTGCATTGGAGTACCATCCAAGTGCTTTGGTTCAAGTTGAGCTTCAAAAAAAATCCCCTTTAAGGGAACACAAAGAAACATGAACACTTGATGTTTAGTATATCGTGCTTGAGAGTCGTTTTTTTTTAAATACACATGTTTGGTACCTTTGTTTCTGTTCATTACCGTGATGTATGAAAATGAAATTCCCAAAAATTAGACTCGGCCATTAATATAAGTGTGAGGAAATGCTGCAGACTTTCGTTGTCGTTGTGCACTCACACGCCGTTAACACATCGCTGTACCGGGGGTGAACATGTTGTTCCCGGAATTAGTTAGAGTTAGTAGTAGTAAAAGGGATTATTTCAGTGTTCATGTATTGCTTGTGCTCATTCAAAATTGTCTCATAATTTCCTCATGGAAGATTTGAAATCTTAAAAGGGAAAAGACTAGCTGGACACAAACATTATTAAAGGAGATTCAGTTTAAGTGTGTGTTCTGTAGGGTCGTCATAGCAGCAGAATAAATGAAATATCACATTTCTACCTTGTGTAAATGAAGAAACATATCACCCAGTGCAACAGTGTGGCTCCGTGATGTATTTTTAATACCTGTTGAACAAACAAATGGAGCTCAATGCTGGAGAATTGATTTACTACTTCTAACGGGCACATGATGCAGACATAATTATTTCTCTTAAAAGCAAGAAAAGCACATACAGATTACCATAATCAACATATCAGCAGAGTACACGAACTTAAATAAACACAAAGTGGTGCAATGGACTGCTTTTAGACGAGCGTTAATGTCATTCTTCCTTGCAGTAGATTATTCCGCGGATGCTCTCGGACCCCGCTGTGATGTGAAAACTGAGCCAAAGCAAAAGCCTAGTTGCACCACATCACACACACACACACACGTGTACACACACACTCTGTGTTCTTCGACCCAGCTCAGTGCGCACACCTCTCTGACCTCTCTCTGTCGCCTGCCTCAGCAGTCCAGTCACCGTGTGAGCGATGTGGAGGTGGGAGAAGGGTCACATCGCTCCCGCTAATACTCCATATGTTTGATTAATGCCCTCTCTCTCTCTTTTTCTCTCTCCTTCACTCTGTCTCTCTACTTTTTTTTTTTTTACCTCCCTTCTAACTTGTCTCTACTGTCTTCTTTCTGTCTCAGGACTATGTTTTGGCTGTGGATACCTATCACTCCATCATCCAATATGAACCCCACCAGCGAGTTCAGCTGCTAAGTGGAATAGGACGCATCTTCTTGCAGGTTTGTACATACGTGTGCACACACACCCACTCACTGGAACACTGGCACTGGAGCAACTCTCTGTACAAACTCAAAAATCCTCATCCCTGTAAATGATTTTTAAATGCAGAATTAAGGAAGCAGTTACTGCGAGCTGCAGTCGCTTTAATGAACTGATAATGTGTAATTATGGCAGCCTTGTGCTATGTGGAATCTAAATGTGAGTTCCTAGTAACGATAAAGTAAGAATAGCACATGCTTACGTTTAAATCTGGAGGGATCTGCTCCATAATGGGTCCTTCCTTTGATTATGTACAATACAATTTAATGGAAATTGGTTCAATAGATATAACTGATTGGTTTGAGGTGTGACTTATTCACTCCCTTCTTGACCAGCATCAGCTTGTTTATCCATGCATCCCGCTTCATAATGAAAAAACTGAAGAAAAAAAAAGTCAGTGTCTTTGATGCTAATTGCGGGCATTAAATTGAGCAGAATTGATTTGTCGTTTGTCCAATTTTGCAGCTTAAACCGCGTTTAAAAAACCTCGCTTTGTTCTCGTCACCAGATTGGAGACGTAAAAACAGCAGAGAGGTACTTCCAGGACGTGGAGAAGAGCTGCCAGATGAAAGGGAGCCAGTCCAGTCACACCACATGCATGTTGATGAACAGGTACGTGGGTCTGTGCCGTGCATTTAACACCCCCGTCTGGCTGAGTGTGTGTGTGTGTGTGTGTGTGTGTGTGTGTGTGCCTTATGCTGTTAAGGATCATTTTCGCTCCACCGTGCTCCTTCCTGGCATGTGGGTTAGCACAGGAGGTCACACCTCTGTGTCTCTCTGGCCTGAGGAGATGTGGAGTTATGAAGCTAAGCTCAAGTGACAGAACCTGTTTGGCTCACGCTGTGCTGTGCTGATGATGCTCGTTTCGTTATTTGTAGCTTAAAGCTATACTTACCTTTCTTGCATGTCTCACAGCACTTGGAAAAACACGAACACCTCCGCCTCCCTCAAAGTCCCACCCTCCAGGGCGGAACGGCAGCGGCTATGTGCACGCGCGATTCATTAGCAGCCGTAGAGCTGTTTCTCCACTCTGCTCTGACTGTGGGCTGGGACTGCGGAGGTTACTGTGCTTAGGGAGGCGATCCCGGCAACACACGCTGCTTGTCGAGCACAGTAACTGCAGAGTGATGCATGCTTTGACGTGAGAGTCTCCAAGCATCACAAAAAAGTCGGCGGGTTTAGCGACAGGTAGCTCGGGCGAATTTTTTAATTGGTCGTACTTGTGTCATAATAATATGAGAATTAAATAATGATGACTTTCAAAACCTAGCGTAAAAATGCAAGAAAGGTAAGTATAACTTTAACACGTATTCACCAGGTGCTTACTGATATGCATATAAGTAGCATACTAGCCCTTTATTAGTAAATATTAAGCACGTATTAACACCTTATGTAGGGAAAAGACTGGCAGAGCATCACCAGGGACTTCCAGACTTCAGGCTCTAATTGACTTATAATTAACTTCGTTTATGATTGTTTGGTTTGTCCCATTGCTTTTGGTCCCCTAAAAAGTGGGAGGCACATATAGAAAGTGTTGTAATTCCAAAACCGTTCACCTGATTTGGATGTAAATATCGCCAAATTAAATCTGAAAGTGTGCAGTTAAAGCACATCTTGTTCGTTTCATTTCAAATCCATTGTAGTCGATTATACCTGACTGTATATCAGATGTATAGTATACTTCTGCACAGTAATACTGCAGTGAATTATTATGATAATATGACGAATAATATCAGTTTTAAATGAATGACATTTCTATTTATTGTAAAGATGCATTTAAATATGTAAACTAAATTTGTGTGGACATACAAATGTGTTTATACAGTCACATTTTTTACAGATTACAGCTTGAAGTGGTGATAAAGTCTTAAGATATTTTGAAAAGTTCTTGAAAAAGTCTTAAAAAGGTATTGGAATTAACTTCAGGATTCCTGCATATACCCTGAAGGACAACATCATTGTTTGTTGTTTGTGTGTGTGTCGTGCAGGGCCTTTGTCTACCTCAGTCAGAATAACTACGCTGAAGCGCACGCGTCATTCGCTGAAGTCTTACAAATCGACCCCAAAAACCCTGTTGTGAGTATTACCCACATTGCATTATTTTCTCGATTAATCATTTGGTCCATAGAATGTCAGATACTGTTGATCAGTGTTTGTCAAACCTGGAAATGACACTGTTCTCGAATGTCTTGTTTTTGTACACAAACCAAAATGATTCAGTTCGAATGATTTCTTGACGTCATGTGGCGCAAAGAAACAATGAAAATATTCACTTGTAAGAAGCTAAAACAATCAGAAATCTTGTTTTAATCATGAAAAAAGCTTCAAACCGATTATCAAAATAGCTGACGATTAATTTAGTGTAATTATTTGCGTGTATTCCCCAGGCCAACAACAACGCAGCAGTGTGCCTGCTGTATCTGGGCCGTTTGAAGGAGTCCCTGGGCCAGCTGGAGGGCCTGGTGCAGCAGGACCCCGCGCTCTACCTCCACGAGAGCGTCCTCTTCAACTTGACCACCATGTACGAGCTGGAGTCGTCGCGCAGCACCCAGAAGAAGCAGGCGCTGCTGGAGGCGGTGGCCTGTCGGGAGGGCGACAGCTTCAACACGCAGTGTCTCAAACTCGTCTAATAGGCACAAGGTTGGACATGGGGAGGACGCGCTCTACCGCTTTCTCCTCCACTGTGACATGGAAGTAAACCCCCCCCCCCCCCCAAACACCCGCAACACCCACCACTACTACCAGCACCTGAAGCTCACCAACTCACTAGTTAGCAGTCGTTTGTTTCTCTCTGTACTAAATCAAACGTGCGGACCGTTGTCGTTTTAAAGATGGCCATGTACTAAGATGACTACAGCCTGACCAGGTCCGGTGATGTCCCGAGGTTGCCTGGCAACAAGCAAGTTGAAGACACTGAGACATGAGAGACTGTAACGACCTGCAAGGTGAGTCATATGACCAGCAGGGGGGGCTGCCATTAACAAGGTAATCATCACTAGCGAGTTGGCCATTGTCCTCGTTAGTATCTTTCACGTAGACCCAGCTGGCCGTGGGTTTGACAGTGTTTTATACTCTTTTATGTCGCACTGTGCGAGTTAAATTAGAAATTGACATTTAAAAAAAAAAAAAAATTCCCGGTTGCGTCAACATTCCACCCCGCCCCCCTTCCATTTACTTTTCATTATTTTCGCTCATCATTAACCAGACACTGTGTACGGAAAGTGGTGAGTCTCCTGTTGGTCTTTGATGGCAGACACAAAGGTTTTTAAAACTCTTATTAATCACCTCAGTTATTCATGATAGGTTGTTTTTTTTCCCCGTCTCTGAAAAGTAGTTTCATTATTCAGAAATGTTACACTTGTTCAATGTCAAACTAAACTGAAAAACAATAAAATAACGCGCTAGGTTCATATTTGAGCTTTGTCAGTTGAGCGCTCCACACATTTTTTCCCCTGCATTTTAAGTTCTTGGCTTTCTGTATTAAAGTCCCCCCCCCCCCCCCCACCACCTTGCAGGTCATAGGTCATAGCAGTTTGTGTGGAATTTTCCAAGCACTTGACGCGGGCATTATCCTAAGCTTCGGTGCGCTTACAGTGTAAAGTTCAACGCTCCTCCATCACCAGAGCGACAGTCAATACTGGATTAACAGTCGAACCACTTCACTTCCTGCTGCATGTTTTAACCAGGTTGCAAAAAAATAAAAAAAAATCTTGCAGTGAATAAATTCTTCAGATTATATCATATTCTGAGGTTTTGGTTTAAATTATTATGTGAAAGGAAAAAAAAAATGAATGCCGTGTTCATATCTTTTTAATGATTTCTTTCTAGTTGACCTTTAATTGTCGCTGTGTGATATATTTATCTTTAATAAAAAAAATAAATCAACGTTCACATTGTGTGTATGTACATGTGAACACAGTGGGAACAGTTGTGCAGATTATTTTCATGCCACATTAAACGATCCTTTTATTGGTGTAAGTTATCATATTTTACCCAAAAAAGTAAAACAAGTATCGCCATGTTACAGCCTTGTAAAGCAACCTTTAATTAAATCTCCCCTCTACTAAGTGATTCATTAAACATTATAATAAACCTTGTGGGGATGATTTTTACCAGGGGGTGTTGAATTTTACTACATTTAGTTTTAATCGTTTGTTAATAACCCATATCAAGTTTGGATGTGCTTACCGAGTAAAACTTACAAACAGGGCCGGCCCGAGCCTTTATGGGGCCCTACGCTGAATTGGAGTATCCGGTGCTCAACTTTTATTGATAATAGGACACTTTATATTGCATTACATTACAGTTGTCTTATTTACACCAAAACGGTTTGTTTGTTTTTACTTTAGAGGGCAGTAAAATCACAAAAATGGCCGATATGTGCAAATTATGTGATACTAAACTTGAATTAAAGTAGATATACATACACTGCAGTTCACTCGTGCATTTGAACACATTTATAAACCTTTTTATTTGTAGGGCTGCAACTACCAAACGAAATGGTTCAGTTTTAATGATTTCTTTGTTATATGGAGCAAAGAAACAAAGGAAATGTTCACATTTAAGAAGCTTAAACAAACAGAAATCTTGTTTAAATCATAAAAAAAAAAAAGAAGCTGAAAATCGATTACCAAAATAGTCGATGATTCAACAGATTATGTGAAAGGGCGAGTGATCTGAATACAAACACACAGGTTGAGATCAGCAGTAGCCAGCGGCTTTATTTTCAGACAAATCAGAAATTGGCAATTCAAAAAATTAATTAAACAAAATACTATTTTCAGACGTTCAAACCCTTATTTCATTCATTCATTTTGTGTTTTATGGACTAGTTACAGACTCTCATGGTTTGTAACTGTAGAATACTTATGTACACAATGGAATCTGAGCGCCCTCTGCTGGACATCCTAAGCTATTGCACCATTTCTCATCTACCCCAAGGATCTATTTCTTCATCACAGGGGGATGAAAAGGTTTTCAAAATGGTGCATTACTGTACTGTATATATAGATACTATAAGGTTTTAGTATTTTGTGAGTGCAATACTTAATTTAAAACATCACTTATTATTAATTGTACCTAATAACGGCACAAATATCGAAGCCGGAACTACTCACGATGGACAAGGATGATTAGGATGGTGGTGATGTGAGGTTTTTGTAGTTTACACCCCTTTCGTTAACTAAAGTATTGGCAGTGAGGACAGAACTTATGTGAATAAAGACAAGGTGTGTCTTACTTTATATGATCCATCCTCCTGATTCTGCAGGAGAATGATGACGACAACCTGTAAGATTTCCCTCACGGTTGGTAGGAGGTAAACATTATTTAAGCTAACAAACGACAGCCGTCAGCTGTACATATTTGGGCTCTTTGGTGGTTTGTTTTTTTAACACTGTCATTAAAATTAAAATAAATTGCAACTTGAAGAGGATAATGATGCGAACAGCGTCTCAGGTCAGGGTCAGTGCAGAGAAGCGACGTACTTTTTCCTGGCGTCCATGTCGTCGGCCGGACGGTTGTACGCCTTCCAAACGGGCTCCCCCACAAACAGCCTCATGGCTTTGATGTAGTTCTGAGGAAACCAAACGGGTTTTGGGTCAAGTTTGGGGAAAGAACTAATAACAGGCATGAAGAAGGTGTGGCTAATTTCTGTTATTAACAACAAACGGACATTTTCGTGTGATTCATTCGTGCTACTTCAAATACAAAACAGCTTGAAGATTAAGATTAAGAACCCTTTACAGGTCTACCGGTTAGGTGCAATGAGCTAGAGTTGGTCCAGACGTACCGTCTCATCCAGGGTGAATCGGTGGTAAACTCCTGCCGGCAGCGAGATCAACTCTCCTTTCCCTGTGGCGATCCTGATCCATCTGTCCTCCGTGTCCCTGACGTCGAAGTAGCCCTGTCCATCCAGGATGTAGCGGATCTCATCATCCGTGTGCATGTGCTCCTCAAAGAACGTCTTCAGCTAAGCAAAAAATAAATTGAAAAAAAATCAGACAAAATCTCAGTTTGTTGATATCTCCTTGTATGTGTAGAGCTTACTGCATAAAGTACTCGGGGTTACCTTTTCTTCGTAGTTAGGTAGTTTGTCCTTGTGAATCGTGATGATGTCCATGTAGTTGTAACCCTGGTCTTTGCGGATCTTCTCCAGCTCTGGGTCTGATTCATAGATGTCGGCGTTTAACTGCAAAATGGGGGAGAAAGGAGGAGAGCAGCTTCAGTCATCAGTAGGTGTCCCAAGGTGTTACCAAGCCAGCTGAGAGATGTAATCTCTCCAGCGATTCCTGGATCTGGACCGAGGTCTCCTCCCAGATGGACATGCCCGAAACACCTCTACAGGGAGGCGTCAAGGAGGCACCTCAGCTGGTTCCTCGGTGTGGAGGAGCACGCGACCCCAAGATCCTCCACCTGTGGCAGGGACTCTTCCCCAAACCTGGAGTGGGCACTCCATCCTTTCCTGGCTGAGAATCATGGCCTCAGACTTGGAGGTACTTAGGGCATTGTTAATTATCATTCTTTATTTATTTATTTTTTTAAATAACTTGCTCAAGCACTTAAATAGCACTCAAATATTTACACACGAACCAGTTGCGGTGAATTGTGAGTGTTCACTTAAAGGTCATGCACACAAATGTGGTAATAAATAAATAAATGACTAAGCCCACAGTTTACCAAAACATGTGAAATTGTTTTCCAATATCATGCCCAAATACATTAAATACCGTCTCTCTTGATAGCATGTCGTGTCAAAAATCATTTGTTACATGTTTTTACAACATTCTGAAAACTTTTTTGGAGTAGTCGAATGTTACCGTTTATGAATGGACTAAAAATTGCTGCGAAGTCACTGTGGTTATATAACTTAGGGAACTTGTACCTTTGCGTAAAACACTCCGAGTTTACCCAGCTCCTCCATGGATGCAGGCTTGTTTGGCTCCAGTCTGTGCGCTTTCCTCTGGTCTTCCTCGGAACTGTCCATGTACCACGCTTCAATTTCCATAGTAGAGCTAATTTAAAAACCACGTTCGCTAGACAGCTGAAACCTATACACGATTGAATGCTGTGGAACGTGTTTTCTTCTTCTCTCAGTTTAAGGGCGTTTGACAACAACCAGCGTCATAGCAGCATTAGCGCCACCTTCTGTTCCGGAGTGTGCATCAGATACGGTCAGTCATTTATTCAAAATACATATATATATATGGTTATATGTATATATTAATATAAATATATATAGATTATAGATTTTATAACATATAATAAGTTTAATAAACTGTGACTGTGACTGTTGTTTCAGGAAATTGACGAGTATTAATACCGGAAGTTATGGACGCCAATTTCCGCCAGACAAAAAAGCGGTATAAAGTTTAAATTATGAGATAAAACGCCATATTTATGACTTTTTATACATAGATATACATATACAAGGGTATAACACCTAACCCTTGTATTATATCTATGTTTTTATACCTCTTTTTTTCTGGTGGAAACGGGCCTACAAAGTGTATGGTATTTACTGTCAAAGGTAATATTGTATTTATTTTCAAACTTATAATACATCCATGGTCTAACCTCAGTGACCATATTTTTCACTGAGATCAATCATCAGTCATGCATAGACAAATATTGTAATGTATATCATTTACTGACCGAAATCACTGTGTTTTACTATTTTTTTTTATTATTTATTAAAAAAATATGCACAGAAACAAAATCCCAGAATTCTTCCTATGTGAATATTGCAAGCAAAACAACAACAGACACTACTACAACTTCAGGTAAAGTTACATTATGTATTTATTTCTCTAGTTTTAAGGCAAACAAACACACCAATGACCAAAGAAATATTTTAAAGGCAGTCTCTGCAGCTGCCACCAGGGGTCGTCAGAGACCTTTCAAACTGAATGAAATGATGAGAGGGCTTTTTTTTTTTTTTTTTTGTACATTCCTCTGTTCATTTTTGTCATTTTTCACCCCATGACCCTCACTAAACTTTCAAGGCAAATGCACCAACATGTTAGAACAAGCATAGATTAAATCAGCACTATTAATTGCTCGGTTCTGTGTCGTTTTTACAAGTTGCAGGACTCTGGTGTTGTACAGTACTGTATATCCTGGCTCGTGGATTTGACTTAAATGGTGGGATTTCCAAAAACACAGTTTCCTTTATAAGTGAGGCTTTCCACGGGAATGGAAAAGGCATGTTTCGGCTCTTCTCCGGAGCCTTAGACTAAGAGATTGTTGTCACTCAGCTCTGTTGCAAATTTTAAAATAACTACACAATTATTTATTATATTATATACCAAAGGGATGGGGAGTGATGTTGCAGATTCAGGGACGTGACATTAAAGCTGCCGGAGGCAGGATTGCTATGAAAATGGTTACTTTGGGAGGGGCTTTTATTATCTTGTGGTCTTATTTTTTAAGATCAATTGTGTAAGAATTTGTGAAATTTAATGGTCAGACTGCAGAGTGCAGCAAACAGAACACTCCTCCGCTTTGCACACCAAAAAAGAATGTAACGGTTTCTCTTTCGCCTCAAAATGTGAAATAAACACAAACATGAACAGGACCCTGCCAAGCAACACTGTTGGACTTGAATAAGGGAGCAGTTGTGTGTATACACCAGTAGCACGGGATGGGTGAGGGGACGAGATTCTTGTTGTCTCTATCTTGGACATGGAACTTATCACTGATTGTCTTAATCAGCATTGTGAGTTTGTTTGTCTGTTAGTTAGCAACATAACTCGAAAAGTCACAGACGGATTTGGATGACATTTTCAGGAAATGTCCGCAATGGGACCCAGAAAAAGTGATAAAAATTTTGGACGCGATCCGTAGACGCTATCACTGATTACAACACTGGCTGTCTGACCATAAAGGCCACATTATGCTTCTACAACTGCGTTAATCCGACTGCGTAACCACGGAGACCCCTCGAGCTTTCATAGTTCTCCGCCGTGGTGCCAGATACACACTGCAATTTCCCGCCCGATCAGTAGGGGTCACTACGCAAGGTTGTTATGCTTCTTGCTACAGTGAGCAATGGCGTCCGAGAGAGAAAGACTGTTGTTGTTGTTGCAGCTGAATAACATTGAAACAGTGGCCGTTTCTCACTTTTCTGTGTTCTGTGTAGAGCAGTTTACGCAGGAGTATAAATTGGGCTTAATGTTATGGCTGGTTACAACACTTGCAGAAAAATACAGCAGTGTTGCTCGTTAAACACCTCCACAACGGACGTTATTCTTCTTCTACGGTTCAATGTACGCAATCGGATGTGCCAGGAGGATCCACTGTTCAGGATAAATGCTGGTTACGTAACCAGAAGCGTTTTTTTTTTTTCCAGAGATCTCGCTGAGCCCCAGATTACAATACATCAAAGCGTTCTCAGCAATGGCTGAACTGTTTGTTTCGAACCTTTCAGAGGTAATGTCGCAGATACACACCAACAAAAACAGCGTTAATTGGAACTTCCGGTCTAGGTTCGCTTTAAAGCAGCATAGACCTCGCGGGCCACATAAAATGACGTGGCGGGCCACATTTGGCCCCCGGGCCTTTAGTTGGACACATAGCCTATACCTATAACATAGGTATTTGTAAATATAATATTGATAATATTATAATATATAACATTTACAAAACAATACTTTGTCATCAAAGTACTGTATTCCAGGGGAAATACATGAGGGGGAGCCAGGTTCTGTTTTTCCCTGTTGAACTAACTGTCTCTAGCGCGCGCGCTCTCTCTCTCTCTCTCGCGCGCGCTCTCTCTGTCTTGTCTCGAGACTCTCTCCTTCTGTGTTAGTAGTTAGTTGGTGTGTGTTAGTGTACTCCTGTGTGTGTGTGGGTGTGTGTGTGTGTCTGTGTGTGTGTGTGTGTGTGTGCGCGTAGAGGGCCAGCTGGCGGTCTCTCTGTGCTCTGCTCGGCTCACTGCTCAGCAATGGCGCTGCGGGCTGCCCAGCTCCTTTCTCCGTGTCTGCTCGCGGCCGCTTTGTTGTTGCTCGCCGGCGGACCGCACTTTGGACTTTGTTGCCCGAGCCGCTGCCTGTGTTTCCGAACCACGGTGAGATGTATGCATCTGAACCTGGAGACCGTGCCGGCAGTGTCGCCGCAGACGACCATCCTGTAAGTAGCTCCTCGTCGCCGCTGCTTTTCATTTCACAGCAACCCACCGAGACTTCGGGAGGGGGAACGGACTGAGTCCGGACGGGAATGCGGCGAATATTTCAAGTGTTCGGCCACATTTAAACACACACGAAGAGTCTGTGGGAGTTGTTTCGGGTTGACGTGATGTGTTAAAGAGCGCATAAGTAACTTTTATTTGGCTCTGAAGTCGCTGCAGTTTAGAAAAAAAACAACTCTCAGTCTCAGTGTTAAAATCACAGGTAAACGTTGCAGTGCAGGGTTTATTACGCACAGTTATGACACCTGCCAGTGAGTTCAGCTGTTGGCTGCAGCAGAGGGTAATGAAAAGAGTTTTTAGGGTCACACACACGCACACAGTTCGCTGGGACATGACACACAATCACACACTTTGACCAGTCAGATTGTATTGACACCACTGTCTTTGGATATGTAGTGGCTCACTTTAAGCTGCTTTCTTCAATCATTCCTTTTGTGTTAAAGCGGACCTAGACCGTAAGTTCCAATTAACGCTGTTTTTCTAGCGTGTATCTGCGTCATTACCTCGTTTACGAAGCCCTGAAGTTTCGAAACAAACAGTTCAGCCGTTGCTGAGAACGCTGTGTTTTATTGTAATCTCGGGCTCAGCGAGATCTCTGAAAAAAAGCCAGTCCGGTTACGTAAAAACAGCGGTTCTCCTGAACAGCAGATCCTCCTGCTCCGGGCACTAGTCCGGGCACATCCGGTTGCGTACGTTGTACCGCAGAAGAAGAATAACGTCCGTTGTGGAGGTGTTTCACGAGCGACAGTGTCTTCTGACTCCGGGTCAAAGTCGGGTCAAACTATTTTTAAACATTGTTAAAACAATGTTTTGATAATGAGTAGCAGTGCATCCACCGTTCCAGAGGGGGGAGCTGCGCTTCTGAGAGCTAATTATGTGTGCTAATTATGTCACTTCCGGGTATTGGCCAATCACAAGACAGTTGGGAAGCCTCTACGCTGGCTGGCCAATCACAACACAGTCTGTCTTCTGGGTGTGAGATTTCAATCTGAGGAGAGCGTCAGTAAGGAGAGATTTCTATCGGCTCATTTACAGCAACTAGGAGGTTTTTGACCATAAAAACAAGTTAATGTATGTAAGTAGTCCTCCATAACTAACATACCATCACTCGCCAAAACCGCATGATTTCATGTACAGTATGATGTGTCAAGTGCCCAGCCTCCTCAATATGTGGCACCCTTTTGTCTTTAGTTGTTGCACTGCAGCCTTGTTGTGCAGTTCAGTCCATAATGGATGGGTCTATAAAAAGCTCCTTTCAGGCTATGGGCAAGGGGGGGGGGGGGGTGGACAAATGGGTGAGTTCCTCCAGCCTGCATACTCAGAATCAGCCCTATATCCCCGATCATCTGGTGTGAAGACCACCACCACAACCTTGACCTGAAGCGGCAGTGGTGGTGGTGGTGGTGGTCCAGCCCTGACCCAGACACTCCCCAAAGTAAAGAAAAAGGCCAATCCCTTGTTTAGAAACGTGTGTAAATCTGATCACAGGACGCTGTGGTTTCCCAGGAACTTCTTGTGCGAGCTTTGAAGCCTCAGCCACTTGTTGCTTTTTGCTCGGGCTGTCATGTCAGGACATGAAAGCTCACTTCGTACCCGGGCCTTCCTTCTCCTCCTCCTCCTCCTCCTCCTCCTCCTCCTCCTCCTCCTCCTCCTCCTTCTGCCGTGTGAAATTCTCCCCTCGTCGCTGCTCTGCTACGGCAAACTCGAGCTCACCTATAAAGGCAGAGTTCTCAGGAATGTCTAAATGTGAGGAGCAGTTGTGTTCCTGCAATTTGCGGTCTGTCTGCTGTGGCTGATCCAATTAAGCCCCCATAACATGGTAGTCAAGACAGAATGAGAACATGTATTTTATCGGGACGTTATTTGTAGGGCAGTGTACAGCATGCAGTGCAATTGATTTTATGTGTAACGCATGGTTTTTGGTTGGTTTTTAAAGTGACATTGATTGAACCAAGGCCTTTCTTCTGGATCACAAGAGCTTTTGCAGGATTAAGTAATAGTGGTCATGTTGTGCATGTACTGTGCAGGTATATAGGAACTGCGTTCTTTCCTTTAACTGGATGCAGACGCTTGTAGGAATTGAAAATGTTCAGAGAAGAGTTGCTACATAAAGCCTGAGGTAGGATAACATGATGGACTTCTTATTAAAGTGATGTGATCATGTTGATAATGAGGAAACACCAACCATTTAAGAGAGGCACAAAACTGACAGGTGTTTTTAAATGGATTAAAAACCATAAATATTTTTGTTTTGACCTTCTTTTTTTTTTAAACATTTCTTTCCGTCTTCCTGTTTCCTCTGGGCCGGTGCAGAAGAGAATAAGAAGTTGTTGGCCCAGAGGTGCAACTGCACATGGGCTTTTTGCCAGGAGTCTTTCTACATGACACTTGGACCACATAAACATGGACTTTTTTCTCTTTCTGGCCTACATTTGTTTTTCAGCTGTTTTCTCTGTGGACGCTCTGCTCGAGGCATGATAATAAATTACATTTCCTTTGTCATGACACTGCTGCATATCTTCTCGGGGATTTGCCGAAATGATTGCTTCTACATTACCGCTACGTTGCCAACATCGAATATAGACTGTTTGTTTTACCGGAATTACCTTAGCAACTCTAGAAAAAGACTCTGTGACAAGTATTCCTCGTGGTGTGACGTGCAATATCGAAGCACGTCAGTTGAAAGGAGGGTTTTGTATTTCATGTCGCACTGCGTTCCATGTTTGGACGTCTTCCCTGATTATTACACTGCGATTATGACTTTGAAATATTGGTGTCTATAATGCACATATACATATCTGCAGGCTTGTAGAGTTAGTTCATTATCTGGCCTTTGTTTTTCGTAAATTCGGTCATTTGGTTTCGACAATATTGCAAAGAATGAGGTTCTAACAGG
Source organism: Microchirus variegatus (assembly GCF_963457635.1). NCBI lineage: Eukaryota > Metazoa > Chordata > Actinopteri > Pleuronectiformes > Soleidae > Microchirus > Microchirus variegatus. The sequence goes on along the minus strand of NC_139822.1, from coordinate 13,533,126 downwards.
GTTCCCATGGAACAGCTCATACAAGTTGCTCTCCCATCTTAAAGCTCACATAGAGTGGTCCTATCACACATATATGTGAGTTATGGAGGTCTACTTACATACATTAACTTGTATTTATGGTCAAAAACCTCCTAGTTGCTGCAAACGAGCAGATAGAAATCTCTCCTCACTGAAGCTCTCGTCAGTCGCGCTGTTTCAGACTCAAATCTCACCCCCAGAAGACAGAACTGTGTTGTGATTGGCCAGCTAGTGAGGGCTTTCCCAACTGTCTTGTGATTGGCCAATACCTGGAAGTGACGTAATTAGCACACCAGCTCTCAGAAGCGCAGCTCCCCCCTCTGGAACGGAGGATGCACTACTACTCAGTATCAAAACATTGTTTTAACAATGTTTAAAAATAGCTTTGTCACGACTCCCCACCGCAGTCCCTTTTATGACTCTGATGCGGAGTCGGACACAGAGTCAGAAGACACTTTGGCTCATGAAACACCTCCACAACAGACGTTATTCTTCTTCTGCGGTTCAATGTACACAACCGGATGTGCCCGGACTAGTGCCCGGAGCAGGAGGATCTGCTGTTCAGGAGAAATGCTGGTTACGTAACCAGAACGGCCTTGAAAAGTCCTTGAATTTGATGTCAACTAAGTGTGTCGGAAACCTGTTGTAAATTGGGCTGAAACAATAAATCGATTGCTTTTTTTGTAAGGCGTAGTTACTGTAAACTAACATAATAAACAGGACATGAAATAGAGGAGGTAGTAGATAATTAAGCACGTATTAACACCTAATAATCGAATAACCTCCCTAATATATTTGTCAAGTTGGTCAGAAAAGTTCAGGGTGACACTCAATGCCGACAATCACTGAAAAGCATTAACACAGAGGGAGGTGTGTCTCTTATTTGTGGATCACTACTAGAGTGATTCTTACAGCAGGTACCGAAATGTGTGTCAGGTCAGAACATCGGCCATGTAACATATTGGTAAGTTGGCATCACTGTGTGTTAACACCTCCCTCTGAATGGACTAGTAGAGCATTTGCCAGCCAAGTAGTCATTTTGAAAGAGTAGATAAATTTATCTCACTCTGTCATAGATATATGGATGGTCCATTAGCTTCAATTTAGTAACTGTGTGTTTGATGAACGGCTTTGTTGAACGCTACATCTGTACTTCGAGAGTGAAGGAAGACGGGTTGGTGAATCATTTCATCGTGCGTTGGTGTCACAGTGTAGGGACACGCTTAACCTGTGTATCATTTAGCCAGTGGTTCCGTCTGTGTGTCTGACTGTCTTTAACTGCTCACTCCGCCTGCTCTTAGTGAGTGACAGTGCTGGTGAGTCAGAGAGGGAAAGTGGAGTTCCATTGTGTGGAATTCGCTGCAGTCAGGCTTTGTGAGGCACTCAGTCTCTGCAGCATTTTGGAATGCAAAGCCAGAAATCCCCAAAGCTTAGCTCATTTGCACAGTTAGATTGGGCCCAAGATAGTCGTTGAAAGGAACTCCTCTGGCCCCCTTCCTGTGCCCGTCAATGCAGGACAGCTGGTGAATTCTGGGGGAACAATTTCACAACAAGGTTTGATGAATATAAGTTAAATTTGCCTTACACCTGGACCTTATTGTGGCAAGTTTGTTAATCGACGTAATCAAATTTACTGTTCTGCAGAAATGTGTTTACAGCCAGTTTGATGACATTATGTTTTTCATGGAGGCCTCAGGCAGCCGGCAGCAAGTAAACACAAAGGCACTTTTTGTGACATAAGCCAGTAGTTGTCTCTTTTATTGTCAGATTTTATTAATTATCTTGTTTTTTTTCATAAAGCTATTTGTGAAGCAAAAAATATGCTATGTGTTTGGGCAGCAATTCCTTGTCTTGAAGTCATTCAAGGTAACGTTCAACAAAAAATGCTGCCGCGCTGAAATGCATATGGGTCGTTCCTGAGAAAGAATGTTATCATTCAGATCAAATAAATGTGTTCAGTGCATTTTGTCTTTCTAATAGATTATCGAGCAAAGCTTTGGTGAGACGTTCAGGATCACACTGACATTAAGTAGTACATTAAACACACCGAGTTGCAAGCTACTATAACTCAGGGCTGGACAATATATTGATATTATATTATTTATTTTGTAACATGAGGCAAGATATTATTTTAAATTGTGTCAATTTAAATTTAGGTATCTGCGATAACTTTTCCCGGTGATACATTTGTGAAATACACTAAATATTATGGTAATGCTTTATATTAAGGAACACATTCACCGATAGCTGCTTACTAAAATGCATATAAGTAGCATACTAGCCCTTTATTAGTAAATATTAAGCACATATGAACACCTTATTTAGGAAAAATCTTAATTCATGTCATGTAGAATAAGGTGTTAATAATGTGCTTAATAATTACAATAAAGGGCTAGTACGCGACTTATATATGTTAGTATCACCTAGTTAATGGTGAATATGTGTTCCTTAATATAAAGTGTTAGCCATATTATAAATTAAATATTGTATATATAGAGAGATATATATTCTAAAACAATATTTTTGTTATAGCATAATTTGTAATTATATTTTAAATGTTTTTTAACACGTGTAAATATCCTTCATTTAACATTAAAAAGCCAAAGAAATAAACCAGGTATTATCTGAAATTAAAGGTAATTTTAAGCATCTAATACAGACCATAAACAGTCTCAAAAAAGTCTATACATGAGCCAAGAGAACCAACCTGTGTGCAGCTTTATTTATACGGGCTACACATATGGAGATATTATATATAAGCCGTATCGCTCAGCCTTACTATAACTACAAATTTGCAACATTTTTTGCAGACACAAGATATGAAGGAAACAATACAATTGACCATATTGCATTAAGTTGTTTTCTGGATTTGCAACTGCCTGTGTTTGTGCCGTCTTCACACTTCACTGTGTTGATGTAGCGTTGTAGCTCAAGCCTAACTGAAGACTCTCAATCGGGGGAAGCCCTAATCCTGGGTTTCTCACTCCTGGTCCTGAGAAGCCACTGTCCTGCATGTTGTATGTGTTTCCCTGCTCCAACACACCTGATTTGAATAAATGGACCGTTTCCAGACTTCAGCAGAGCTTACTGATGAGCTGACCATTGGAATCAGGTGTGTTGGAGCAGGGAAACATCTAATCACATCTAAAACATGCAGGAGAGTGGCTCCCCAGGACCAGGAGTGAGTAACCCTGCCTAAATCTGTCAACATCACAAATTCTTCAGCCCAAGTATATGGTACTGTCGTTATTGTATTACACTGTTGTAAGACTTTGGCGTCCACGTAGTCCTGTGAAGAGCTGTAACCTGTGTAGTACGTCATACCTGGCACGGTGTCACTATGTGTCAGAACAAGTAAATGAGCAAATTGTGACCTCAATCGACTCTCATTATAGTCAGAAACAAAAGAATCGTGGGTCATTATGGCAGAAACTTTTGGACCGAGCGATACTGTGGTCGTTTATCAGTGTAAATGTGTTTGGTTAATTACTCAACATTTCCAGCTGAAGATTCCAGCCAGAAGGTGGACAGATCCGGTGATTGTTCCCTTAGTACTGTATGTGCTCTACCCTTCTATGCTGCCTTTTTTTTTTTTTTTTTAATTCGTACAGTAATGACCTTCAGCTGTACTCAGCAGTCCAACTCCTTCAGGCTCTGTGAGACTCTGCGAGGCTCTTGTTGTCCACTACAGCTCTCCCCCAACAAGAAACAAATCCTGGTTACTCAAACACAGGCTGTTTTTTTTTTTGCAGAGCGTCACCACATCCATGTTTGGAGATCCTGGTTCAGGATCCAGCCATGTTCTTGTTTAGCTCTCACGATGACTCACCCACACCGGAGAGGTCTTGGCAAGCACCCCTTTGGGGCCTGTGACACAAAGCCAAAGGACTTCTCTGACTGGGGAGGGAGAGGGAATGAGAGGGGAGAGGTCCACACATGGCATTCAGATGCTGGTCAGACTGGGCAGAGGCCAGGTTCACCTCATCGTCCTCACTCACAGAAGAATTCACAGATATCTCAACTGTAATTTATCTGCCGCTGTCTCCATTTTGCTTCACATGCTTTGTATTTGAAACTGATTGATTACATAACAAGTAGTGTCCATGTCATTGACTTTAACAAGTAACTCAGCTGATGGAGCACGGCAAAAATATGGATTAAACACTTAAGACCATTTCTTTTTCTGTTCCCAGTGAGTGCACATTTCCATTGCCTGAAACTGTAGGATTATTTTTGGCTGCTTCTATTGTTTATTCTCAGTCTTCTGTTGATTAAGGTGAATTTGAGTATATTAGTATAAGTGCTGGAGGTTATTGTGGTCCTGGGCCAAGAAAATCTTAACATTGTTTGCTGATAAAAGGAGAGGGAGAAAGGTAGAATTGATGATAATAATAATAAGCATTGATGATTTCACATTCTAATGGTCCAGTACGTAAGAATTGGTGACAGTTAACAGTGAGACTTCAGATAGGACCAAACCGAGGACTCACCCCTCCCTTTCTTGACTGCGTCTGGGAACTATGGTGGCTTTCACATACCAGAAAGGCTGTGGTTCTTATCCGGCCTCTGTAAAACACGACCCTTGGCTTATTTTAAGGCTACAAAATTAAAACTAATGGGTGGTACACTCTTAGAAATAAAAGTGCTAAGTAGAAGCATATAAGGTTTTTTCAGCTTGTCCTCATAGGAGAACACTTTGGCTCCAGGAAAGGGGTTTTAAAGGGTTCTCTGGACAAAATGGTTCTTACTGGAACCATTAGTGTTACCAAGAACCCTTGGAAAACCTTTCAAGGGTTCAAGGCCGGTTTTTCAGAAGCAAATGGTTCCAGGAAGAACCTCAGCCCTTGTAGAAGGACCCTTTTGAAACCCTTATTTCTAAGAGTGTATTCCATCTCTGTCACCACTTGACAGACAGCTTTTTCTGCCCCAAATTGATCCCAACAGATATGTGTTTTTCTTCTTTTTTTGTATATCATTCAAAGCTTTCTCTCCAGAGCAGCGAAGAACTCTCAACATAGCTTCCTTTGTCCGTTGATTTCGGCTTACGGATGGGTGGTCAGCCAGTTACACAAACCAGTGGAGCTTCTTAAATCCCTCTGTTGTGATTGACATGTAGCTATTATGGTGTATAAATCTTCCCTCATAGAACCATGAGCTCTCACTGAGTGTGTGTCAAACCTCTGAGGTGCCTGGCTAAGCAGCGTTGTTAGGGTTTGAAATTCGGAGTCGATGGGTTCAGTTCAGTACGGCGTTTCCACACGGATGCTTTCGACGAGTGAAGCCTTGGACTTCGCTTATGGTTTTTCGTAGTGGCTTGTGTGCTCTTCTGTGATAATTTCAGAGAACTGATGTGCATATTACAGGGGGACTGTGCAATATCACATTTTTGAAGTCTAGTAGTAAACCTTTGTCCCTATATCACCTCAGTGCGCTCACAAGACCAGGGTTTCTCACTCCCGGTCCTGGGGAGCCACTGTCCCGCCCATGTTTTAGGTGTTTTACCTGCTCCAACACACATGATTCAAATAAGTGGGTCGTTATCAGGCTTCAGCAGAGCTTACTGACGAGCTGAGCCCTTCAATCAGGTGTGTTCGTCGCCAATGAATCTCAGAAAGGCTGAGGTTAAATCAGGCTGCAGAGAACCTCGTTCTGATGACACAGAGGTCAGTGTAAGCCACAGATATCAATCTATAATGCAGGGGAAATGTGGTGAGTTTGTTTTTCATGTTTTCACTTGTCAATGGAGTTCACATCCAGAAGAGTTTGTCTGTTTCAGCTCTGTAAGATGCATTAAAAGAAGAGTAACGATCCACAAAGCATGACGACTGTAACTGCACTCTCCTCTGCCCGAAATGCAATATGTTCTAATTATTAATAACTATGGCGGAATTTAGTGTTACAAGTTGGTGTGTGAGGTCCAGATAAATGAGACACAGATGACAGGAAACGGACATTGTTGAGTCATTAATTCATTATGTATTACTTCATTCTTAAAAGCAATAAATCAACTAACAGCTAATGTTGTAAGGCCTTAAGATAATTAGTTAACATCCCAGATGGATACTGGGGCCACATACAAATGGAAGGATTTAGGACAAAGGCATCTCCATACTTTACGCATTCTGTGTTTTGCTTATGTGTTGCAGTCAAAGTGACTCAAAATGCCCCATGTACCCTCAACATAAGAAAAAAGGCTAATACCATATTGTGGAAATCCCTGCATACACTAAACACTAAAACCTGATACTGGTTTCAGTCGTGTGGCTGAGTTTCTATTAAAATAATTCATTCGGAAACAATAATGCGATTTGGAATGATTTTGTACGTTGAGTCAATATGGCTTGAGTAATTGTATGTTTTAGCCAGTGCTACTTTTGAGTAATACTGAATGGTAAAAACATGGATTTGGCATAAGTCTCATGGACCACTTGTTATTGAAATTATTTTTTCCCTCTGTTGGCTTTGTTCTAAATGCCTCTTTAATTATGGGCCCAAACTACTGTGTGGGTAAATAACAAACTCCTTTGTTTTCAAAAAGAGATCAAATTATCTTTTGTTCTCCTCTCCTGTCTATTAGTGCTATTGTTGTCGAGTTGCTCCGTGATTACTGACCCGAGGAGGCTGTTTCGCTTTCATGCTCTGCTCCGTCAGCCTCTCTGCAGGGCTGTTGGCTTTGCTGTTTTATAGTTGCCTGTGGCAAAGTGCCATCCGAACACATGAATGGGAGTTAACAGACTCCTTTAAAAAGTCGCAGAGTAAGTATCGTAAAAGCTGAGCAATTTGTGCTTGTGTGTTTTTTTTTTTTTATAACAGCTTAATGAACTGAAGAATGCCTCACAGAGTCATTGTTTATTAAATGTTGTCCACACTCAGTCCTGTATTTCCCCTCCTCTGAGGGTTGACTCATTTCTCTCCCCTGATTCGCTCTTCTTCCTTTACAATAAACAATCACACAGCAGCTTTATAGGTCGTCTCGCTCCCTCGGACAATCTGAAGTCATCATTTCCTGTTTAATTGCGGCGAACAAAAAAATGCTGTTTTGCTGTGAATGTAGGTCACATAAATTAGTATCTGTAAAAAGACAATAGTGTCATAAAACGGTACACATAATCTGGTTTGCGATGGTTGTGTAGGATCAGGGTTTGGAGCGCATATCTGCAGACAAACATTGACTAAAACACACATAGTGCATTACCAACTGAGTTCCCATCAGCTATTCTATTTTTGCAAATAGAATATACGCTTAAGAAGTCTTGTATGGAAAAATGTAAGGGCACAAGGATGAGGGTTGTTGACTTGGACCATGTGGGGATTTACTACTTGGGGCCAGCAACTGTTGAAGATATCTGTGAGGATTTTTGAAAATGCTTAGCCAAAAGTGTCTATGGAGAATATTTATGAACCATCTGCAGAACTGCTTGGCCATTTTACCTTCATTAGGCATTAGATTTTTGTAGGTACATGGTCGCCCTCATGGATAATGTACCTATCATAGTCAATGGTTATTAATATCTATGAGCTTCTAATTATTATTAATCATAATTTGCACAAGTAGTATAAGTAGGCCCCTCTGGGCTGGAGGCAGGCACTTGGGTGGGACAGCCTCTCCCCTTGCATGTTCAGGCAGTGCACTCCGCTGCACCTTCGTCTCCATTCGCCTTGCATCGATCCCTGATCTTTCCATGGTGGACCCTCACCCCGCTGAGTATTCACAGGTCTTTTTTTGTGTGTTTCGGATACGCAAGTGTTAGGTCTTTTGCACAGCCAGCAAAAAACACTACACACTGAAATATAATATGTCATTATTACTCCGAATAGTACCTCAGATAGTTCTGGGCTACTGTGTTTGGTCAAAATCATGAGCAGCATAGTCAATGTAGAGCTGGGAAGAAGCTCTTTGAGTAGATTCTTGTCCTGCAGCCTATACGAAAGGAAGGCAGCGTATGAAAAGTTGAGTTGTATCCACCCTGACTGGATCCATATGTGAGGAGTTTATAAGCATTTCACTGGCTATAAAATCATTTTTTTTTCTTCTAAATAATTTACTTGGCTCATTTTTCACAAGAAAACAAGAAATGGAAAAACTCAGGAAGACATGGGTTCCCGTTGCCTGTTGGGCATGAAGGGGACTAGAAAAGGCTAAGCTAATGGATGAATTCAGCATCTGCATTAAATCTGTATGCTTGGGATGGTTTTTATTACAGATTGCATCAGACATAGTTTAACAGGGGGAGGAAAAGAGTGGAATTTAAAGCTGTTTTTCTTTTTCCTCCAAACATTTCAAATTCTCATCTCAAGATTCTCATGACTCTGGCGTCTGTGAACAGTTTCTGCCAAGTCAGTCAAATATGTTGAGTGTGTGTGACCCAGTCGCGAGAGTATTTACTCAGTAAGGTCATTGACTATCAAGAATGCTGGTAGTCAGCCCAAGCTGTTGCTGTGGGAGTCAAGCTTTTCTTCTAGAGCATAGGGTGACGTCGCTCTCCCTTCCCTTCAACACGGAGATAAATCTGCTTTTGTGGTTCTATCCAAGTGATCTCTTCATCTGTTTGGCCTGGGATGCACTCTGTCATTGAAAATGCACAACTCACCCTCTGTGCTTAATGTGGATCAAATCAATTGTTTAGCTTCCTGATATAAACGTCTGGCTTGAAGAAGCCAGAAGCCTTTTTTTTATGCTCTTAGGTCAGATGTTTTAAAGTGCGTGTAAAGTTGTAAAATATATCCTGGTTCTCAAATGTTTTTATACCAAGTGACACCTGAGAAAATGTGGAGCTCTTGAAGTAACATCATTATCACCAACGTTAAAATACAGTGGTGTAAACACACTCTTAGAAATAAGGGTTCCAAAAGTGTCCTTCTACAAGGGCTGAGGTTCTACCTGGAACCAATCCTATTGTTACCAAGAACCCTTGAAAAACCCTTTCTTTGTGAAAGGATTGGTTCCAGGTAGAACCTCAGCCCTTGTAGAAGGACCCTTTTGGAACCCTTATATCTAAGAGTGTACCATCAGCGGAAGCTTCCGTACCACTATTGGTACATGTACCACAGTTTGAGAACCGTGGCTCTGGCAGGGGAAAAGTGTTACTAACCATCCCAGATTTGAGCAATTAGACAAAGTCACAAAGTGTTTTAAAATTAGCTTTTCAATCAGCATTTTAATGTGTACTTTTCGACGCCGCCAGGTTTCTACAGCAGCCCACACAGACAAACCAGCCAGAGCATGTGTTTTGTGTTTTGAAGTGGAAACTTAACTACGCAAACAAAGAAGAGAAACATCCTTTCTGGTATGTGAAGGCCACCATAGTTCCTTGACGTGTTGAGTGGATGAGTCCTGTTATCTTTTAAGGGCTCAGGTTCCACAAACATAACATCAGCAGTTCATATGAGATGTTCACGTTTCACGTGTATGACCGGTGAGGCCATACGGGGTTAAGCCTCACACGGTTAATTGCGGCATTAGGTTCTTTAGCTCGTCACTTGTCCGTGGCACACTGATTCGATTGTTTTGAGAGCGAGAGTGATTAGCGTCACGTCAGCCGCTATTATCATCACAGTGCAGCGAGCAGCCATGTGGTTGTTATCTTTGGGGCAAATGTTATATAAATCTGCTCTTGTGATTAAAGCTAGACGCGGGCATTTTTGCGTGATGAGTAATGTGTCCAATTATCCTTTCGGATTTTTTTTTACATGACGGCTCTGATGTAGACCTCAGTTCATACAGATGTCCTCTGCCTGCTTTCTCCACAGCTGTTCAAGTCATGTGCAGACTGCGCACTTATCTCGACTTTGCGCGAGAATGAATAAACACGTATTTCCTTGTTTTCTGCAGAGATCTGAGGTTCAACAAAATCAAAGATATACAACCGGGGTCCTTCAGGCGATTAAAGAACCTCAACACACTGTAAGTATCCCTGCTCTATATATACACACAACAATGAACAGTGTAATATGAGATTGTTTCCTGAATAATATTGAGGTGAAAGATGGTAACAGGGCAATGACATCCTGTTGATTAGAAATTTCAGTGTCTCAAGAAGGAGAATCAAGCCCATTTCCTTTTAACAGCACTCTGCAGAATGATTGTCACTTCCTCAGATAGTCCTGTTTTTGTATTTCACACACACACACACATGGACGGACAAAAATTCTTTCTCCGTTCTGTGGTTTCACACATGTAGGTCAGCTCGTAATCTGCAAGGAATTTATTTTTCCACTTCCACCCACAGGGCTATTTATCATATGTCCAGTCTGCTAGATGGCGCATTGTTAAGCTAATAAAGCATAAATGTTCCAAGTATTGTATTTTTTTATTTTATTTTTTTTAATGGTCAGTGTGTTCGTCTGGTAACCCTCGTGAAATATTGCAAGAATGTGTGCAGCACCCGCCGATGTGTCCTATATCAGAACCTTGACATGGTCACGTTTTAAACGGTGCAGGATAAATTAAACACACTTCATTGTATTCAGATGCTTTCTCATCCCTGTCTGCAGTGCATGTTGTGGAGGATGTGGCTTAAAGATTGGGAATAGGTTTAGACTTAGATTCAAAGTGAGGCAGGAGAAAAGTCTCGCCTTCCCTATCAGCCAGGAAGCCAACCGTTTGGACTGCTCAGGACTTTGTATCCTCAACAGCTCTTAGTGGTTTCAGGCTGCACTACCACAGTCTGTCAGGCTTGAACTACAGTAACATGTCCAATATCGTTGAACGGATCAAAAATACACTCTAATGTAAGAGGAAGGGGGGTTTCTTTTCTCCACTTAACATGAAATGCATGAACCAGGTCTTAAAAACTCTAAAGATTTAGTGCATTTGAGAACAAAATGCTGATGCTAACGCTGATTATTAAAACCGACCGATTAATCAGTCAAACTCTGACCAAAGCCCAACTTACTGGGTGATTAGATATTGTCTCCAAACCACGGCAGAATGACATAACCGCTTGTTTTTTTGTCTTTTCTCCACAGCCTCCTTAACAACAACCATATACGAAGGATCCCTAGGGGGGCATTTGAAGACCTGGAAAACCTCAAATATCTGTGAGTTCCTCCTGCTTTTAGATTTAAAGACAATGTGGCAACATCTTTATTCGATCAGTCACAATACAGGGGGAAAAAAAAACCTTAAAGGAGTCCACTCTTTATTCAAACACCAGCATGTGGAGGACAGCTGATGTTGCTCGACTGCTCAGTCTGGGAAAATGCACCGGTGTATGTAAATAACATGAAAAAAAAAACGTCTCTCCCTCTGACTGGTCCTCTGTACTTACATGTCTGGGAGTCTTGACCTGGAGGCAGAGCCGGGAACAGAGATGAGGTTTGTGCGTAGCCTCGGGGTTTCTGCTTGCCCCGCTCACTTTGTTAGTCACTCGCTTTATTATCCCGCTGGCTTCAGTCACGATGACAGCGGCGTCTGTGCTCACACTAAGGCTACAATTATACGACTGTGCTTATTGTTTAAGCTGAGTATCAGAAGTAATACACTTGAAAATATACAGTAAATGTACATTGGGCATGTGCATGCTGGTGTAAACCGGGTTTGCTTAGTTTTAGAAAGTACTTGAACAACAATGGTGAATAATATTCGACGAGGTGAAAATGAAACTAAATCTTGCCTTATTGCCCACTCAGATTAAGCCGATTCCCGTCCTTTCAAGTCCGTATTAGTCTAACGGCCAGTTCATACATAAATAGGATTTGTCTACCGCTCGTGCATTAGCGGCAATTTGTCACCAGGAAATCGCTCTCAATTGGTTTCCTTGTATTCATCAAGTGATGACTTGTACATGTGTGGGTCTTTCTCATATTAACCCAACCGAGTTTCCATGGCTACCATCTTCTTTGTTGTCTGTTTTGACCAAAAGAAGAGCGTGCCACCAACTGGACAAAGTCCCCCATAGCACTCAGAGTCTGGTCACCGCAGAATCAAATTCTATGTGTTGTGCGGGTGGATTGTGAAATTAGCGTCACCCTGGCCTTGAGATATGGTGTAGTTTCATGGTCATCCCATGGCTAAGAGGAAAGGAATTGGGCTTGTAACCAGAAGGTTCGCTGCTTCAATCCCACAAAAGGCTGAGGTGCCCATTAGCAAAGCATCTCATTCCCCTACTAATTCTAATACCAATTTCCATTGCGTGGACATCGGACAATCTACTTACAAAGCCAGGAATCAACCAAATTGATATATCTACCTGATTAAAAATAGTCCAGTGTTCACGTATTCAAAAAACACTGTGACATTTTAACTTTGAAGTTCTCATTCGTGTTCCTGTAAAACCGACGCACCCTTCACTCAAGGGTGTTAACCGAATTTCGCATCCAATGATAATGTTTTTCGAACGTCAAACGATCGGCGCAAGTGAACCAAAGATGTCCAATTCATGTCGTCAGCCAGACAGGGCGGCAAACATCACGTCGCAAGACTGTATGTCCCAACCATCACACTTAGTTTCGTTTTTTTGTCACAGCTAAGAGCACAAAAAAGTCTTCTCCCATGTACAGTAAAACTAAACTGGCTAAATCGAGATGTTTTTTTGACATTTTATGGCTAAATATGATTAGCAAAAGGTCTGTGTGAGTAAAAAGTAGCGTCACATACTGTTGCATTGCTGCTCAGCTGATTTGATTTATCAGTCTACACTCTTAGAAATAAGGAGTGCCAAAAGGGTCCTTCTACAAGGGCTGAGGTTCTACCTGGAACCATTTGCTTCTGAAAAACCCTTTCCCAAAGAAAAGGTTTTTTCAAGGGTTCTTGGTAACGCTAATGGTTCCAGTAAGAACCATTTTGATCCAGAGAACCCTTTAAAACCCCTTTCCTGAATACACTCTTATTTCTAAGAGTGTATGACGGAGAGCGAATGAAGAAGAGAAAGGATATACGATGCTTCCTTTCTTAGATCTCTGCATCTCGCCCACTTACAGACACATTCCAGGTATACAACCCACCTTTTATGTTACAATTACAGAGCCCCTCTCGCTTTAAAGTAAAGGTGATTCAAAGACTTGCACCACTGCCCCAACCTTTGTGATTAGGCTAAGTTGTTCGACCTCACCCCCCCCCACCACCTCCACTCCCTTCCTGCTGATTCAGTGGATAGCTGTGGGCCAGATTGTATCTGCCTTCTCACCTCTCTATTCCCCTGAGGATCCCAGTAAAGTCCACTCCCTATCATCTTTCATGTCCTCCAAAGTTAATGGCCTGGACGGCCGTCTATAGAACCCCCCTCCTGCAACGACCACCCCCATAAACAAGTCAAACAGAGCTGGAAACGCCTCATTGTGGGAACCCATTTGCTATTTATTGTCCTGGATATTAAGTTGCATAATTACATCCATCTGTAATTATCTGTGTATATATTACAACATAGTATTTCATTTATATGGTGCCATACTTGTGTCAAAGTATAATGTAATGCTGTTATGTGTGTGTTTAAATGAATATATAACGGGGACGATTTTAACGAAACGATCGACAGCGCCCAGAGCGTGAAACAAAACTTTCAACTAAACCGATGAAATATGTGTGAGTGTGCGGGGCATATTTTCAGGCATTAAGACCAGGTTTTGGTCTCCATGAGGACTACCGGTCCCAGTCAGTGTTTCTGCTTGAAAAGTTCCTAAAGAGGTAACAAATACAAATACACACATCGATAAACACATAATGCCATTGTGGAGGAGTTCTCAAAAAAGAAGTCACAGGTTTTGGTCAGTTCATCCCATTTTCTAGCAACTGCAACCTTACTGGTTACTGCATTGTCACAATAGTTAAAGGTGCCATATGTAAGAATGTGGCTAAAAACGGTTACTACATTCAAATTCAAAATACCGAGGTCTTTTAGGTTTCGTTTTCTGACTGTAACTGGCAACCCATGGTTGCTCGGCAGCTGAGACTCTACTGACTGCAATGATTGGTAGACGGCGGTAGGTGGCGCCACATGCCAAAACATGATTTCAAAACATAAACATGATTTGCAGTCTGCAAAATATTTTTTTTAATGTCAATATTTTGGCTGTGCTGTTGTTGTTGGTGAGTTCAGTTTGTTATATGAACATTATTCCTGAGTCTCTGTGACATATTAGGAGGATTTTATGGCCAGTTGCTTTAGATTTATTACATAATGCACCTTTAACCAATTATACTTGAAGACACAGGTTTTAAAAAAAAATAGTCTGATTGGTCCTGATCATGTGTAAAGGCAGCAGTTCCTTCTCTATGAATGTCACTTGTGGCAGTTATCTTAAATAATGGAATTGTTTGTTTTTCCGTCTATGGTATCAAATCTGTTAGCATAAACACAGACAAGTTTTAGCATTACAGAGGGATTAAAGGTGATCCAACCAAAAAAAAACAGTGATAAAAAGTCGATATTTCCGTTTCCTTTGCGTCACCCGTGCAGATCTGTATCTCTCATCATGTCTCATCATGAGCGCAGTGGTGGAGGTTGAAGCAGGGAAGGTGGGCGATGAAAGGGCCGGCTGTAATCCCGTCGTATCGTCTTTCTCTAACACAAAGGATGGAGGGGGGAAGTGTGTGTTTTTCATTGCATGTTTGTCTTGCTGGGGTGCTGAAACAGCCCGCTGATCCTGTACAGGTGACATACGACTTTGAGTCCGTTTCAAGTCTGCGCGTAGATGTCACTGAGGAAAGTGGAGACGTATGGGGAAGAGATTATAGGATACCGTGTTTATTATTTGTACCCGAATCTTATTGTTTTTCAATTTATGCACAATTCATCTCTGCAGCTTTCTTTCCTGAGGTGTGCACATGTGTAATCTTTGATTGTATAATGTTGACGGTATGACTCATTGACTATATGATATTCCCTGAAGGCTGTACTGTTGATACAGTATACAGTTTTATATGATTATGATGAAAAGCTAAATGAGGTGTGTTGCTCATATTGATGTTATTACTCTGTGATGATTTCTGTGTCCTCCATCACCCAGTGAGCTGCCCACAGAATCTAATTTCTATTTAGTCAAACACATGTATAGCAGAAGACGGAACACTGTGTGAAAAGTATCATACTTTTTTTTTTTTACCTTTTAAAAAACACTGTGCAACTTGTGATTGGGGTAACGGTGCTTCTTTCATTCCCTATCTGCATCCTGAACCTCTGTCCTTCTCTGCACTATGTAAGCGAGTGGGTATGAGAGGAACACTGAGAGTGATAGCGAAAGACTCGAAGTGCCAGCCAGTTCAAGAGCAATGCCGAGAGATAATTTTAGACTTAGGGATGGGCATTTGAAGCAAAAAAAATGCTACTCGGTTACGACAGTTGCTGGGTGTTATCCGCTAGTTATTTGTAAATAAACGAAGAGGATTAACCTTATGAAAACCAGGCTGAAATATCAGGACAGGGACCTGCAGCTCTGCAGTTGTGGGGACATTGCAAACGAAGGCCTTGTCTATGAGCTTATAAGTAAATACAAAAATAAACCTACAAAGTAAACCGACTATGACGCCGTCCATCCTGTAGCACTTAGACACAAATCTTAATATACTTATGAATAGTCTAGCCTTTTAGTATTTCCTTTTCTTATGCTTTAAATAACATGACTCTGTGATGAATCACTTGGCAAAGGCTGGTTTACCTTTTTCAAAATAATAGTAGGCGTTACAGAGATGGTGATAACATCATTCCGACAGGTAATAGTCTGCACAAGACGTCACAGGTGATGTTGCGCATGGGGTCATGTTGCTTTTTCGTCTTTAAAAAGTTGTATAAGAAAGTTTTGGAAAACCACCGCCATAGTTTACCCTGATAAAAAAGAGGTTATTGACTTCTTTCTCTTTACTGGTGGAAAATGTTGCCTCTTTGTTTATTCCCACTGGAAAACAGTGTGGCAAAAGTAGAAAAGCAGTCCCTCATTCAAACTAAACATGGACTGATTGATTTAAACTATCTGCTTGTTCAGGTACGTGTCATTAAATTGCACCAGGAAATGTGCCAAAAATAAAAAGCCGTACAGAGAGCAGAACGAAGCGTGTTTTGCCTGTAACGTTAATAAAACCCTGTGTTTATTGCTTACAAAAGTGTTGCTTCGGGTTCAATCATGGAGTGTGACTGATTTTCTTAAAAGCTGTTCCA